>NC_045972.1:12356754-12676739 GCF_010909765.2 Amblyraja radiata | reverse complement strand
TTACTTGGAGAGTCCATAAGCTACCAGTATTAGACATTAGCTAGGGCACTGTCTATAATCTGGGAGTTGCCTATAAACTAGAGAAGGAATGGATGTGCTACAATGCTGAGAACTCACATTCAGCACTCTTCCCCTTTGCTCTACCTACCATACTTGAGTTTGACTTGATTGCATTTATGTGCAGTATATCTGAATTGTTTGGACAGCATGCAAAACACAGTTTTTCAATGGATCTTGTTACATGTGGCAATAATAAACCAATTCAATGCGTCATGGACTTGGTCACCAAGTAAGGACGAAGTTTTAACCATCAGTATCAACACAATTGATCTCACATATAAAAGTAAAAAGAGTGTGAGGACTGGACATTGCAAAATAGTTGTAATGGTTATGCAATCAAGATAATATAATTCCCAGCCTTAAGACAGGAATTTCAACCAGAAGAGAAAAAAGAGAAAACAGCAAAAAATAAAAAAAGAATCATGCAGCACTAAGTAACTAGTGAATTCAAAAATGACATAAATTCAAAGTAATGTATCATGACAGGCTGTAAAAAGGAAAAACATTGGAGATTTTCACATAGATGGAAGTTGATGCACTGTACTGTAGCTGTGAATTTCAATGGACTAATGGCCTTTTCCCTCCCTTACATCTACTGTATTTGTTTTGCTGCATTACAAGCAACCATCACAGACAATTTCATGAAGTATCTGCAGTATTGTCCTGCTACATCCTAACATCTGTGTGTGTCAGTGGGTAGAATTTGCACCTACTTTGCTGACTATGCAAAGGAACAGTTTTTGGGATATGCGGTTTCAAATCTGTCCAATGTTTGATTGATAGGTCTGGTTTAAATACATTAAGAATTAAATAGTTTAAAATATTAAAGGCGCCAAGGGGAGCATTAGTACAAAGGAACTAAATTTAGCCCCATGTTTTTCAGTTCTCATCATCTCAATCAGTTTAATGTTGAGAATTCTGATTTTGTGATGGGATTGTAAATCAGTAAAACAAGTACCACATAGTGGGTTAACTGGTATTGGGATTAAATTAGTTTACGATGTCACATTTGGCTGACATAGTGGTAAGAAACTGGCTCACAGATAAATCTACAAAAGGGTGTGGAAGGTTAGTAATATTTTGATTTTCTTTGTTGATCTGATCTTTAGTCTTTCTGCCGAAAATTAACAATGATTTTGAAAAGTGATTTTGTCATAGAAGCCTCTTGTTTTAGTTGCACTGGGAACAAAAAGTGAATTATGTGTACAATGTTAGACGTCATGATTACTCTGAAAACTTGCAAACGACAGCAGCAGAAACATTATTGAAATCTCAGAACTGATATTTCCCTTCTATTGGAAACATGTGATCTCTCAGATTGGTCACTGGGCATTTCCAGGCATGGAGAAACATCACTCAAGTTCAAGTGAGTTTATTGTCATGTGTCCCTGTATAGGACAATGAAATTCTTGCTTTGCTTAAGCACACAGAAAATAGTAGGCATTTACTACAAAACAGATAAATGTGTCCATATACCATGATATAAATATATACACACATGAATAAATAAACTGGTAGTGCAAATAACAGAAAGTGGTTGCTAATAATCAGAGTTTTGTCCGAGCCAGGTTTAATAGCCTGATGGCTGAGGGAAGTAGCTATTCCTGAACCTGGTTGTTGCAGTCTTCAGGCTCCTGTACCTTCTACTGAAGGTAGCAGGGAGATGAGTGTGTGGCCAGGATGGTGTGGGTCTTTGATGATACTGCCAGCCTTTTGAGGCAGCGACTGCGATAAATCCCCTCGATGGAAGGAAGGTCAGAGCTGATGATGAGGACTGGGCAGTGTTACTACTTTTTGTAGTCTTTTCCTCTCCAGGGCGCTCAAATTGCCGAACCAAGCCACGATGCAACCGGTCAGCATGCTCTCGACTGTGCACCTGTAGAAGTTAGAGAGAGTCTTCCTTGACAATCCGACTCTCCGTAATCTTCTCAGGAAGTAGAGGCGCTGATGAGCTTTTTGATAATTGCGTTAGTGTTCTCGGACCAGGAAAGATCTTCAGAGTGTGCACGCCCAGGAATTTGAAGTTCTTGACCCTTTCAACCATCGACCGTTGATATAAATGGGGCTGTGGGTCCCCCTCCTACTCTTCCAAAGTCCACAATCAGTTCCTTGGTTTTGCTGGTGTTGAGGGCAGGTTATTGCGCTGGCACCATATGGACAGTTGCTCGATCTCGTTTCTGTACTCTGACTCATCCCCATCAGTGATACGCCCCACAATAGTGGTGTCATCAGCGAACTTGATGATGGAGTTCGCACTGTGGTTCGCTACGCAGTCATGGGTATAGAGTGAGTACAGCAGGGGGCTGAGCACGCAGCCTTGAGGTGCTCCCGTGCTGATTGTTATCGAGGCTGACACATTTCCACCAATACGAACAGATGGTCTGTGGACGAGGAAGTCGAGGATCCAGTTGCAGAGGGATGCGCAGAGACCCAGTTCTGCGAGTTTGGTAACCAGTTTGGAGGGATGATTGTGTTGAATGCCGAGCTGTAATCAATGAATAACAGCCTGACATATGAGTTTTTGTTGTCCAAGTGGTCCAGTGCGGAGTGGAGGGCCAGCGAGATCGCATCCACCGTTGATCTGTTGTGGCGGTACGCGAACTGCAGTGGGTCCAGGTTTTTGTTGATGTAGGAGTTGATTTACTCCATGATCAACCTCTCAAAGCACTTCATCACCACCGGCGTTAGTGCCACTGGTCGATAGTCATTGAGGCACGTCACCTTACTCTTCTTGGGCACCGGTATAATTGATACCCTTTTAAAGCAGGTGGGGACCTCAGACCTCAGAAGTGAGATACCGCACAGAAACCAGCCCAACTTGTCCATGCCGACCAAAATGCCCATCTATGCCATTTTGGCATAGATGGGGCATTTATCCACGGTTGCTTGCGTTTGACCTAAATCCCTCTAAACCCTCTAAACCTTTCCTATCCATGTACTTGTCCAACGACTTTCAAATGTTGTTTTAGTCTCTGGCAGCTCATTCCACCCTGTGAGTGGAAAGGTTTCCCCTCAGATTCCCGTTATGTCTTGCCCCTGTTTCCTTAAACATATGTCCTCTTGTTTTTGATTCCCCTACCCTGTGTGAAAGATTTGAAGTATTTATTTTTTAAGAATAACCTTATGCCCGTGGAAAAGTTTTCATATTCTCCTGCAGATAATTTTATAAGTTCTTACGAAACGATAAAACTCGATTCATCCTGGAGGGAAATTGGTCTGCCGACAGTAACAACACACAGAGGTACACAAAAACTTGAAATTAAAAGTGAAAACAAAAAGACAAAGACAAGTGACTGTTGTCTGGCTGTCGTGTACACAGCGCCATCACCGGAACAAATGAACAAACAAAGAAGCAAACACAGACTTATCCCCTGGACAGAGGATTCTAAACTAGAGTAACCCCCCTCCCCCACACCGGGTTCCCCTTCGTTCTCCCATCGTCCCTCACGGAGGTCCCCCAACGTCTGGCCCTCCATTGTTCTTCACGGCAGTCCCCTAACGCCGGGGACATACTTACTTATACTTATTGTACGTGCAATAATAATCTTATTCAGTGAGCATTTAACCATAATTGAAGAATGGACCATGTTCACTCTCAACAGATACTTGCTTTGAAATGCATTCCCAGTTAGCGACCTTCAACATTGTATGTACCTGTGTCCATGTACTCTCCTCCCTTTTCAAAACTTAGTTCCACTGAAGTGAATATATATAGCACATTTAAAAAACAACTCTCGTTGGCCAAAGTGCTTTACATTGGTGGAGGTACTAACGTTATACAACAGAGGGTCATAGATTAAGTACATGCATAAATACACACATATAACCCTCACTCAGAGGACGTCAAGAAGACTTGAGAGTAAAGATGAGTTTTAAGTCTCCACTTAAAGGAGTCGATGGAGGGGGCAGTTCTGATGGGAAGAGGGATGCTGTTCTACGGTCTAGGAGCTGCAACCGCAAAGGCGCGGTCGCCCCTGAGCTTATGCCGAGACCACGGGATGTTCAGTAACCCCAAGTCGCCGATCTGAGGAACCTGGAGGTGGTGTTGCATTATTAAAACACATTTTGGAAAGCAAAGTCCAACCCACCACTATCGATATATAATGTTAGGCACTATGAATAGGAGCCGGGTTTCTCATGTGGCAGATTCAGTCTGTGTGGATGGGATCGTGTACTGCGTAAAGAAAAAAAGAAACAAAATATATAGGCAACAGACTGGTTTTATTCCAAATTTTTAAGGAACAACATTGTGACATGGAATAACATGATACTAAATTTAACTGAATGAGTTGATCAAGTGATACTGGGTAGCAACAAAAAACCTGACGTCAACTTTATTTGTATAGTGTGCAATAGTTTAAAGTATATGTGCTCTGGTTTCTGATTTTGGTGATAAAAGTGTGTGTTTGAACACATACTCAAGGTCTTTAATGCTTCACTATTGGAAGTATTGTCTTTCAAGTGGTTTGCTGAGCCAAAGTCCTGCTGGTCTCTTGGAAGTATATTAAAAAAGTCAGAGTGCTATTTTGAAGGAGCAGCTGAATTATCCACGGTGTCCTAGCCACTTCCTCACAGAGCATTATTAAAAAGTGGAATGCCTTTTAATTTTCAGTGCTGTCTCTACGATGGTGTGCACGTTAGTTGTGGCATTTCAAATCTTACAGAAGTGACTACCCTTTAAAGTTGTTTCATTGACTATAAGCCGTTTTGGGACATTGAGACTAGAAACAATGCTACACAAAATCATAATTTTCTTTTAATTTCAATGATAATTCACCACAATAAGTTATAGATTTTGTATGCCTTAAGAATTTAAAATGGTGAATGTTCCAATATCAATGAACAATTTTATTTCATTTATTTTTTATTATTATTAATCATATTATTTTATTATTTAAAATTTAACCTTTATTTCATTACTTAACGTAACCATTAGTTCATAGTCACTGAGATAAATCCTGGAACATCCTCTGAACTTGTGTGGTTCTGAAGCTACTTTCTCAAGGCCAAATAGTGATGAAAAATGAATGTTGCAGTTGATAGCAATGGAGACATCACGAGAATTATGAAATCTTATCTAAATTATTTGATATGCGATCAAAATTAATGAATATCAGTTCATATAATACAATGCCTAATTTATCACAAATGAAATGAAAATCTGAGGAGAATCTCACGGGGTCAGTCACTCTGCCTGCAAACATCATCCATGGTCTCTCCGCACTCATGTTGTCTAATATGCCTGGATGGCAACTGGGCCTTTAATGGTGCATAGAAGAAGGACTGCTCCTGAAATGTCCTTGAAAGCTTTCACAGCCGACAGAGTCTCACCTCAACTTTGCTCCCTGTCAAAGCTGTTGGAGTCTTTTAATGAGGTTTTAAATACGTACGATGGTTAAAAATTACAATTGAAGTGAATAATTAAATATGATTAATATTTCAGATAGAGTAACTCAGTAGGAAGACCTCGGGCAGGGAGGCTCCCTGATAGACTCGCAATGATCATGGGATCACACTGTCCCTAACCAACAGGCAGCCTATCAGGGAACCTCTCTGCCTGAGGTCATCTGTTGCTGGATCTGGTTAGTCCCGATGTTTTCTTGTTTCCTGTATGCACCCCCCTCACAATCGGTCTGAAGAAACCTATCTGTTTTCTCTAGAGATGCTGCCTGACTCGCTGAGTTACTCCAGCATTTTGTGCCTATCTTTGGTGTAAACTGCATCTGCGGTCCCTTTTTATTACATTACGATTAATATTTACTTATTTCAGAAATAAAATTCTCAAAATTCACCTAAAATACTTGTAAATAATTGAAAAGTTTAAACTGAAACAAAATAATATGCAGAAAGGGATTGAGGTCCCTCTTTGCTTTTTCTACCTAGTCTAATCTGTGAATTGATTTCCCAAACTCAGCATGGCAAACCTCCGCAACAGGATTCTATGTGAAGTCCAATGACTAAAGTCCAAATATTGAGATATGACTTTCCAAATCTGTGGTAAGTTTAGGTTTCAGCATAGGGGGGGGGGGGGGGGGGGGGGGGAGAAGGAGGGAGAAGGCGTGGAGACAACTTTTAAGAAGCCAGAGATACTCGATTGTGAAGCTCAGCGGACATTAAAATTACCGGTCGGTTATCCTTGATTCTGAATACGACTGCTTACGCTTTATTTCCCAATGAGCCAATGAAGTTCACCGGTCAGCACCGGCTACAACCTACGAGAACCTCCGACAACCTTCGACCTCCTGGCAACCCTATAGGACCCTCCTGGCAACCCACCTATGGCACGAGAATTCTCGCTACTCTCCATGGCGGCTTCATTCTGGTCGCCTCTAATTTTGCAACATGTTGAAAAATTCACTGGCGACCATAATGAGGTCGCGACTAGTTTACCAGAATGTGGGAACTCCTCACGACCATGAAGGCGACTCCTCGGCCAACCTCCCACGAACATGTGGTGACTATGTGGTGACCGTAGAGTCTCCTGCAGACGCCTAAAAAGTTGGATAAGTGGGGACAGGTTCTTAGTCTTACAGAATAGCAATACAGAAGGCTATTCAATTATCGGCTAATAGAGATGCAACCCAGCTCATTCTACTCCATCATTTTCACCCCATACACTTGTAAATTCATTATTTTCAGATCACTATCCACTATATGGTGAATGCTGCAATAGAGTCTGCCTCCACTTCATTCCATGGTAAACATTTCAGACCAGAATCACCAAATGTCCAAAAAGAATGTTTTAACACATAAATTCTCATCTCTGAAGAAGGGTCCTGACCCAAATGTGACCTCTCCACTCCCTCCATAGTTGCGGCCTCACCCAGCATCTGCACTTTGTTCTTTGTTCAATATTCCAGCATTTGCAGTTTCTCGTGTTCCTCGTATCACTTTTGGTTGTTTTTGCAAATTCCTTCATACTATATCTCCTGGTTCCTGACCCCCCACCATAAGAATAGTTTATTTCGATCTAATCTCTCTATTGTCTTGATCATTTTATGTATCGCCATCTGATACCTTCACATTTCCCATCCACCCCAATGGAACCAACCGCAACTTCTCCATAACCTAAGTTCCTCATCCCTGGAATAATTCTTCTGTGCCATCTCAAAAACCGTCACACCTTTCATCAAACGTGGCACCCAAAAATGGACACAATATTCCATCTATTGTTGGCCAGTTCTATACAGGTTCGTCATCCCCGTTCTAGGACTCCATGCCCATAAATGAAGCCTACGGCACTGGTTTTTTTTTACCACATCCTCAGCCTACTTTGCCTCTTTCAGTGAATTTCTTGTTTTATCCCATTTAGGGTTGTGTCCTTTAGCTCACATTGTCCCCTCTAGTGCTTTCTACTAAAATGTAATCCCTCACATTTTTCAGCACTAGCTATTTATCTGCTATTTATCTGCCCATACTACTTGTCTGGTCACAACTACGTGAAGTTTGTTAGTAAACCCCTCAAAGGTCTCTTTGGCTCCAAATGCTATGACACAAAATGCTGGAGTAACTCAGCGGGACAGACAGCATCTCTAGAGAGAAGGAATGGTCTGCATCCCAGGGTACTTAAGGAACTGGCTCTAGATATCGTGGACGCATTGGTGATAATTTTCCAATGTTCTATAGATTCAGGATCAGTTCCTGTGGATTGGAGGGTAGCTAATGTTATCCCACTTTTTAAGAAAGATGGGAGAGAGAAAACAGAGAATTATAGACCAGTTAGCCTGACATCAGTGGTGGGGAAGGTGCTGGAGTCAATTATAAAAGATGAAATAGCGGCACATTTGGATAGCAGTAACAGGATCGGTTCGAGTCAGCATGGATTTACAAAGGGGAAACATGCTTCACTAATCTTCTGGAATTTTTTGAGAATGTAACAAGGAAATGGACAAGGGAGATCCAGTGGATGTAGTGTACCTGGACTTTCTGAAAGCATTTGATAAGGTCCCACATAGGAGTTTAGTAGGCAAAATTAGGGCACATGGTATTGGGGGTAGACTGCTGACATGGATAGAAAATGGTTGGCAGACAGGATACAAATAGTAGGGATTAACGGGTCCCTTTCAGAATGGCAGGCAGTGACTAGTGGGGTACTGCAAGGTTCGGTGCTGGGACCACAGCTATTTACAATATTCATCAATGATTTAGATAAAGGGATTACAAGTAACATTAGCAAATTTGCAGATGACACAAAGCTGGGTGGCAGTGTGAACTGTGAGGAGGATGCTATGAGAATGCAGGGTGACTTGGACAATTGGGTAAGTGGGCAGATGCATGGCAGGTAGTTAATGTGGATAAATGTGAGGTTATCCACTTTGGTAGCAAAAACAGGAAGGCAGATTATTATCTAAATGGTGTCAAGTGGGAAAAAGGGAAGTTCAACGGGATCTGGGGGTCCTTGTTCATCAGTCGACGAAAGTAAGCATGCAGGTACAGCAGGCAGTGAAGAAAGCTAAAGGCATGTTGGCCTTCATAACAGGAGAAGTTGAGTATCGGAGCAAAGAGGTCCTTCTGCAGTTGTATAGGGCCCTAGTGAGACCACACCTGGAGTATTGTGTGCAGTTTCGGTCCCCTAATTTGAGGATGGACATTCTTGCTATTGAGGGAGTGCAGCGTAGGTTTACAAGGTTAATTCCGAGATGGCGGGACTGTCATATGCTGAGAGAATGGAGGGCTGGGCTTGAACACTCTGGAGTTTAGAAGGATGAGAGGGAATCTTATTGAAAATATAAGATATTAAGGGTTTGGACACGCTAGAGGCAGGAAACATGTTCCCGATGTTGGGGGAGTCTAGAACCAGGAGCCATAGTTTTAAGAATAAGGGGTAAGCCATTTAGAACGGAGACAAGGAAACACTTCTTCACACAGAGATTTGTGAGTCTGTGGAATCTCTGCCCCAGAGGGTGGTGGAGGCCGGTTCTCTGGATACTTTCAAGGAAGAGAGCTAGTTAGGGCTCTTAAAAATAGCGCAGTCAGGGGATATGGTGAGAAGGTAGGAACGGGTGGTACTGATTAGCGATGATCAACCATGATCACATTGAATGACGGTGCTGGCTCGAAGGGCAGAATGGCAAACTCCACACCTATTGTCTTTTGTCTATTGTCTATTGAATAGGTGACATTTCAGGTAGAGACCCTAATCCCTGTTAGTCTCACAGAATTGGAGAAATGGTATAGCAATGCAGGAAGTTATTCAATTTATCGGCCTAATGGCTTCTCTCCAGTGATGCTGTTTGTCCCGCTGAGTTGCTATAGCATCTGCAAAATTGGAAATTGCACTCCATTTGCTTAATCCCACTTTTAGTTTAGTTTAATTTAGTTTAGAGATTGAGCCCACCAACTGATGATCCCTGTACATTAACACTTTCTTACAACACAATATGGACAATATACAATTTTATTAAGCTAATTAGGCTACCAACTTATACATCATCGGAGTGTGGGAGTAAACCGGAGCACCTGGAGAAAACCCACGCGGGCAACGGGGGAGAATGTACAAACTCCGCACGAACAGCACCCTTAGTCAGGATGGAACCCGGGTCTCTGGTGCTGTAAGGCAGCAACTCTACCGCTGTGCCACCGCGCCAGTTCTGATTCAATAAAAACACTTTTTCCAACATTGACTCCCCACAGAACTCCACCGTATTCTCATCTCAGTTGGACGCACGACTTTTGAACTCTTACTCTCTCTCTTCCTGTTATTAGTTCAGTTTAGAGATACAGGGTGGAAACAGGCCCTTCGGCCCACCGGGTCCGCGCCGACCAGCAATCCCGCCACATTAACACGATCCTATACCCACTAGGAACAATTTTTACATTTACCAAGCCAATCAACCTACAAACCTGTATGTCTTTGGAGTGTTATTAATTGACAATTCTCCATGCATGCTGCAACAAACTTTTTCATTCCAGTGTTTAATCTTGATGAGAATGCTCTTATGTGGCACATAATCAAAAGTCTTGGAAATCCATATATACCGCATGCCACCCCATTTTCTCATCAATCCTCTCTACCACTTCATCAAATTTTTGGTGCATTTTTTAGTGCATTAATTAAACCTTTTAGCCCCCACTTTAATATAATGTCTCAAAAACCAAAGAAAAGTTGGTCCTAAAAGGCTCATCATTTTTGTGTACAAAAATAGCAGACAATAATTGGTGCTTTTCAAAAGAGTTGCATTTTGAGTGAAAGTAATTTTAGAATCAAAATTGCATTTGTGAGGTTTTCATTTTTACTGTAATCAAGATTATAAAGTAGTCTCATAAAAAAGGTCTTATTGTTGAAATTGTTGAAAACAACAAATTCTTCTGAAGCTCATATCAGTGATTCACTCAGTAAAAGTAACTTTGTCACTTTTCTACACATGATTTGCTATTAGTAGAATAAGGTGTAATTTTACAGAATGCAAATGCAATACTGACACATAATTGCATTGAATGCTGACATCTTTGACAGGGGACTTGACTTGTTTTATTCATGTTATGTAAATCAGAGGTGGTATTTTACAGCAAATTTAACTTTAAACTTGATCTTAAAATGTAATTTTTCTCAACATACTTAAGTTGATGTGGATTTCAATTGGTGCAGCCCCACTTTATTCAAACCTTTAGTGTACAGTTTTGGGTGCCACCTAAATCCTTTGGGGTTAGTCTTTAAAACGTCCTTTGTTGGACAAACTCTGAGCAAATTTGGTGTGTTCTTGGTGCTATTTCCAAATGAGTCTTCTCTGATAATGACTGGAATCGAATAATTACTGTGTAGCTTTGGTGTTTAGTTGAAATGTAATTTTGGAAGTGACACACATAATGTGGCCACAATACTTAATCTGGAACTGAACGACTTACCTCCACCCTCACTAGGTCATGGATTGTGAAGATTATAAATAATTACTAATAAAATAATTTCAATTAATTTACTTGTAATACAGTTTATATATAGAATACCTGACAATTAAACTTTGTTATGCTATGATTATTAGTTAACTTCAGTTGCATTCGCTAATACAAATCCATCTTTAAACTACAACATAATATATTTATTCAGTGTTCATTAACACCCTTGAAGACTGATGGTATTAGTCTCCGTTTGATTTAAAATTTTAAAATTAAATGCCTCTGTCATCTGGATATACTGATGAATCCCTGTAGCTTCATTAGCAGTTGCCTTGAGGCTTGCTGTTAAGGCCTTACAAAATGTCGTAGTTCTCATTATTTGACACAGAGAACATATCCTAAGCCCAATTCACTGACTTCACCCCACTTCATCACTAATTTCCATCTGGCACTCAATTCACCTGGACCATTTCCAACATCTCCCTACCGTTTCTAGATCTTAACATCTCCATCGCAGGCAACAGACTACTGACCCATTGATTCCCATAGCTATCTTGGCTACACTTCTTCCCACCCTGCTTCCTGTAAAGACTCTATCCCCTACTCCCAATGCCTCCCTCTATGCCGCATCTGCGCCCAGGATGAGGTGTTCCATACTAGGCATTGTCCTCATTCTTTAGGGAACGGAGGTTCACCTCTTCCATTATAGATGATGCTCTCACCAGGGTCTCCTCTATATCTCGCAGCTCTGCTTTCATTCCCACTCCCCCTATTCGTAACAAGGACAGAGTCCCCTTGTCCTCGCCTTCCACCCCATCAGCCGTCGCATACAACATATAATCCTCCAACATTTTCTCCACCTCCAACAGTATCCACTACTGGCCACATCTTCCCATATCCTCCCCTTTCTGCTTTCCCGCAGAGACCGCACCCTCCTTAACTCTGGTCAATTTGTCCCATCCCACCCAAACTATCCCCTCCCTGGGTACTCTCCCCTTGCAAACCGCAGGAAATGCAACACTTTCCCTTTACCTCCCCCTCACTCCATCAAAGGACCAAATCAGTATTTCCAGGTGATGCAGAGGTTCACCTGCACCTCCTCAACCTCATCTACTGCATCCGCTGTTCCAGTGTCAACTTGGCTACATCGGATGAGACCAAGCGCAGGCTCGGTGATCACTTCGCTGAACACCTCCGCTCAGTCCGTCTTAACCAACTTGATCTCCCGGTTGCTCAGCACTTCAACTCCCCTCCCATTCCCACTCTGACTTTTCTGTCCTGGACCTCCTCCATTGCCAGAGTGAGGCCAGCGCAAATTGGAGGAATAACAGCATTATATTTTGCTTTGGTCGTTTACACCCCAGCGGTATGAACATTTACTTCTCTAATTTAGATAGCCCTGCTTTCTCCTCTCCTTCCCCTCTCCCTTTCAGTTCATCCACGTCCTACTGTCCATGCCTACTTCCTTTCTTTTTACCGCCCCCCCCCCGCACATCAGTCTGAAGAAGGGTCTCGACCCGAACATCGCCAATTCTTCTCTCCATAGATGCTGCCTCACCCCACTGAGTTTTCCCCAGCATTTTTTGTCTACCATGACTTCTCTAACTTCAGATAGCCCTTGCTTTCTCTCTCCATCCCCTTCCCCCTCCCAGTTCTCCCACTAGTCTTACTGTCTCAGACTAATCTATTTTTATCCCGCCCCCTCCCCTACAATCAGTCTGAAGAAGGGTCTCGACCCGAAAAGTCAACCACTTCCTTCTCTCCATAGTTGCTGCCTCACCCGCTGAGTTTCTCCAGCACTTATTGTCAACCTTCGATTTTTCCAACATCTGCAGTTCTTTCTTAAACATATCCTAAGCCCAATTCTCTGGTGACTTTCATTGTCTTGTTTTTTCAGCGGTTTCTAACTGGCACCAAACGATTAAAATAGTTAACAATTGGAGTCACAAATTTAAGAAACATTTGGACAAGTACATGGATAGAAAGGTTTGGAGGACTATGGGCCAAAGACAAGTTGAAGGGATTAGTGTTAATGGGTCTAGTTGGTCGGTGTGAGCAAATTGGGCAGAAGGGCCTGTTTCCATGCAGTATGACACTACGATTCTATGAGTGTTTTAAAATAATTCAAAACAATTTGAATAACATGAAAAAAAATAACTAAAACACATTTATATGATATGATTTAATTAATAGCAATAATTATACTTTAGACTTTTAGACTTCAGACTTTAGGGACACAACATGGAAACAGGGCCATAAGCTCACCGAGTCCACTCTGACCAGCGATCACTATGTACATTAGCATATTCTACACACTAGAGACAATTTACAGTTTACAAAAGCTACAAAGTGTGGAGGATACTGTAGCGCCCGGAGAAAACCCACATGGCACAGGGATAACGTACAAACTCGTACATACAGCACCCGTGGTCAGTATTGAACCCTGGGTCTCTGGCGCTGTAAGGCAGCAACTCTACCGCTGTGCCACTGTGACGCCCTAAAGTTTTAGTTAAAATAAAGAAAAAAACCAATCCACTTAACTTTTCCACCAAGTATAGTGATTCTTGAGACTGTGCGGTACATTCTGGGCGAAAAGACAAAAAGTGCTGAAGTAACGCAGCGGGTCAGGTAGCATCTCTGGAGAACACGATTAGGTGATGTTTCGGTTGGGACCCTTCTTCAGACTGATGCTACCTGACACTCCAGCACCTGAGAGCCAGATATGAACACTTTCTGGCTCCTCACCTTGGGATGATCTGGAATTGCCCTCGGATTCAATGGGAATATTCTTGCTAGCAGTTATTTTCTAAACTACTGGAACGAATGAAACCATTTGGGACGAATCATAGACATTCATTCCCTCTCCCAACACTGCGACTCAGCTGCATTGTGTGTCATCTACAACACAGACTGCAGTTACTCACCTAAGCTAGTCTGATAGCCCTCCTGCCATGGAGAAGCAGGCCAACACCTGCTTGGCTCTCCCCAACTGCGGGCTCTCATCCACACCATGGTGAATCTGTGGATTTGAGTGCCACGGATGGCTGTGGAGGCCTAGCATTTGTGTATGTTTAAATTGACAATAGACAGGTACTTGATTACTAAGGGTGTCCAATGTTATGGGAGAAGGCAGGATAATAGGTTTGAAAGGGAAAGATAGATTCAGCTATGACTGAATGACTCGGTGGGCCAAATGGCCTAATTCTGCTCCTATGACTTATGAACTTATGAATTGCACACATGCTAACATGGAAACTTGTTGCCATTCCTTCACCATCATTGGATCTAATTCCTGGAATTCCCTGCCAAAAACATTGTGCAAGTACTTTTCCAGAAGGATTACATGGGTTTAAGGATATGGCTTGCCATCACCTCAAAGAAAGTAAATTAATAAAATGTGACCTGCAAAAATACCCAATTACCTAAGGTTGAATGCTTAACTCTGGCGGACCAAACTAGTCAGCCATACATCAGCTGCACCTTGTGAATGAGTAAACAGCTGGGACAATAACACTTCATTTTCAATGTTATGAATGGTAGCGATTTGTGGAAAATCTTTAATATTTGTTAAATTAAATTTAGCAGAAAATTATTTTATTGCACCTTCCATGGGTCTCTCAGAATATTCATCAAAGTAACAGCCATCTTTGAACATGGAGCAATGCGCACACACACACTGTTAAAGCTACACATCCACGCTTAGTACCACCCATTGTTTATGTCTTTCCTCTCC
This sequence comes from Amblyraja radiata, assembly GCF_010909765.2. Classification (NCBI taxonomy): domain Eukaryota; kingdom Metazoa; phylum Chordata; class Chondrichthyes; order Rajiformes; family Rajidae; genus Amblyraja; species Amblyraja radiata. The sequence goes on along the minus strand of NC_045972.1, from coordinate 12,662,113 downwards.
ACTGCTGAAACTGTAATGAGGATTTCCAGTTGAATGTTGAGTGAACATTGCTGAATCTGTGAGGAAAAAATAAATATAAGGATATTTTAAAATGAATATGTTAATAGCTAATAACTATGTTAATAAAATTAATTGAAAAGATGGGGAATAACGGAAGCAATTATTGGGAAGATTGGTAATTAAGAGGACGAGTGTTTGGAACGGAGTATAGGGAGGAAGTGACATTTTAGAACCCAAATCAAATTGTTGCCATGTGACCTTATCCATATTACTAAAAGTCTGATCTTGACCACTTCCTGTTGTTCTGTATATTGATATTAGAAAAAACGCTGCCACTTACGGCTGTGATTTTTGGTCATCTTACTCAGAGTCCCCCTCCGCTGTGCAGGACAGAGGATTTTCCCCATCGATGAAAAATAAAAGAGTTATTAGTGTTTAAAAAATGTTGAGATTCTCTCTCCTGAAGGCCACGCCCTTTCTGGAGGGACTATAAAACCCGGAAGTGTTGAGTGCCTCAGTCAGTCTCTGCAAGATGGGGGAGCGAGAGGGTCACGTTTCTCATTCTGAGCTGTGAATAACTCTGAACACATGTCTACTAAACCGTGAGTGTGGTTTTACTGATAATGAGTGCCCTTAATGTGGTTTGAAATTAAAATGTAGTTGGTTTGAAATAAAGCACAGCAAATGGTTGGTGGTGGATGGTTTGAAATAAAGCACAGCAAATGGTTGGTGGTGGATGGTTTGAAATAAAGCACAGCAAATGGTTGATGGTGGTTGGTTTGAAATGGCAAATGATTAAAAGTCTAAACTGCATATTGATTTTAGATAAAACGCTACCACTCACGGCTATGATTTTTGGCCATCTTATTCAGTCCCCCTCCGCTCATCAGGTGCAGAGGATTCTTTCCATTAATGAAAAATAAAGGTGTTATTAGTGTTTATAAAAGGTGGGAAATCTCTCTCCTGTCAATATCACCGGCCATTGAAGGCCACAGCCATCTCCTGTGGGAGGGCGGAGTGGATTATACAACCTGGAAGTGTGTGGGTGTGGCTCAGTCTCTGCAAGGTTGGTGGAGGAGGGGAGGGGCACGACAGGACTGCTGAGCTGTGAATCAACTGAAGACACACAGAATGTCTACTGATACTGTGAGTGTGGGTGTTTATTGTGGTGTTTTTTGTGGTGTTTGTGCGGTTTTATTGGTGGTTTCCACCCTGCTTGAAATGGTATGAATCTCGGGCAATTTGAATGTTAGTGGCCTTGCACACTGCTTGAAATGGTATGAAACTGCACTTGAATTTGGTGGCCTTGCACCCTGCTTGAAGTGGTAGGAACTGCACTTGATTCGGTGTCTTGCACCCTGCTTGAAGTGGTATAAAATTGCACTTGAATTGGTGGCCTTGCAACCCTGCTTGAAGTGGTAATAAACTGCACTTGAATTTGGTGGCCTTGCACACTGCTTGAAATGGAATTTCAAGGAATAGCCGTGAGCCAACTGCCAGCCCACCAGCCGTGATGAGCTGCCAGCACATCAGGCTTCAGTGAGTGAGCTGCCACCCCAAGAATCCATTTGGCCCACAATGTTACACTAGCCCCCTGGAAACCAGTCCATTCAGCCCACAACACCCATACCAGCGCTCCAGAAATCCCCCCCCCCCCGACTAACCACGAATATTGGAATTAGTGGAGAGGTAGAATATTGCACTTAGTCTAGTATATTCATATATTTCAAACCAACCACCCCAACCATTTGCTGTGCTTTATTTCAAACTGCTCGACTGGAATAGGTTGAAGGCACCCAGTGATGTTCGCAACGTGCTGTTCAGGCTCATGTCTACCATGTTAGTATGTCTACTTCTACTCCATAAGGGTGCGCAGTATTCAGCTGGAGCATACACGAGAGCTAAGGCAGAAGTGCAAAGAGTTGACGGACTGGCTCCCCAACTTGTTCCTGTCAGGTGTTGGGATGAGGCCGCTACGTGCCATGACCTTGTCAGGTGTTGCCGGATGTAAGCGGGTGTGAAGTGCTGATTGGGGAGGGGAGGTGGGCAATGGTCCGTATTTGCAGCCTGGATTCAGCTGTAGGTAGGTGTGAAGCGTTGATTGGGGGAGGGGGGAGGTGGGTAAGGGTCCAGTCTTTACAGGGGGGGTACCTTTCCTTGGCAGCTCTTATTCCTCTGCTCAGCTTGTACTTGGCCTGCCTGTAGAGGTCTGCATCCCCGCACCTGTAGGCCTCCTCTTTAGTACATGTACATACATACATGCAAAACCAACACAATAATTATAGAGCAAAGACAAAACCAATGCCCCCAGGCCAGTGTAGTTCAGAGCTTATTTGGAGGTTTTCATGTATAATAGCCCGATGGTTGTTGGGAAGAAGCTGTTTGTGAACCTGGACGTTACAGTTTGCAGATTCCATTATCTTCTTCAGCCAACCCATATAACCATATAACCATATAACAATTACAGCACGGAAACAGGCCATCTCGACCCTTCTAGTCCGTGCCGAACACGTATTCTCCCCTAGTCCCATATACCTGCGCTCAGACCATAACCCTCCATTCCTTTCCCGTCCATATAAATATCCAATTTATTTTTAAATTATAAAAACGAACCTGCCTCCACCACCTTCACTGGAAGCTCATTCCACACAGCCACCACTCTCTGAGTAAAGAGTTCCCCCTCATGTTACCCCTAAACTTCTGTCCCTTAATTCTCAAGTCATGTCCCCTTGTTTGAATCTTCCCTACTCTCAGTGGGAAAAGCTTATCCATGTCAACTCTGTCTATCCCTCTCATCATTTTAAAGACCTCTATCAAGTCCCCCCTTAGCCTTCTGCGCTCCAAAGAATAAAGTCTTAACTTGTTCAACCTTTCTCTGTAACTTAGTTGCTGAACCCAGGCAACATTCTAGTAAATCTCCTCTGTACTCTCTCTATTTGTTGACATCCTTCCTATAATTAGGCGACCAAATTGTACACCATACTCCAGAATTGGCCTCACCAATGCATTGTACAATTTTAACATTACATCCCAACTTCTATACTCAATGCTCTGATTTATAAAGGCCAGCACACCAAAAGCTTTCTTTACCACCCTATCTACATGAGATTCCACTTTCAGGGAACTGTGCACAGTTATTCCCAGATCCCTCTGTTCACCTGCATTCTTCAATTCCCTATCATTTACCATGTACGTCCTATTTTGATTTGTCCTGCCAAGATGTAGCACCTCACACTTATCAGCATTAAACTCCATCTGCCATCTTTCAGCCCACTCTTCCAACTGGCATAAATCTCTCTGTAGACTTTGAAAATCTACTTCATTATCCACAACCCCACCTATCTTAGTATCATCTGCATACTTACTAATCCAATTCACCACACCATCATCCAGATCATTAATGTACATGACAAACAACAGTGGACCCAACACAGATCCCCGTGGCACCCCACTCGTCACTGGCCTCCAACCTGACAAACAACCATCCACCATTACTCTCTGGCATCTCCCATTCAGCCCTGTTGAATCCATCTTGCTACTTACCCACTTCCGTGAGGAACCTTGTCAAAGGCCTTACTGAAGTCCATATATTACAAATCCACTGCTTTACCCTCATCATTCCCGAGTAACCTCTTCAAAAAATTCAGAACCCTTGCTGGCTGTGGCCCTAGTTGGCATCACCGGTAGCTGTCGGGTTCTTCACTAACAGTGGCTTGCTCTGTTATCAATGCTCTGCTTTGCTGATTAGTGTACCCCTGCTGTGACTTTTCAGAGACTTCTCTCAGCCTGGCCAATTGGAGCAGATGGGAGGGCCTTTTGCTCGTTTGAAAGAAACTTTGAATGCAGCTCTGCAAACAAGGTTGGTGCAGGGAAATCTAGGCTCCATTCTCCGCCACTTCTATATTGTTTTTTCCCCCTCGACCCACACTTAAGTTAAATATTCAATCACCAATCAACGGAGCTACCTGTATATGTGGTTATTAACACCTCGTCTTACAATGGTACCAGTAACATGTGAGCTCAGACTGACTGTCTGGCCAAGCTAGTTTGGAACTCGCCCGAGTCTTCAGTCAGCGCGGCCAATCTTCCCATTATCTGAACTCTGTTCTGAGGAGCCATTTGGCCACAGAGTCCACTATTAATTACCATTTCATTTGGAAGTCATCAACGAAAATTGCCTCCATTTTACATTGCAGCACATAATTTTATTTTTAAAAGAGAAGGCATGCCAAGACGTTAACAACACTTCTTCTCTGTGTGTGTGGGCAGAATCTAAACTCGCTGCAAATAACTAATCTACATGAACATAGAATTTACACACACAACATTGAATTAGGCACACATTTCAAGACAGCATACTATGCAAAGTGCCTTGAAATATGGTCTATGTTGCAGAGTGCCTGAAAGCATGTTGTAATAGAGTTCAGGCTGTTATTGTTACTGGCAAACTGGAACATTCTCACAGCATGCTTTCTAAGTTAGATTGGCCCCCTGCTGCTTGCATATAATTGAAAGAATAGAAAACATCATTGGAAATCGGCCATAATCTCAAGCATTTTCAAAACAAGAGAAAATTCTGATCTGTTTTAAATGTATCGCTGGGCAATTTGTACAGTGCTTAAAATTGCTTTAAAACAGTTAGTCTGGCAAATTATAAATAGGCATTTAAAATGGAAACTACACACCCCTTTTACATTTTCGAAATGAAGTAATCTACTGGGGGGAAATAAACACTGGTGTACTGCAAATAGAAATCTAACACTGTGCATGGAAGAAGGATTTAGGTATCTTATTGGTGGCAGCATAGAGATTGAGTTAGCATTTATTACATTAGGTTTGTTTCCAGTGAACTATATGAAACAAATAAAGCAAAGTTAACGCTTTGAGATACTTTATTAATTTATTGGGGGGGGAGGGGGGCGGGGGGTGGGTGGAGGGGGCGGAGGGGGTGCGGGTGGGGAGGTTGGAACTTTTTCTTTGCATTATACCCCTAATATTAACTTTGTCCTGATATTAGCCATTGTACCAACCCTGAGATTCATCAGGCATTTTCACACAAGCTACACACAAAATGCTGGAGTAACTCAGCGGGACAAGCAGCATCTCTGGAGAGAAGGAATGGGTGATAGAAACATAGAAAACAGGTGCAGAAGGAGGCAATTCAGCCCTTCGAGCCAGCACCGCCATTCATTGCGATCATGGCTGATCATCCCCCAATCAATAACCCGTGCCTACCTTCTCCCCATATCCCTTGATTCCACTAGCCCCTGGAGCTCTATCTAACTCTCTCTTAAATCCATCCAGTGATTTGGCCTCTGTGGCAGGGAATTCCACAAATTCACAACTCTCTGGGTGAAAACGTTTTTTCTCACCTCAGTCTTAAATGGCCTCCCCTTTATTCTAGGAGACCTTCTTCAGATTCAGAGATACTGCCTGTCCCGCTGAGTTACTCCAGCTTTTGTGTCTACCTGATTTAAAAACCAGCATCTGCAGTTCCTTCCTACACATTCTCACACATGCGCTAGTTGTCACCAGCAATATCTTTTGCTCTTCTGCTGTTGACTAGATTTCCCCTGGAATGAAACAGGGCAGCTCTTTCTCTCGTGTACCTGCTCACCGAGTCCACACTGGATCCAATTGTATAAACATAACCCTCTCCATTTCAAAAACCAAAAATAACCAAAAGTTGACAACAATTACTCATTTTCATCTTCCCCGTGGAAGCCATTGTCTGCATTTAATGCAAATGAAGACAATGGCTTCCATAGGGAAGATTAAAATTATTCATTGTTGTCAACTTTTGGTTATTTTGATTTTTGAATTGTAAGTTAAAAGTCAACATTTTTTTAAAGCAATATGTCAGACATATGGACCTGGTATAGTGATGGCTTGGAGGAAAGGAGAACCCTGCTTGGTTGTCAAAATCGTCCTTGAATGCAGCTTTCTCTGCCCTTAGTTATCCCCCAGTCTCAACTGCACCAGGGTGTGGGAAGTTGAGCTCCTAGCAGAAGAATATGTCAAGGCTTGTGATGGAACAAGCAGTGTAGGCTTTGGCAGGCACTGAATGACTTTAGAAATTCCAATCTATGACCTGCATGGTTATCTGAGTTGCAAATTGTCAATTTCTGTTCTATTTATTGAGAGACACGATATGATACGATACGAAACAATGGAACTTTGTTTATCCCAGGAGCGAAAATTGATCTGCCAACAGTCATAAAACACAAAATATATGAAACATGAAGTTAAAGTGACGAGTGGAACGGATTGGGGGATGTGCAAAGATTGGGGAGGGGAGGGGAGAGGGGCATCAGTCTCAGTCTACCCCACGACAGAAGGGGTAGGGTTGACCAATGTGTTCATTGTTCAAGATCATTGTTTGACCTCATGATCATATAGACACTCGCATATGATCAGATTTTCTTGGTATATTAATGGGTGTAATATAGTTATAACTAGTTATATACATGGGCAGAGATCTATTCTATCTGATTTGTTGTGGTCTCTAAGTTTTCCAGTTGAAGAACACTCCACGTCACATACAGTTTATTTTGGGGTCCTTTAAATATGCTAGTTATTTTCTGACATTTATATTGGTATAAATTACATTCATTTAAAAAATAAATTTGACATTGTCCTCTACAGTGATTAATATTACTTTTCTATTTACGCGCATTTATCAAGGGAATATTATTCTGAGCTTCCCGTATGCTGCCCCGGACAGTGGGTATTGGCTATAAGGAGAGATTTGACAAACATGGACTGTTGTCTCTGGAACTTTGGACATTGACGGAAGACCTGATAGAAATTATGAGGGGAATAGATAGGGTGGGACAGTTTAGAACCTTTATCCCAGGCTGAAATTGTCAAAGACTCGAGGGCATAACTCTACGGTCAGGGAGGGGAATAACGGAAATGTTAAGAGCACGTTTTTTAACACAGAGTATGTGCTGTCAGGGGTGGTGGTGAAGGCAGATATGATCTTAATTACTTTGCAAAAATTCTAACACCTGATTTCGCATTTTATTATGGGTATTGTGGGTAGATTTGATGATTAAAAAAATGAATTTAATCAATTTTAGAATAGGCTGCAACCTAAAAAAATGTGGAAAAAAGTGAAGGGGTCTGAATACTTTCTGAATGCCCTGTTAAATCTAGAACAGAAACTCATCTTCCATCATAGCATATTACAACACTCTCCACAGATGCTACCTGACCCGCCGAGTGCTCGCATTTCCTGCTTTTATTTTAAATCTGCAATTTCTGCATGAATTCCCTGGTCTGATTTCTTCTTCATTTTGTGGGGATTTGAAATAATGAAATAAACGTGACAATGGTTTCACTGACCTCCGATGATGCAACTCTAATGGATAGGAGAGCGATGTTACTTACAATTTCAAACCTCTGTCACTAATGCTTGAGATGATTTTTAATGTGAGTTTTGAACAAACTTAACAAAATCGCTGTGTCAATCAGCTTGACATAGATTTCAGCCCCTGTCTCTTCATAGATTGGGCACTGTAATACTCAATTGAGAAATCTAGAATGCAGAAATATATGGTTTTGTTACAAAATATGATACAAATGAAACTGGCATAGAGTTACAGTAATATCAGTTATTCTGTATTATTAATTTAAGGAGCCAGGCCCTATATGTTAACTTTGTCAGCCACAGTAAGTAAAATTGACCATAAAATAAAGGCAACCTTTTTCTAATGTGTACTCAGCTGCTTTGAGTCACAAGTGTTGTCTTCTCATCCTATGGTTTCTTGTGGTCACAACCTTTAATCAACAGTATGCAGGATGTATTTTCCTCATTGGTGCAATTATTTGGTTTAGTTAGCAATTTTAATAGCTGGTTAGAGATAGATTTAGATGAGGAAAAGTAGGGGAAGAGTCTAGGGTTGCACTGAACGGCCTGAATCTCGATGCTATATGTCCTGGGTAAAATTCCAGTCTGCCCCTGCCTAGGATGCAAGTTAGATTATTCTCTTTGACTCTGGTGGACATCTGGTGGCGCTGTTACTAGCTGCCTCCGCCCACGATCTGGTTGTCTTTTTTATTTTGTTATGTTTAGTGTGTGTTTTTTGTTTTTTTTCAGTATTTATGTAGGGGGAAGTATTTTCAGTATTTTATGTGGGGGGAAGTGGGTAGGGTAAGGAGGGAACCGTCCTTCAAATCGCTTATTGGCGAGGATGCGGCTATTATCCGAGTCGCGTCCTCGCGCCCCCCCCACCCTCGCGGCCTACTAACAGATTGGTGTGGCCTTTCCTGCCGGGACCGGACCAGAGCTTCAGCAGCTGCGGCGCTGCGCTCGATATATCGCGGAGCGGGTGAGGCCTTACCTGGGATCGCCGCTTGGAGCTCCGGAGTGTTGGGCCACTGCTCCAACATCGTGGAGCTATGGGTGCAGAGCTCCCAACTCGGGAGCTCCGCTGACTTTAACATCGCGGAGTCATGGGACCCTTTGCCAGGGGTCACCAGCGCGAATCCCCGCCCAGCGCAGCCTGTGGACATCGGGAGCCGCAGACTCCAGTGGATGGTGGAAGGTGGCCGATTCAGAGGTCCAGGCCGCTGAGGATGTTCTCCCATTCGACGTCGGGGTTCCATCGTTCCCGGCGAGATGGCCTGAAACATCGGGCCGGCCCGTGGCGGCGACTACGGGGTGCTCGGGAGGCCCGGACCACGGGTGAACATTGGGGAACATCAGCCACGAGGTTGACTGGACTTTGGTTCCTTCCCTCACAGTGGGGAACCTTGGTGCCGCTGTGGGGATGTTTGTGTTGTGGACTACTGTGTTCTGTGTTTTTGTGGGTTTTTTAATTTTATTTTTTGTATGACCGTAAGGGAAAGAGAATTTTGTTGTCTCTTAATTGAAGACAATGACATAAATGAAATCAAATGAAATCAAATCAACCATTTGCATCATCCAAGAGCCGCACTCTTTCTGTCAAATTCGCCAAAATGTTGTTGCAACCATTTAACTGTGAAATTGAAGAGATAATACTTCCCCACAGAGAAAGTGGGCTACAAATGCTACCAGGCAGAGCAAAGTTTTTATACAGTGGCAACAACTTTGGAACTGAAAATTGTTTTCTGAAAGCGATCGATGCTATACAAGCCCTTCTGCATGTAACCTTTGGTGAATTGTATCAGAATTCTCTGTGTGGAGCATGTGCTTATACATGGCCACACAACGGTAATGCCAATTAGAGTGCAATGGATATTCGATGTGTTCTGATGTGGCATATTGATACAATGATATTGTAGCAATTAAGAAATAACTTGGCCTCATGTGGTTGATCAGGGTTTCCATGGAGGATGAGAGTAGGAACATAAGAAATAGAAGTGAAATAATATGTAATCCCTTGTGCTTCCCCTGTCAATCATTGGCATAAACAACCTAGACTGTTGATTCATCTTGGTCCCTGCCTGCTTCACCTAGTTCATGTTCAGGAAGGCCATTACCATTTTTTCCAAAATGAAAAATCTGATAGCAAAATCAAACTCTGCTTGATTGCTTGACTATGCCATGATCTGGTTTTGCTTCCAGCAATTATGACAAAACAAGCTTTCAATCATTAGCTCATTGTCACACTATTGCAATGGCAACATATTTACCAGGTAGTTATCTCTTCACGAAATTGCCTAAAGGCTAGGTCTTTTCATGTTAACATTCTGGGATTTCATTCTATGTTGTTTTCAAGTCTTATAGATGTTAGACACAAAATGCTGGAGTAGCATAGCGCAACAGGCAGCATCTCTGGAGAGAAGGAATGGGTGACATTTCAGGAGTTGAGTTACTCCAGTATTTTGTGTCTATCTTCAGCGTAAACCAGCATCTGCAGTTCCTTCCCACAAGTTCAAGTCTTATGTTTGATTAACTTCTGGCTCCATTGTTAGAATTTAATATCTTCTCACTGAGTAGGTAACTTTGACAACAGACAATTTGCATTCTGCAAACTACATGATTCTGCAACCATCAAACCTTCACCACACTTTGCCAATCAAAGCCTTCCTAACCTGTATCCATTATCACTTGCCAGGCTTTATCCCATCCCATTTCTTTTCCAGCTGTCCCACTCAATACTATCAGTCTGTCGAGGGGTCCTGACCCAAAACATAGTCTGTCCATTTTCCCCACAGATGCCTGAAGAAGGGACTCAACCCGAAACGTCATCCATTCCTTCTATCCAGAGATCCTGCCTGTCCTACTGAGTTACTCTGGCATTTTGTGTCTAACTTCCCACAGATGCTGCCTGACCTGTTGAGTTTCTCCAACATTGTGAGTTCTATTCAAGATTCCAGCAGTTCCTTGTGTCTCCATTTTACCACACTCCCAATACCCTGCAAACTGCCTCAAATCAGCCACAAAGTCTGCACTTTCATTCAGATGGTATTAGCAGGTAACTTTGACAAGACAATGTGCATTCTGCAAACTACATGATTCTGCAACCGCCAAATCGTTACCACACTTCGTTATTCTTGTTACTGAGGGAGTGCAGCGTAGGTTTACAAGGTTAATTCCCGGGATGGCGGAACTGTCATATGCTGAGAGAATGGAGCGGCTGGGCTTGTATACTTTAGAAGGATGAGAGGGAATCTTACTGAAACATATAAGATTATTAAGAGTTTGGACACACTAGAGGCAGGAAACATGTTCCCGATTTTGGGGGAGTCCAGAACTAGGGGCCACAGTTTAAGAATAAGGGGTAAGCCATTTAGAACGGAGACAAGGAAAGACTGTGTCACACAGAGAGTTGTGAGTCTGTGTAATTCTCTGCCTCAGAGGGCGGTGGAGGCCGGTTCTTTGGATACTTTCAAGAGAGAGCTAGATAGGGTTCTTAAAGATACAGGTAGCGGAATCAGGGGATATGGGGAGAAGGCAGGAACGGGGTACTGATTGGGGATGATCAGCCATGATCACATTGAATGGTGAAGCTGGCTCGAAGGGCCGAATGACCTACTCCTGCACCTATTGTCTATTGTCTATTGTGGCTATTAAATTTGTATCATTAAAATATGGAACTCATATTGTTTAACCAACTAATCAAGCACATCACCTCCTGTTTTGGCTGGAGCCAGTGAGATTTTAATATTTTAAATAATAAAATACTGCAGATGGTGGTAAATCTGAAAGAAAACCAGAAAATACTGTGTCAGGCAGCATCTGTGGAGAAAGAAACAGATTTAAAGTTTTTAATCAACATGCATGTTCTAACACCAATGTTAAGAGTAAAATAAACCTTTTCTCGCTTGGGCAAAGTGAGGTAGACTGCAGGGTGCAGATTTTTAAGTTTTTATTGGTGATACACATTTTGGGCGGTGTGGGCATTGCTGACAAGTCCTGTATTTCTTGCCCATCCCAAATTGCACCTTGAGAATGGAGACACAAGGAACTACTGGAATCTTGAGTTAAACTCACAATGCTGGAGAAGCTCACTGGTTCAGGCAACATCTGTGGGAAGATAGACACAAAATGCTGGAATAACTCAGCGGGACAGGCAGCATCTCTGGAGCTGCCGATTTGAACCACTGTGTGTTTCTGCTGAAGGTACTTCCACAGAACTGTGGAGAGAGATCCACGATTTAGATCCAGTGGCGAAGAAGGACTAGTATTACTATTGTATTATTTCCATTTATTCACTTCTTGAATTCATTAACCCCCTGAGTAAATCTCACGCACCAATTGTTACTAAAGTATTTCACAACATAATATATAAAAGCATAAAAGAATAAGAGTGAAATTTAACTTATTCTCAATAAACTTCACAGCTCCACAATTGGAGGATGTTTCCACTAGTGGGAGAATCTAGGACCAGAGGTCATAGAATTAAAGGACGTTCCTTTAGGAAGGAGATGTGGAGGAATTCATTTAATCAGACAGTAATGAACCTGTGGAATTCTTTGCCAAAGAAGGCATGGAGGCCAAGTCAATGGATATTTTTAAGGCAAAGATAGATAGATTCTTGATTAGTATGGGTGTTAGGGATTATGGGGAGAAGGCAGGAGAATGGGGTTAGGAGGGAGAGATAGTTCAGCCATGATTGAATGGCAGAGTAGGTTTGATGGGCCGAATTGCCGAATTCTACTCCTATCACTTATGACCTTATGACAATTCAAGAGAAGTAAACTCAAAGACTCAGGAAAGGCAAGGAAACCTATTCCTGAAACCACTTTGGTTATTCTTCATAAATCATTGTAACAACTAAACATAATGGTATCATTTAATTTATCCAAAATGTAGCAAAACAGTACTTACAATCCAGCAGTTAAACATATGTAGTTCTGTGTATGAAGCCATTTTGTATTTGAGTACACATTGAGGACATTGCCAATAATTCATTTAAAACTACATTTCTCTAAATGGAAACAAAATATTGTGTTGCACTCCAATCACAGGGGAGAAGCCAGTGGATAGGAATAGGGTTCCATGGAGAACGAGGGAATAAAACTAATCTGAAGTCTGAAAGAGAGGCATAAGATAAAGTTAGCACTAATGATACATAAGGCAATACTGTGAAGGATAAATTGCAGTAGAAAGGTGAACAAAAATAGCAGGGCTAAATAGAAAAGAAGGTTAACAGATAATATAACAAGATAATATGAAATATAATAAGGACTCCTAAGTGGTTTTTATAAAGTGCATGTATAAAAAGTAATGTCTTGAGAGGGAGCGAGTTGTCAATGATCATGAATTAATAGGTGGTGGAGATATTAAATAAAATCACATTGGCTTTTGCAAAGATAAATGCAAGTAGGATTGAAAGACATCAGAACGATAGAGTGCCTGAAGTGCAAGAGCTGCAGTTCTTAGTTCCACTGATCCAGATTCATCAGGGCAACACTGTGTTGCAGTTACTAGAACTACTGCTTCATAGCACCAGTGAAGCACGTTCAATCCTTACTACCAATGGTTTCTCTGTAGAGTTTGCTTGTAATCCCTATGACTGTGTGGGTTTCCTCCAAGAGTTCTGGCTTCCTACTATGTCTCAGAAATGTGCAGATTGATCAGCTTAATGGCCACTGTAAATTTCTCTAATAGGACCTGGGGTTGAGTGCAGGGGACTGGGGTGGGTGGGTGGGGTGGTGAGGGGGTGGGGGGGGGGGGGGGGGGGGGGGTGTAGTTCTATGGGAATGTGCAGAGCTTCTTCATATAAGCTGTAAACTGTCCAAGAGATACAGGATCCACTCCCATCCTGAGAATGATTCGGCACAGACCAATTTATTCAGACCTCTGATAACGAGCAGAATGCACAATATTATCATGCCTGAAAGCAGTAAATAGTCCAGAGATTCTTCCTCTTATCTTGTTATCCATAAAGCCAGGGCCTAAACGTTGCCCTCAAGATGGAGCAACACTTCAGCCTAACCAAAGGGTGGGTGGAAACATGGTGCAGCAGCTAACTTCCAAAAGCTTTGCTTTGTGGAATTTGAAGAGAGATGGGATGGGACTGATCACTTGTGTACACACAAGTACACAGGTTTGCTTGCCTGTGTATAACTATGGTAAGCTTCACGCGTAAAATTGAGAATCTACTCCTTGTTAGATCATAACATGTCAAGATCCCAAAGAGGCAAGATGTGTAAGGATGAGGGAAGAATTTCTACCACATTGTTGTAAATTAATAAAAGTAGGTTTGTTTTGTTTTTCAGGAATACATAAAGTAAACAATTTTGTAAAAAAAATCAGATGTTGTGCAAGTGGAGTTATATAATGGGACGATTATGCAGTGACATTTTGTAGGTCAATTTTAACGGACCTGGGAAATATTCAGGCATTTGTGATTGTCTATTACTTGACATTAAATATTGTTTTTATTTTTATAATTTTTATATTGACGTATTGTTTTATTTTTTATTTATTTTGTGTTTTCCCCCTAAGGTTAGTATGGATGGTATAAATATGATTCCTGATAGAACAATGAGCCAGATTGGCCAGGCCTCTTCAGAACTGTAAACAAATACATACCTGCCACATTTTCCATTGCCGATCATCTTGACAATGTTAAAACATATTTTATTGAATGTCATAATGGAGCTCTATACACAGTGAAAGAGTTGTACATCATGCTGAATAGAGGGTCACCCCTTTTAAATGCGTAAATTACATCAGCCTTTCTCAAGACAAAACGTGATGGGCTGAATGAAATTAACAGTAAAAGTATTAAAATATTGATAGCAATCATTTCATGTTCATGCTTTACCGATTAATTATTAATTTCACCTTGAAGGTAGCATAAGAGACAGACTTCATTTTATCTTTCCTGTTCACGGCAAGATGTTTGATGCCTTTCACATCATTTTCCTGCAGTCACCAATATTTTGACTTGCAATTATTGGAATCTTTTATGTTGCTCTGCGGAAAGGACTATCCATTATATTAGTTTTCTATGAAGAATGAATTAGAACTTAATCTTTCCTTCAATATCAATAAATTATCATTCCTTTGTATGAGAAGATATGAATATGTGAGCTATTGGTCAAGACACTAAAGGAAAGCAATAAAATAGGTTAAAAAATCCAATGTGACAGTCATCCATCAAAAGGCATATATAATTGATGACAAAAATTCTGTTTTTATTTTTAGGCGTCTCAATGAATTGATCATGAGTTGAATCAAATTAAAATGCAGACGTAAAATACAGACGTAAAAATATAATCGCTGGTGCCATACAATGTTAGCCTTTTTATGTAATTGTTAGGGTCAAATCTCACTTCTTACATAGAATAGGTAAGTGGTGGCCCATTCAGCTGCTCTCTGCATTTGCTATGCCCACCTGGTGTCATCTATGGGAGATCCAGACCATTTTTGTGATCAGGCTTCAATGACATAAGGGTGGTGAACTGCCAGGGCTAATCGTGCTACATATCGACAATTTGTTCTTTAGGGGGGCTGTAGATTTTGGCATTTTTCAAAAGTAACCCGCATTGTCTTAAAGCGGAGCTGCAGTTTTCATTTGTTGTGCAAGGGAAGTGAATTTATGGGTAGTTTTTTTTTCTGAATTTGTATTCAACTTTACAACCTGACCATTTTCTTATCCTGGGCCAGTTTTCTCTACAATAGCTGAGAGATGATGTGACCAAAGAACCAGAATACAAGGTATACAACCTTTCCAATGCACCTTCAGAGGCTGAACAGTATTAGGGATTGATACTCTTGTCTCTGAGGAAGTATTCAACTAGAGGGAAGGATAGATCAGCCATGATTGAATGGTGTGGTAGACTTGATGGGCTGATTGGCCTAATTCTGCTCCTATAACTTATGAGTTTATGAACTTAGATAATGCATGAATTCAGTTCTATTGTACCAACTCTTTAGGTTGACCAAAAATTGTGATTTGCTTATTTTGGCATCATGTTTGGCACAGACATTGCGGGCCGAAGGACCTGTTCCTGTGCTGTACCTTTTTATGTTATATATTCTATGATGCTAGGCATACCTTGTCAATACATGGCCAGTAAATGGCGCTTCTGGTAATGTCCTTCATATGTACAATGCTGGTATTTTCTGAGTGTACGATTTCTCTTCTCAGGACTTTGAAGATAAATGTTCAATATCTTCTCAGCCATCTTGATCGATGAACAACATGAATTTTCCATTGTGAATGGTTGCATTTGCACATCAGAATTATTTTCCAAATGGGTCTCAATCCTGAGAATGTGTTCACACACTCACTTCATAGAAGTATGTTGCTGTGTTGTTTCAGTATTTTAATAGCTTCGGCTGTAACGTCATCAACCACCATTCGTAAGATGGATGTTGCATTCTCACTACTTAAATGGAACCTTCATCTGATATCTATGATAAGGCATCCGTAATAGTGTTTTATTTTGGAAGACCAATATTTAATTGTGCGGTAATACTAGTATAGAAGAATCATCCAGCTCTCCAATCTGGAAGTTGCCATGTGTAGGAAGGTACTGCAGATGCTGCTTATATGCCAAAGATAGACACAAAATGCTGGAGTAACTCAGCGGGACAGGCAGCATCTCTGGAGGGAAGGAATGGGTGAGGATTCAGGTCGAGACACTTCCCGAAACATCACCCATTGCTTCTGCCCAGAGATGCTGCCTGTCCCGCTGAATTACTCCAGCATTTTGTATCTATCTTAGAAGTTGCCATGGTCAACCTCACTGATTTAGGGCCTCGAATGGGTGATAGATCTGAAACTGAAATGAGAAATCATCTTAATGGACACTGCTGAAATGTATTATCTCTAAAATTCATGCTGCGTGCTTCTTTTTCTCCAAGGGCCATTTTATATGAAGTGCAAGGTGCAAATACTATTGGGTTCAGGGAGGATGACCAAGGGGATAATGACCAAGGAGATGTGCCCGGCAGGTTAGGCTGAGCATGTTCTACACTCCCTGAGGAAAAAAGAAACAAAAAAAACAATAGAAGAAAAAAAAACTAGTTGAGCCAATGTGACAGCTGGATGACTGATATAGACAGGAATCAAATTACCTGAACTGGTACATTTCAATATTAAGTCTAAAAGATTGCAATGTGCCTTTGGTTATCATCTTTTGTTACTTTCTTTCCCTCTAGGAATGACAGCCTACATGCTGGCATGTCTACCTGCTCTGCAATTCACAGCTCCCGCATCTTTTGTCCTTGTTCTCATTCTTGAACTGCTCCGACTCATTCATTGACCATAGAGTCTTACAGCATAGAAACAGGCCCTTTAGCCTAACTTGCCCACGCCGACTGTCATGTCCCATCTATACTAGTCTCATCAAGTCTGAAGGGTTTTGACCCAAAACGTTGCCTATTTCCTTCGCTCCTTAGATGCTGCTGCACCCGTTGAGTTTCTCCAGCACTTTTGTCTACCATCTGCTTGCGTTTGGCCCATATCCCTCTAAATATGTCCTGTCCATGTACCTGTCTAAATGTTTCTTAAACATTGCGATAGCTTTTGCTTTAACCTCCTCCAGCAGCACGTTCCATACACCCACCACCCTTTGTGTGCCCTGTGAGCGCTAGATAATTCTTCTATACGAGTATTATTGCACGATTTAATAGTAAACTGAGAGGTAAACATTATCTTTCCCCCCTCACCTTACACCTATGTCCCCTGTTTCTTCATATCCCTACTCTGGGCAAGAGACTCTGTGTGTCCACCTGATCTATTCCTCTCATGATTTTGTACACCTCTATAACATCACCCCTCATCCTTCCCGGGGCTCCAGGGAATACAGGTTGCAGCTTATCCCAACGGTCACCCAAAATTTACCCTCTCTGACACATCCCGCTTCCCCCATTCTCCTTGCAGCTCAATTAATTTTCTTTACCCCCTCCCCAGGTCTTCGACTTATGACCATATGAATACCCACTCTATTTCTCTTTAAACAGATGCGGCTGGCCTGCTGAGTATTTACAGCATTTTCTGTTAGGTGTCCAGCATATGAAGCATTTTCACTATTGGCTTCTCCATTACCATGATGTGATGGCTAACAGCCTTCACGCTATAGTTTGAGGCATCAACCACACATTTCAATATCCTCACTGGGTCCTGATGTACCAATAAGGACTCACTGCTGAAGCTGATTCTACAATTGACCAAATGGTACCTGTTAATCACAAACACTAAATCAGGTAAAGTTATCGATGCGGTAGACAAAAATGCTGGAGAAATTCAGCGGGTGAGGCAGCTATCTTGCCTAATGTGGACTGGAAAATTCTTGTTGAAGACACGATTCCATTTGACAGTTTTGTGTAGGGGTATAGACTCTTGTGTAAGTTTATGGTGAGACCATGTTGGCACCCTTTATTTGCATTATATTCAGTGAACACGTATAACATGTGGTGGCACAGAGGTACGGTGGTAGAGCTGCTGCCTTACACTACCTGAGCCCTGGGTTTGATCTTGTCTCTGAGTGCTGTCTGTATGGATTTTGTATGTTCTCCCTGTGACCACGTGGGTTTCCTCCGGGTTCTCCGGTTTCCTCCAAACATTCCAAAGACGTGTAGGCTTGTATGTTACTTGGCTGCTGTAAATTGTCCCTTGTGTGTAGGATAGAAATAGTGTATAGGTGATCGCTGGCAGGCATGGACTTGGTGAGCTAAAGGGCCTGTTTTCATGCTATATCTCATGCTTAACTAAAGTATAACTTTATGAAGATCTAGGCTACTACTAAGTTTGTATAGGATCTTGTGAGGTCAATAAAGAGTACCATTCATCATTGACTCCCTGGTTGAGAGTCGCTTCATAGATACAGCATAATCCAACTCCCTCAGCCTTGAGTACTATAATAGTTGGATTTGTCCATTCATTCAATGATATTTGAATACTCCATGAAGACTCCATTCTGCTCAAATTAATCAAACTTTTCTCTTGCCTGATATTATATTGAAGATGACACTGGTTGAAATTCACAATTAATTTGTTTGGCCTTTAGCTTGATGCATATGCGTGCCTTATACAGTCAGTAATGCCAGCGAAAATATCCTTAAAGATTCCTTCATACTTGTGTAATAATATCTCCAGGCATTATTTCATGGTAACTCCTTGGAAACAAAACACATCTCTCCAATTGACTTTTAGTTTTCTTAGCCAATCCTTGTCGAGTAATGATACACACAAAAAACTGGAGAAACTCAGCGGGACAGGCAGCTTCTCTGGAGAGAAGGAATGGGGGGATGTTTCAGGTCGAGGCCCTTCTTCAGACTGTCCCGCTGAGTTACTCCAGCATTTTGTGTCTATCTTTGGTTTAAACCAGCATCTGCAGTTCCTTCTTACACACCTTGTCGAGTAATGTTGGTTATTTTGTGTAGTTGGGCATGACTAATGGCAAATCTAATCATGAGCTACTCTAACACATGATGCATAGTATTTGACCTTACACAGTCAGTTCTTCACAAGAACGTATCTTGAGTCTATACTTGCTGTCAACTGTAGGTGGTTGAATTTCCTGCTGTAATGTCTCTAACCATAATATTGAACAATCTGCGGCTCAACTTTAAATAATTCTTGACTGATTGTTTATTTGTGTTTTTTCTGAGATATTGCTGCTTTTTGCCAATTCTACTTGTAACATGTGGGGAAAACAAATTCAGTTCAACTCTGACTGAATTGCCTTCAGCATATTGCAGCTACCCTCTTCGTTTTTTCCTGTTGGACAATATTCCTGAAGAGGTTACAAATGTAACCCCCACAGATGCTCCTCAACCTGTGAAACTCCACCGGCAGACAAAATGTGTAGGAAGGAACTGCAGATGCTGGTTTACACCGAAGATAGACACATAATGCTGGAGTAACTCAGCGGGACAGGCAGCATCTCCGGATAGAAGGAATGAGTGACTTTATGGGTCGAGACCCTTGTTTTTAATCGAAACATGCCTCATGGAAGCTGGCCCTTCGGCCCAACGAGTCCATGCTGACCATCAATCACCCATTTCCACTTTTGCACCCACTCCCTGCACACTAAGGACAATTTACAGAGGCCGATTAACCAATAAACCCACACGTCTTTGGGATGTGGGAGAAAACCGGAGCATCCCGAAGGAAATCCACGTGGTCACAGGATAAATGTGCAAACTCCACACATACATTACCCCATGTCAGGATGGAACCTGGATCTCTGGTGCTGTGAGAGGCTATGCCCAAACAGGTTTGTTGGGTCACTGCTCCAACAAACATCAGGTTTGTTGTTCAGTACACGTAACCTCTGGCTAACATTTCATTTGCATAGTTTCCCGTACGTTGCTGTATGTTGCAATGCTGTTCTATCCATTGGGGCTGGAGTTGGTGGCTTATGTTCCAAGTGACCCTTCTCCCATTCATTGAGTCATAGAGTCATAGAGTGAAACAGTGTAGAAACAGGCCCTTCGGCCGAACCTGCCCACAGTGGCCAACATGTCCCAGCTACAGTACATTCGTCTCACCTGCCTGTGTTTAGTCCATATCCCTCCAAACCTGTCCTATTCATGTCAACTGTTTTTTAAACATTGCAGTAGTCCCAGCCTCAGCTATCTCCTCTGGCAACTTGTTCCTTACTGCCTTTGTGTGAAAAAGTTACCCCTCAGATTCCCATTAAATCTTTTCCCCTTCACTTTAAACCTCTGTCTTCTGGTCTTCGATTCACTTACTCTGGGCAAGAGACTCTGTGCATCTACCCAGTCTATTCCTCTCATGATTTTATACACGTCTATAAGATCACCCCTCATCCGCCTGTGATGCGAGGAATCGAATCCCAGCCTACTCAATCTTTCCCCATAGCTCAGACCCTGTGGTCCCCAGGCAACATTCTTGTAAATCTTCTCTGTACCCATTCCAGCTTGGCAACATCAAACATTCACCGAAGGAGCCCGGCTTTTCTTCCCCTGCCTTTAATATTCGATCCTATTCCTTTACGAGGAGTTCAAATGGCTACTAATCGATAATGGTTTGAAATTATCTTTTAAATTAAATTGATGTGAACATAAAAATGTAACGTTGCTTTCAAAAATGTATTTGATGTCTCCTTTTGAAATGGTCTGAGTGCTTACCTCCCTTTCGATCCTTTAGCCCACTTATTTCTAATTATAAGAGCAATGAAGTGATCACGTTCAAACTGGCTAACAGGAGGTTTAGGGGAATTGTGTGATTTTTTTTCTCTCTGTGATTTCCTCATACCCACTTCAGGAGTTTTATCTGACCAGTGAGGCATCCTTAGTATAATGTGGATAAATGTGAGGTTATCCACTTTGGTGGCAAAAACAGGAAAGTAGACTTTTATCTGAATGGTGGCCAATTAGGAAAAGGGGAGATACAACGAGACCTGGGTGTCATGGTACACCAGTCATTGAAAGTAGGAATGCAGGTGCAGCAGGCAGTGAAGAAAGCAAATGGTATGTTAGGATTCATAGCAAAAGGATTTGCGTATAAGAGCAGGGAGGTTCTACTGCAGTTGTACAGGGTCTTGGTGAGACCACACCTGGAGTATTGCGTACAGTTTTGGTCTCCTAATCTGAGGAAAGACATTCTTGCCATAGAGGGAGTACAGAGAAGGTTCACCAGACTGATTCCTGGGATGGCAGGACTTTCATATGAAGAAAGACTGGATAGACTCGGCTTGTACACGCTAGAATTTAGAAGATTGAGGGGGATCTTATAGAAACTTACAAAATACTCAAGGGGTTGGACAGGCTAGATGCAGGAAGATTATTCCCGATGTTGGGGAAGTCCAGAACTAGAGGTCACAGTTTAAGGATAAGAGGGAAGTCTTTTAGGACCGAGATGAGAAAATCATTTTTTACACCGAGAGTGGTGAATGTGTGGAATTCTCTGCCACAGAAGGTAGTTGAGGCCAGTTCATTGGCTATATTTAAGAGGGAGTTAGATGTGGCCCTTGTGGCTAAAGGGATCAGGGGGTATGGAGAGAAGGTAGGGATGGGATACTGAGTTGGATGATCAGCCATGATCATATCGAATGGCGGTGCAGGCTCGAAGGGCCGAATGGCCTACTCCTGCACCTATTTTCTATGTTTCTATGTTAATGCAACATAATGGATCTACATGAAACAGTCATTATTCCTTTACCTATATCATACTCACAGGTCACCAACCTATCAGGAGGCTGTTCCACTGAAGAATGGTGTGTAGCATCCAGGCGTGATCCCTTCCAGCATCCTTCTCCACATGATCAGGCTGCAGTCTGGGGATGGGTGAATAGATAGGGATGGTGACAGGATCCATTCTTCTTTTCGTGATCCAAAGGATTTATTCCTGTGAGGGCATTTATCTGAAGATCTGTCCTGGGTCGTACACATAAATACAATCATAAAGAAAGTTCATCAATGCCTCTTATTTTGTTCGAGGATTGAGGAGATTTGGTTATGTTGACAAATACTCCATTGAACTTCTTCAGGTGTGTGGTAGAGAGCACACTGACTGGTTGTCCCACGGCCTCGAACACTCAGGAGCAAAGGAGATGATGGAGAGTGGTAGACGCTGCTTGGATCATCACAGGTCCTCCCCACCATCGAGGGGATCTATCGAAGACACTGCCTCAAAAAGGTAGCCAATATCACCCATACCACCAGAAAGAAACATAGAAACATAGAAAATAGGTGCAGGAGTAGGCCTTTCGGCCTGAAAACTTTGACCACCAGGTTCAAGAATAGCTTCTTCCTAGCAACCTTCAGGCTCTTGAACACTACATAACGCCGACCCGAACAACTGTGAACCCTGTTTCAGCTGAGCGTTTTAACTGAGTAGTTACATTTTATCTTTGGAAGCCATTTGCGGTGATTAGTTTCAAATGTAGAAAAACAAATACAAAAAAATTAACAATAAAACTCAATTTTCCGAGGGTTGGGTTAGCACCAAGAAATGTAGGTACATTTGGAGGCCATTCAGCCCATTATGTCCTTGCTGGCCGAGGAAGGGCAAGACCTGATATTTCCTGCAGTGACTACTGTAAACTGGTTGTATACATTTCCTGCAGCCATATACACTGGTTTATTCTGTACAATTCAGAGGACTGTTTATTTCCATTATGCCCAGCCAATCATGCTTATTTCGGAGTCTTTTCATTCACTGGGCTATTCAGACATTAATTGCGTGCAAGGGCCTGGTCTGATTCCTTCCTATTCTGCCCACATGAAAGGGGTCATGTTGTGGGGGTGGGTGCACAGATCAACTGCATATCACCAACACCTTGGCAACTTACAGTAATTGCTGTGAAGCAACTTTAAAAAGAACCAATGTAGAGAATAGCTTTAATTTTATTTTCCATTTCTTCCTATTTTCTATACTTTAGCCTTAAAAGCATTCCTGTGGACACTCACCTATATTTTGCAGTCCATTAGTAAAACACATGGTTCTATCTATTTGTAGTTTACCAAAGAATTAATGGATCGAGCACAGAGGGAAGCCATTTGGCCCATTGTGCTTGAAACAGCTTTTTGATAGAAATTCATTGCTCTTCTTTGCTTTGTAAATGTTGGCCTTGCAAATCCTTAATCAAAGGTTTTTAAATCTCAAATCGAAAACTAATAACCCTTTCAAGTTTATCTTCCTCACCTTTTCTCAAAATGACCCCCCCACCCTTATAATCTATTTTCCTCCAGAGGCCTTGAAAATAATGCGTGCTCCCATCTCCATAACTGTTTTCCCCACAACTTCATGATTAATCTTCTGCAATCAGATTTCTGACCCGATCAAATAGGTTCAGAAATGTAAATGTAACCATGGTCTTCCTTGTTCTTCTCAACCTCTGCCACAGTTGATTATGTATCCTGCTCAGACACCTCTCCTCCGTTGTCTAGTTGGATTGTTGTCCTTCTGTTTGTTCAGGGGATCTCCTGCCATCATCAATCTTCCTGACTAACTTCTGCAGCAGCGTTTCTCAACCTGTTTTACCCTTGCGGAACCCTTGAAATAATTTTCATGTCTCAGGGAACCCCTACATAAAAATTATTATGTCTCGTTATTAATCTGTTTCTTTCTCTTTCACAAACTTAAAGTTCATAAGGCAAACACAATATATTTGAGAGAGAGAGAGAGAGAGAGAGAGAGAGAGAGAGAGAGAGAGAGAGAGAGAGGAGAGAGAGAGAGAGAGAGAGAGAGAGAGAGAGATAGCAGAGATAGAGAGCTATCTATATGCTCGCTCCTAGACGCTCTCTATCGCTCTCTCCGCTATCCTGACTCTCATCCCTCTCTCCTCGTCTTCGCCTCTTTCCGTCTCTCTCTCTTCTGCTCTCTCTCTTCTCTCTCTCTCTCTCTCTCGCTCTTCTTCTCTCTCTCTCTCGCTCTCGCTCTCTAATCTCTCTCTCTCTCTCTCTCTTCTCTCTCTCGCTCTCCTCTCTCGCACTCTCTTCTCGTTCTCGCTAGGAGAGAGAGAGCAAACAACACTCGTAAACTAACAAAAAAATACATAAATAAACTTTTGATAAACTAACAAAAATAAACATAAACATACTTAAATTTTTTAAATTCATATAACATCCCTAAATGATGGATAAAAATTACTGAATAATGTGGGTGAATGAGGGACTGTACCTGCGCGCCAGGAAGCAGAGACAGGACTGATGGAGACCGTGCATGCGTCTGTACACGAG
Source organism: Amblyraja radiata (assembly GCF_010909765.2). NCBI lineage: Eukaryota > Metazoa > Chordata > Chondrichthyes > Rajiformes > Rajidae > Amblyraja > Amblyraja radiata. The sequence goes on along the minus strand of NC_045972.1, from coordinate 12,638,067 downwards.
TGAGTCACTTGATGATACACAAATCCGTCACGTACAGCTCCTGTCCACTGCCCACTAAAGGCCGTTTCACACTGGCGCCGTATAGACGTGGCTAAATATGACGTAGCTAAATATGCAAAATAGACGTCGCTAAATATGCCGTACGTGTGTAATAAAATTACGAATATGAAATTAAACACAAAAATGACTCCAAAATGCATTTACATATGATTAAAGGTAGACACACAATGCTGGAGTAACTCAGCGGGTGAGGCATCATCTACGGAGAGAAGGAATGGATGACGTTTCGGGTAGAGACCCTTCTTCAGATTTATGTCAGGGGAGGGGGCGGGACAATTTCTGTTTATCTCGGAACCCCTAGCGACTGGGGAACCCCGGTTGAGAAACGTTGTTCTAGAGCATGTCAACAAACTTTCTTGAGACTATTGCAATTCTCATCTAACTTGCTATCCATCAGTGATATCATCCAGGAACATAACACCACAATCCATATGTATACTGACAATACCCAGTTTATTTAAGCACCACCTCTTTTGACCCATGCACTTATTAGACTTGTCTGGGATCGATGAGAGAACGTTTCCTCTCTGCTTGTCCTAATCTGTGTCCTAATCTCAGGAAATTCAACCCCAAAACATCACTATCTATGTTCAGTACTGCTCTCTCAATAACAGTGACAATGTTATTTGGTGCCTTAAATGTAGCAAAATATCCCTATCCGACCCTCTGGTTACAGAAACAGAAATTACGAATGATTTATAAATGGTGGGAGCTAGGGAAATGTTGGTGTTCAAAGACACCTTGCACATAATTCACTGAATAATTCTATCTAGTTGCGGCACGTAAATGGTAGATAGGCCTTTCCATTCAGTATAAGTATGTAGGTGCCTCGCTACAGTTATCACTGAGAAGACCACGTTGGAGTATTGTGCACAATGTTGGTATCTTTACCAAAGATACTTGTGATTGAGGGAGTGCACTGAAGATTCACCTGACTGGTTCTAAGAATAGAGGGTTTGTAAGATGAGTAGGGGCTGGGAGGAAAAGGCCTCTATCGTCTAGAGTTCAGAAGAATGAGAGGTGCCCTCAAAGAAATGTACACATTTTTTTAAGTGGGTGTGAGGGTAGATTCAGAGAGGATTACTTTCTCCAAATGGAGAATTTTAAATGGAGTTACATTCTATATGAAATACTCATTTTTGGTTTTAAAACGTCAAGCTCTTATTTGAGTTTCTTCATACGGAGACTATAAGACCATTTAAGACTAAAATGAGGAATATTTTCCTTGCAAATTGGATGACACCACTTTGGAATTCTCTCTCTCGGAGGGCTACGGAGAGTCAGTCATTGATTGCATTCAGGAGAAAATATTATAGATTTTAGGATGTTATAACAATCAAGGAATTACGATAGAGAGGAGGAAAATAGAACATTTGTGGTTGGAAATCATCACAATAGTTTATTTTTATTTTTATTTTTTTTAATAAATTTTATTTTTATTAGAAGTACAATAATTTACAGTAATACACACCACATATATCTTATTACATTTGTTGTACCCCTTCATTTTTTGAGCTTTAAGAAAGATAGAAATAAAAGAAGTGAGGAAAGTGAGAAAGAGTCGTGATAGTGCAGGAAAGTGTTGGAAAAAGAAAGCCCATTAGCGAGAGATTTAGAGAAGAAAGTTAAGAAATAGACCCTAGAAAAGAAAGAAAGAAAGAGAAACAATCGCTCTATTATAAAAAACTCCGCAAAAAGGGATATACCAACCATATTTTTCACCCCCCGTTACCAGATCCTGGCACCATTTATTTTTAAAATTACTATTGCACCTTATGCTTGTAGTAAGTTCATAAATGCAGGCCGAATCAGCAAACCTAATATCATACTTATATAACACTATTTTAAATATAGAAATACCTACAACTGACGGTATTAGAAGAGACTGGGAACAAGAACTAGCTATAAAAATTTCAAAAGAGAGCTGGGATAAACACTTACTACAGGTGCATAAATGCTCGATCAACATAAGACATACTCTAATTCAATTCAAAACATTACATAGACTATACTATTCAAAAACCAAAATAAATAAACTTTCCCTAACGTCTCACCCATTTGTGATAAATGTCAGTCTCAAGAAGCTACCATAGCACACTCTTTTGTTTTTTGTATAAAAATCCAAAAATTCTGGGACGAAATATTTGAAATCTTCACAAAACTATTTAAAATAAAACTGATACCAAAAGCAGAATGGATTATTTTTGGAATAACGGAAGGTAGCCCTGAACTAAACGTGTTTCAAAAGAACCTATTTAATTACGGGCTAATAGCGGGAAAAAAGCTTATACTCAAATTCTGGAAAAACGCTCCTATACCAACAATAAAAATGTGGATTTCAAACATGTTCAAAACATTACACCTAGAAGATATGAGACTCCTCCTCGCAGGCAAAGCAGATCACTTCCAAAAGACGTGGTCTGCATTTATCATCACAATAGTTGAATGGCAGAATAGACTCCCGATGCCAAAAGGACAACTCCTGTTCCTTTATACGTTGCGTTACTCTGCTCCAAAGGAGAATTATGAAACAAAAGTTGACTCTGGGCTACATAAGGAGACATGAGGATGTGTGCCACAAGCTTCATAGCAGAGAAATATTATTTAAAAGAGTTTTGAATGCAGACATGTGGCGGAGAGGTGTAAAGTTTAGGGAATTCTGGAATTTAGGACCAAGCCATGTGAAATGAGTTCAGTTCAGTTCAGTTTAGTGTCTTGTCACGTGTACCGAGGTATGGTGAAAAGCTTTTGTTGCGTGCTAACCAAGCAGCGGAAAGACAATCGATAATTACAATTGATGGTCAGTAACAGTGGGTAAAATCAAGTCGTCAATTGAGTTTATTATCACGTGCACAAGTACTGAGAGGTACAGGTACAATGGAAAACCTTACTGCAGCAACATCACAGGTACATAGACTCAGACAGCACACACAACATAAATGGCACATCAACTATACATAAATTACACATCAATTCTGCAATACAGGGCAAAGGAAAAAAAAAGTTGGCTATGTATAGATATTAGTGCAAAACACAATAAGAAAACAAAACATGTTCATGGTAGTGCAAGAGGTAGTCCAAAGTGTTCTGCAGCCAAGGTAGGTTTGGAGCCATGCAGGTCAGTTCAAGAACCTGCTGGTGTACAAATGTAGCTGTTCCTGAACTTGGACGGCGCGGTGGTGCAGCGGTAGAGCTACTGCCTTACAGCGCCCGAGACCTGGGTTCGATCCTGACTATGGGTGCTTGTGTGTACGGAGTTTATACGTTCTCCCCATGACCTGCATGTGTTTTCTCCAAGATCTTTGTCTTTTTCTCACACCCCAAAGACGCACAGGTTTGTAGGTTAATTGGCTTGGTATGAATGTACAATTGTCCCTAGTGTGTGTAGGGTGGTGTTAATGTGCGGCGATCGCATGTTATGCCATGCGGACTCGGTGGGCTGAAGTGCCTGCTTCAGCGTTGTATCTTTAAACTCTAAACTGTAAACCTAGTGTTGTGCAAATTCAGGTTCCGCATTTCCTGTCCGATGGTAGCAAGGAGAAGAAGGCAATATCATTATATCACTAAATGATATCATTAAATGGGGCAAAGATGTAAGAGATCAGAAATGCAGAAAGGCAGGCATCTCTGAAGGTTGTGTGACTAGTGAGAATTGAAGAGACAAGGAACGGATGAGACTTTGGGGAGATATGTGAGACGGATATTTTAAAAGTCAGGCATTGTTGGACAGAAAGCGAACATAGGTTCCTTTCAAGTCATATAAACCTGCATCTTTCTCCTGCTTTTGGTCACCTACCTTTACATGGGCACAGTGCCAATTCATGTTTGTTAATTAACCTAAGATACTTTGGGCTATTCCTCAAAGTTGAAATTGCATTACAAATGCAAGTTGTCATCGCTGTTGAATTATGTACTCTTGTAGCCTATATTTTCTATTTATACTTAACTGCTTCAACTAGTGCTTTGAATGTAAGCTTTACTAGTACTTCCATCTTGAATATGGAAGAGAAATACTTCTAATTAGTTGAAACTATGCTTAGGTAGTTTAACCTGCCACAGGAAGATCTTCTTATGTAAACAACACAAGAGCAAGGTTTCCACCTTGGAACCTTTATCACAGGGTGGAAATATCAAAAACTAGAAGGCATAGCTTTAAGGTAAGAGGGGAAAAGTCCAAAGGAGATGTGTGGGTTGAGCTTTTTACACAGAGATTGGAGAATGCCTGGCTCACGCTGCAAGGGGTGGTAGTGGGGGCAGATGCAATGATGGTGCTTCAAAGGCTTTTGGCTAGGCACATGGATCTGCAGGGAATTGAGGGACATGGATCATGTGCAAACAGATGAGATTAGTTTATTCGGCACAAACATTGTGAGATTATTATGTTTGGCACCAACATTGTGGGCGTTAAGGTCTGTTCCTGTGCTGTACTTTTCTATGTCCTATGTTTTCCATTAACACAGATAACTGAAGGAATATCCATATAACAAGAATTTAGGTAATTAAAGGCCAGTAAGCTTCATGTCAGTGGTCGGGAAGCTATTGGAGAGGATAGTTCTGGGATGGGATTTACTCCCATTTGGAAGAGAATGGGTTAATTAGGGACTTCCAGCTTGTTTTGTACATAGCAGGTCATAACCTACTAATTTGATCAAGTTTTTTAAGGACGTGACGAAGGTGATCAATGAGGGTGGGGCAATGGATGTTGTCAACATGGATATTAGTAAGGCATTTGATAAAGTCCCCATGGTAGGCTGATCTAGAAAATTAAGATGCATGGGATTAACGGTGACTTGATCGAGGGTTGCAGGGAGACCTGATGTAAGTATATAAAATTATGAGAGGCATAGATAGACAGTCAGAATCTTTATCCAAAGAAGGACAATCAAATACTAGAGAGCATAGCTTTAAGGTCAGAGGGCAAAGTTTAAAGGAGATGTGCAGGGCAACTTTTTTACACAGATGGTGGTGACTGCCCGGAACGTGCTGCCCGGGTTGGTGGGTGAGAGAGAGGTATGATAGTGGTATTTAAGAGGGTTTTGGATAGGCATATGGATATGCAGGGAATCGACAGGTATGGACTATGCACAGGTAGATAAGGGATGGCCTTAGCATCATATCCAGCACTGACATTGTGGGCTGAAGGGCCTGTTCTTGTATTGTACTGTTCTATGTTCTAAACCCACATTTTCAAAGATATGGATTGCAGATTAATTTTTCCACTGGGATTCTTCTCCCTGTCATCACTATTGCAATGAACTATTAAAAGATGGGAAAAATTAGAAATTTTTGCCTTAATGTGGATATGAGTTATATTCCGATGTGAAACTAAGATACTATTAATGGCATTAATGTTAAGTGTAAATCAATGGTGTATCTGATCTTAACAAAATCAATCACATTACCCCCATGCATTATAAAGTCTATAATCATTCTGTTCCAACATAATATATTGCAAGGTTAGCTGTAATTTCTAACATATTGCTGGAATGATCTCCAGGAATATTTAATGAAGAAATAACTTCCACCTAATTATTATTTTTTTCCTCCAACAGACTGCAAATACAAGCATTTAGATGTTAACATTTTTAACAGTTTTATAAAAATATAAAATAATAAAAGCAGGAAGAGACCAATTGGAAACATAGGAACATGGAAATATAGATGCAGGAGTAGGCCATTCGGCCCTTCGAGCCAGCACCGCCATTCAATATGATCATGGTTGATCATCTAAAATCAGTACCCCGTTCCTGCTTTTTCCCCATATCCCTTGATTCCTTTAGCCCTAAGAGCTAAATCTAACTCTCTCTTGAAAATATCCAGTGAATTGACCTCCACTGCCTTCCATGGCAGAGAATTCCACAGATTCACAACTCTCTGGGCGAAAAAGTTTTTCCTCATCTCAGTCCCAAATGGCCTACCTCTTATTCTTAAATTGTGACCCCTGGTTCTGGACTCCCCAAATATTGGGAACATTTTTCCTGCATCTAGCCTGTCCAATCCTTTAAGAATTTTATATGTTTGTATAAGATACCCTCTCATCCTTCTAAATTCCAGTGAATACAAGCCCAGTCGACACATTCTTTCATCATATGTCAGTCCCGCCATCCCGAGAATTAACCTGGGGAACCTACAGCATGCTGCATTCCCTCAACAGCAAATTAAGAGACCGAAACTGCACACAATACTCCAGGTGTGGTCTCACCAGGACCCTGTACAACTGCAGTGGGACCTCCTTGCTTCCAAACTCAAATCCTGTCGCAATGAAGGCCAACATGCCATTAGCTTTCTTCACTGCCTTCTGTACCTGCATGCTTACTTTCAGTGACTGATGTACAAGCACACCCATGTCTCGCTGCATCTCCCCTTTTACTAATTGGCCCACTGCTCTTGTTCCATTATTCAATAAGATTAAGGCTCAAGTTATAGTTTAGTTTAGTTTAGTTACGGGATACAGCGCGGAAACAGGCCCTTCAGCCCATCGAGTCCACGCCGACCAATGATCCCCGCACATTAACACTATCCTACACACACAACACACAAGGGACAATATTTACATTTTACCAAGCCAATTAACCTACAAGTTATAGTTTAGTTTAGTTTAGTTTAGTTTAGTTTAGTTTAGTTTAGTTTAGTTTAGTTTAGTTTAGTTTAGTTTAGTTTAGTTTAGAGATACAGCATGGACCAGCAATCCCCGCACATGAGGAACAATTAAAAAAAAATGTTTTATGCCAAACCAATTAATCTACAAACCTGTATGTCTTTGGAGTGTAGGAGGAAACCGAAGATCTCGGAGAAAACCCATGCAGGTCACGAGGAGAACGTACAAACTCCGTACAGACAGCACCCGTAGTCGAGATCGAACCCGGGTCTCCGACGCTGCATTCGCTGTAAGGCAGCAACTCTACCACTGCGCCACCATGCCGCCCGCTCGAATACCCTGCACTAACCCTACACACCTTAATGATTAAAATCTACCCATATTTGGAACAAATATATTTTGTCTGGACCATCACTGCTGACTGGGGTAGAGGGGATTTAAATGCTCACTCCCATCTGGGTGAAAAACATTCTTCTCATATCAGTTCTGGATGTCTTTGTTTTAAGTCTGTGGTCCTGAGTAATAGATTCTTCAGTCAGGATACTTCAACCTGCTGAGTTGTAATCTACCCAAGTGAAATATGGTGTGCTGTTTCTCCCATTTTCATGTGGCCTCACTCTGACACTGGAGGAAGCTCAGGATAGAAAGGTCAGTATGGGAATGGTAAGAGGAATTCTCCCGATTGCTAAATACTTTAACTCCCCTTCCCAAGGAAAATGGGTTCCGACCCGAAATGTCACCTATCCAGGAAACATCATACCTGTATCTGCACTGTCAAGCCTTTGTATGTTTTAAGGAGATTACCTCTCATTTTCTTAACTCTATGGGTTCTATCTCCCTAATCTCTCAGAAGATACTTGCCACATCTCAGGTATCCAATCTAGCACACCTTCATTTCGCTCGATCAGAAATGTATCCATCTCTAGGTGTGGAGAACAGACTGGATACTATATTCCAGGTGATATGTTCATAAGTGATAGGAGCAGTATTAGGCCATTCGGCCCATCAATCTGCTCCGCCATTCAATTGTGGTTGATCTATCTCTCCCTCTCAACCCCATTCGCATGCCTTCTCCCCAAAATCTCTGACACCCGTACCAATCATGAATCTACGTATCTCTGCCTTAAAAAATATTCATTGACAGCACTCCACAGCCTTCTGTGGCAATGAATTCCACAGATTCACCACCTTCTGATTAAAGAAATTCCTCCCCATCTTCCTAAAGGGACGTCCTTTTATTCTGACGCTCTGACCTCTGGTCCCAGATGCTCCCACTAGTGGAAATGTCCTCTCTACAGCCATTCTATCCAAGCCTTTCACTATTCGACACATAATCGCAGTCGGACATCTTTACCTATTGTACCAATTTCCTTTTGCAATAAATATACTATATACCTTTCTCATTGGCTGCTGTAACGGCGAGTTAATTTTTTATGCATACTTGGACGACATCTGGGGTGCAACGGTAGCGTTGCTGCTTTACAGCGCTTGCAGTGCCGGAGACCCGGGTTCGATCACGTCCCCGGGTGCTGTCGGTGCGGAGTTTGTATTTTCTCCACGTGACCGCGTGGGTTTTCTCTGAGATCTTCGGTTTCCTCCCACACTCCAAAGACGTACAGGTTTGTAGGTTAATTGGCTTGGTGTAAATGTAAACTGTCTCTAGTATGTGTGTAGGATAGTGTTATTGTTTGAGGATCATTGGTCGGTGTGGACCCGGTGGGCTGAATGGCCTGTTTCCGCGTTGTGTCGAAACGAAACGAAACAAAACTAAGAACACACAGGTTCCAATCCCCCACCATTTTAAAATACTCTGCCTTTCTATTTTTTGCCATTATTTTTCCTCACCTTGTTAAAATAGTGGGAGTACTTTTTTATATCTTCTAATCAATGGGAAATGTTTTAGAATAAGTGGAATATTTAAAGAAGACAATTGGGTCATCTACATTGACAACTCTGAAAACTTAAGGTAAAAATAAGCAGCTCACTGGGACTGAATGGGTTTCATCCCGATTAATTCATTCAATACTTTAAAAAAACCAGATTGCAGAATATAGCTCTCAGCTTGGTAGTGTAACAGCTCCATAGGCAGCGTCTACAGTGCGGTAGAGGTGAATCGGACAGGAATTTGGTGGCAAGAACAGGAAAGTAGACTATTATCTGAATGGTGGCCGATTAGGAAAAGGGGAGATGCAACGAGACCTGGGTGTCATGGTACACCAGTCATTGAAAGTAGGCATGCAGGTGCAGCAGGCAGTGAAGAAAGTGAATGGTATGTTAGCATTCATAGCAAAAGGATTTGAGTATAGGAGCAGGGAGGTTCTACTGCAGTTGTACAGGGCCTTGGTGAGACCACATCTGGAGTATTGCGTACAGTTTTGGTCTCCTAATCTGAGGAAAGACATTCTTGCCAGAGAGGGAGTACAGAGAAGGTTCACCAGATTAATTCCTGGGATGGCAGGACTTTCATATGAAGAAAGACTGGATAGATTCTGCTTGTACTCGCTAGAATTTAGAAGATTGAGGGGGGACCTTAGAGAAACTTACAAAATTCTTAAGGGGTTGGACAGGCTAGATGCAGGAAGATTGTCCCCGATGTTGGGGAAGTTCAGAACAAGGGGTCACAGTTTAAGGATAAGGGGGAAGTCTTTTAAGACCGAGATGATACTTTTTTTTTTCACACAGAGAGTGGTGAATCTGTGGAATTCTCTGCCACAGAAAGTAGTTGAGGCCAGTTCATTGGCTATATTTAAGAGGGAGTTAGATGTGGCCCTTGTGGCTAAAGGGATCAGGGGGTATGGAGAGAAGGCAGGTACAGGATACTGAGTTGGATGATCAGCCATGATCATATTGAATGGCGGTGCAGGCTCAAAGGGCCGAATGGCCTGCTCCTGCACTTATTTTCTATGTTTCAATGTTTCTAGCTTATGGAAGGATAATTCAGAAGCTTGGTAGCAGACATAATAAGCTGCTCTGACTCTGGTGGGTGTGTGCTTTCAAAGTTCTGTATCTCTTGCCTGAAGGGAGCATGGTGTCAAATTGAATTGTATTGTATTGTATTGTATTGTATTGTGAGCAAGCATCTGCATAATATGGCTGCAAAATCGTTCCAGTAATAGCATACTAGACTTATAATCCAATGCTGACTAATCGATGCGGGTAGATAAAAGGTGTATGAAAGCGTGTAAAATATGAAAGGGATTTTTCTGTATTAAGCTGACCTCATAATTCTTAAGTCATTTGCATCTGAGTTACATCAATGTATGATCTTATATTTTCACTACTACTGATCTGTGTTTTAAGTTTTCTCACAAAAACAAGCAATTTATTTGTTTAAAATGATTTGTGATATTATTTATAGAAAAAAAATCATGAAAGATTCTGTGCAACGTCAGCAGCTGTTTCCATTTATAAAGCAACTTTAACACGGTAACAATGTCCCAAGCTGGTTCACATAAACAGAGGTAGGCAGGAGATGGAAGGAGATGTTGGAGATGATGACCAAAGACCTGGTCAGACAGGTGGCCTTTGTAGACTGTGTGAGAAGAGCAATAAGAGGTGAGCCAATTTAAAGAGGGAATTTCAAAAGCTTCGATCTTATAGCCAAAGGCATGGTTACCAGGAAAGGGCCTTTTCTCATCACCCTTCAGTCAGAAGGATTAATTTGAATTTCTTGTACCATCTGGAGTTGATGTAGTGGAGGACATGCTTGTTATTGCTTTTTATACCCCTACAGTATATTTAGTTTGGAGATATAGTGTGGAAACAGACCCTTTGGCCCACCGGGTCCGAGCCGACCGGCAATCCCCGCACACTAACACTATCCTACACACACTAGGGACAATTTACACTTATACCAACAATTATACACTTAACCTACAAACCTGTACGTCTTCGCCTGTATATCTTGACTAGTTTTGTTTCTCGCTGTGCAAGGTGGCTGCTGAAACAGATAAGACTCTTCTGAATGGTGTTTTAAAACTCAGATGGAATTTTGAAATGACAACTCTGAAGTTCTAGCAAGACCTGAACCTGCAAAACCTGCAGGGTTGGTTTCTAAAGGCACATGGGAAGCAATATTTATGAGGACTCCTACCGTAGCTTCAGAGATTGTTCATCTGTTCGCTGATGTGCTTATTACGAACAAAATAGTGATATTTTCTAACTTGTTTAATGGACTCGTCTTTAATAAGCAGACAGTTTTTGATGGGGTACACGAATTCTACTTTGATTTAGTTGCGCAAGATAAAGGGTGAATGGCAATAAGCACTGCTATAGTTCAAGGAGTAGTACCAGGGTCACACAACGTGATTGAAGACAGGTCTATTTGCTCATCTCTCTGGTATCAACAACACATACATAACTTTTCACTGTGCATCGTTATAAACAATTGTACATTGTAACGACTCGTGGAAAGCACTAGCACAGATTTGATCTACTACTAACTACTTACCTGGTCCTGAAACCTCCTCAAATATATACAGCAGTCTTGATGGAGCGGCGGTGATGGACTGGCAACATATTTCTAGATTGGGATGACCTGTGACTTAAGGAAATGAGGATTGAGCTGAAGAATTTGGAGGTGATGTCAGAGTGGCCTGGAGTGCAACGCATATCGTGGATGATTCTCACTGCAGACGTTGTTTGCTGGTTTAGTTTAGTTTAAAAATGCAGCATGGAAACGGGTGCTTTGGCCCACCACGCCCATGCTGACCCATCAATTACCCATTCACATAGTTCTATGTTAACCCACTTTCGCATCCACCTCATCTGGGGTAATTTCATTTTACAGCAGCCAATGAACATACAAACCTGCATGCCTTGGCATTCACTGGCATTACCATTGGAACACCTGGAGGAAACCCACATGATCACAGGAAGAACGTGCTAACTCCACACAGACAGCACCCAAGGTCAGGATCGAACCCGGGTCTTTGACACTGTGAGGCAGAGGTGGTACTGTGCGGTACTGCGCTGCTGGTGATGGATGGAACAAATATTTACAATGTTTCGGGAGCTGCCATGTTCTTGATGGCATCGAGCTTCTTGTGGACTGTTGGCAATGTACCCAACCAGGGAAGTGAAAAGTATTATATCGTGCTCCTGAACTGTGCCTTGTACATGGTGGAAGAGCAATGGGTCAGGAGAGGCCACCGGCAGCACCATCTGTTGTACTTAGTGTTGTACTTCCGGTGGCGCTGGTGCCAGCAGCCTCCACCTACAGCCCGGTATCTTTTTGTTTTTTTGTTTATTTAGTTATGTAAAAGTGTGTTTTTTTGTGTTTTTTTTGTGTTTTGATGTGGGGGAAGAGGGTACGGTGCGGGGGATACCGTCCTTCAGCCGCTTCCTGGTGAAGAGGCGACTATTATTCGAGTCGCGTCCTCGCCCCCCCCCCCCAGCGGCCTACCTACTGGATTGGCGTGGCCTTTCCTGCCGGGATCGACCAGAGCTCCAGCAGCGGCGGGACAGCGCTGTAACATCGCGGGGCTGGCGATGCCTTACCGGGGATCGCCATCTGGAGCCCGGAGTGCTGGACCTGCGGCACCAACATCATGGAGCTGCGGTTTGCGGAGCTCCCAACGCGGGCGGCGCTGATGGACAGCGCGGGGTCCTGCGACTCTGCCCGGCTCGGCCGCTGCGGACTCGGGAGCTGCGGACTCGGGAGCTGCGGACTCGGGAGCTGCGGACTTGGGAGCTGCGGACTCGGGAGCTGCGGACTCGGGAGCTGCGGACTCCGGCTGTGGGAGGCGGCTGATCAGGAGGTCCGGGCCGCTGAGGAGGAGGATGTTCACCGTCGGGGTTCGGCGTCGGCGTTCCACCAGCCCGGCGTGAGGGCCTGAACATCGGGCCACCCGGGGCGGCGACTGCGGGTGCTAGGAAGGCCTCGACCACGAGTGAACATCTGGGAAGAACGGAGGGGAGGCTGGCTGGACTATGGTGCCTTCCTCACCTTGGTGCCACTGTGTTATGTTGTGTCGTGGACTTTCAGTGTTTGTGCTTTTTAAAAAATTCTATTTTATTTTTAATATGTTTTATTATTTATTATTATTTATTTATTTTTATTTTTATTTTTATGATACTGCCTGTAAGGGAAATTCATTTCGTTGTCTCTAACTGAGACAATGACAATAAATTTGAATACAACAATACAATACAATCTCCAGCCTGCTCTCACAGCTGCAGTATTTATGGCCAGTTGAGCATCTGGTCAGAGGGTGGCTCATCGGTAGTTGTGCTGCCTTACAGCGTCAGAGCCCTGGGTTTGATCCTGACTGTGGGTGCTGTCTGTGTGGAGTTTGTACATTCTCTCTGTGACTGCCTGGGTTTTCCACATCCCAAGGATCTGCAGGTTTGTAGGTTAATTGACTTCTGTAAATTGTCGGTGGGCCAAACCAATCTCTAAACTAAACTGAGAGACACTGATAGTGGGGTCTTGGCAATGGTAATGCAAGTGAATGTCAAGGGTCGGTGTTCCGACTTTCTCTTGCTGTCTGTGGCTGTTGGTTGGCATTTCAGTGCAATAAAGTCACTCGATAATAGAACACTACACATTCAGTTACCTCCAACGCTATGACAGTGGCCGGCTCGTGAAAATCTGTCTAAACTCCACGCACGCTGAAATTTATCTTCACTTAAATTTGGCTAATGAAATATTGTGGAAGTAAAACAGCTGGTGCCAGTAATAGTGACTATTAAATTATTGGATTGCCATAAAAGCCCATTTTATTCTTCAATGAAAAGACGTCAGACTTTCTTGCGTGGACTGGCTAATGTGTGACACTTGCACCTCAGCAACATGGCTAACTTTTAACTAACTTCTCCATTGGTTAAGCAGCCCTCTGAGTTCAGAGGTAATTAGAGATGGGTCTTCAGTACCGGTGTCACCAGTGCCAATGCTAATTACTCTCCTCTCAGTGCTTTTCCTTTTATTGAGGTACCTTTGGAAACCATTACTTTTTACTCCATATTTATTTAAATTGGATTTATGTCTCTACTTCCAGCAAATGCCAAGGCCAATATTATTAATGGTCATGTCCTCATTTTAGGCCACACATCAAGAAAATCTGACAATCCCGCCCTGCAAACCGTGAGTTGCTGCTCCTTCATCATATGTTTGGAAGCACGCAACTAAAAATAATCCACAGGCCTTGACATAAAAAGATCCGGGTGGAGTCCATTCAGCCCATTTGTTACATGAGGAATCGAGCAGATCAAAGCACCTCAGTCCCATTTCCCTTCCCTCTTTGACTCTAATACTCACATGCCTATGAAAACACTTCTGTGGTTCTTTTTTCACCTGAGCTATACTGAATACTAATTTATATTGGTCAGACTAAGAACAAGCAAACTCCAGGATTGAACCCAGAGTTCGGATACTATGAGTCAGCAGCACTAACTGCTTCAGCACTCCTGTCCTGAGATGAATGATTCAAGTATGCAAAACACACCTAATGGCATCTCAAGGAGTTGATTCCCCATCAATAAAGACCTCTAGTACTTCTTAATTATAGCAAATTGTGTGCATGATTGTGTTTATTGGACAAGTATAGAAATGCATAGGAACCAACTCCTTAGATCATACATCTTCTTGAAGTAAAGAGACGACTAGTTTGGTATAAAGAGTTACAAAATGTAACATTTATATTTTCTCTTCCAGATTTGTGTGCCTGCAAAGAGCAATAAATGCATTAAACTTTTAAGTGTTTGGATAGTCATAGAGTCATAGTGATACATCGTGGAAACAGGCCCTTTGGCCCAACCTGCTCACATCGACCCAGCTACACTAGTCCCCGATACCTGCGCTATGTCCATAATCCTTCCAAACCCGTCCTATCCATGTACCTGTCTAACTGTTTCTTAAACGTTGGTACAGTCCCAGCCACAATTACCTCCTCTGGTAGCTTGTTCCATACACCCACCACCCTTTATGTGAAAAAGTTGCCCCTCAGATTCCTATTAAATCTTTTCCACTTCACCTTAAACCTTTGTCCTCTGGTCCTCGATTCATCTACTGTGGGCAAGAGACTCTGAGCATTTACCCGATCTATTCCTCTCATGATTTTATACACCTCTATAAGATCACCCCTCATCCTCCTGCGCTCCAAGGAATAGAGTCCCAGCCTACTCAACCTCTCCCGATAGTGCAGACCCTCCAGTCCTGGCAACATCCTCATAAATCTTCTCTGTACATTTTCAGCTTGACACCATCTTTCCTATAACCTGGTGCGTGGAACTGAACATAATACATATATCTTATAAGTGACAAAAATGTATTGAGGAAAGCCACAGTAGACTTAAATGTTCAAACTGCTAAAATGTTGCTGAGATGTATTTTTTAATAAGCATGCTTGCATTTTTTTTGTTGTGGATTTATTTTATTTTCGAAACAGTGTTTTCCTTTTTGCAATGTTGCCCTGATGCAGATGACATGCAGATCTGTCAATGCCTTGCAATGATCATTTAGGGTTGAAAATAACAAGTTGTGTAATGCTGTATTGCTCTGCTCTGGAAATAAGGCTGCATATATTCACAGAGCAATCATTTTGTTATTTTTGTAAATGATTTTCCGCTGCAGCTGAAATGAAATGTGCCCTGCAAAAATAGCCATGGTTGCTGTGCTATACTGACAGAGCAAGATTTCATGAATTGCTTCTGGTTATATCCACAGCATTTCAAGGGACAAGAATTAGCTATGAGAAGGGAATAAGTCCTGGCAATTAAATAAAGGCAAAACATCACTTCCATTTCCTCGTTTTGTAAAACAAGCGCTGTCCAGGCGTTTGTTCGATATTTTTATTGATTACATTATTTTGTCGGGTGACATAAGATCCAAAACAATTTTTTCCCCCCCTCAATCGAACAGTGGTAAGGAAATGTAATTTTGATCCTTTGTCAAGTGGGACAGCAACTTATTCAATTAGGAGAGTGAATTGAGACTTTGATGAAAGCTGCATTATAGCTTCTTTTTGTCATTCATCGCATGGGCTATTTTAAATTCCACTAGTTTTACAGGATGCAGTATATTCTTTTGCTGAAAATGAAATTAGTTTATGAAGCATTTGCTTTGATAAACAATACCTCCTCCCCCACTCCTCTCTGTAGACTTTTCCTACAAAAACAGAATATCAAAGCACTTGATGTCTCTGTGATTGCAATGGCAGATTTTGCCTGCAGGGGCTAGTCTTGCCTACAAATAATCACTCCTTCTCATGCTTTGGGAACTGCGCCTGATAGACTATGAAAATAATGTTTGCATTATAACGGAAAGCAGTTAACCTGGAGTGTTAAAGGCTATTTGGGGCAGCGCAGAAAAAGGGCAGTAATTACTTTAATAATCTACACTTGCTGACTGGTGTGCAAAATTATAAATCTGACAAAAAAGGATGGAATTGAATATCTACTGCTCACATTTATAATTTAAACAAATGCAACGCCACACAACCGGAATGTACAGGACTGCACAAATCCATTTGGCTTATGTTTTATAAGGTGAAACTTGCACACAAAACAATAACACAAGGGCCATGCAGTTTGAGGTATGGGGATAGTTAAAAAACAGTGTGCCCATTGGAGTATACGTGTGCTTTATCTTTACTGACAGAGAGTTTGACCAGTGTTAGGTTATCCTGATCCATTCAGCATACCTTCATTGCATCATAAATAAATCAGACAAATGACTTTTCTCCGAGGGTGAAATAAGCGCAAAGGGGAAAATCTCTCTCGACGCTCTATGAATCTCTCGATGTCAGCTGTGAACAATGAGTGAACTGCAACCAACCAATTACCCAGAATCCTTCCCCATCCAGACACAGAAATTATATTGCTGTATGATGGAGTTTTTGTATATTTAATTCAATAGTCCAGAGAATAAAAGAGAGGCATAATAGGGGCAGAGGCTATTTAGATGAGTGCTACTTGCAGCTTAGGGCAGTTGTACCTTGATTATAAAGAATTTACTTTAATTTCCACCCCCACCCCCTCCCCACCTTGAACCCTTGGCAGGAATAGAAATGAACAGAATACCCTGCATTAGCCAGGAGTAATTTAAATATTGCATTAAAAAAGCATTAGTGCTGTTCTCCCTGGCTAATGTAATGACTATAATTTTTGTTTGTATCTTTCAGTTTAAACTTCATATCATACATATTGTGATTTAATGATTTTACTGCTGTCTTTTAGTAGCTAGTATTTTAGAGAATACGGCCAAATCTCATTATCATATATTTCAACAGTCTTTTATATTTTATACTTACCATTAAGAGTAGTTATGCATTAGCTATTATTTTGAGGCACATTGATGGAAACAACATAACTACTCTCTGCTTATAAGACAAATGTATGTGAAATTCAGAATGCATAGTGGCTCAACTGTACACTGCGTGGCATTATTGGCTTTGTGTGCTAATGTGGAATATTTATGCATGAAAATAGGAATTTTAGGCTTCATCTTGCAGTTAAGGTGTTAGCCAGAAATGATTATTCCATCTGATTACTATGGTAAATGTGTCAACCAGACAGGAGCAAAATCACTTTAAAAAGGCATTTTAGTGTCTATGGATTTTCAAGGTAACCTAAATTGTTGATAAAAGTATGTAGGATCACGATAAATATGCATTGTATGGTAATTATCTTAATCACTGGTTTAAAGTTCCTTCATATTCAGAGAACCACTGAAAAAGAATCATTTAAAGCAAATAGCAAAATGGCCCAAGAAATTTAATATTTTATCGGGAGACCCCTACGCAAATGGATTGTCATAGAAGAAAATAGCCACAAAGAGTCAACGTATTGAATACTGCTTTGGCCGTACGCTCAGCAACACATTTAGTGAAACGGGAAGTATCTGGTAAAGAGGGAATTTGGAGCGCTGAAAGTTAAAACGTCCTAATAATTAGCCTTGTTAAAACATGCTGTTAGCTTGCTCAGTACCTAAATAGTGTGCAGGTATATCGGTGATAATTGGCTATGATTATTTGTACAGGCTTAGTCATAGTGATGCCAGCTCTAATGTACTTTCACTGGTCTACTCGGTGTGCTATGCCACAGGTAAACCATGGTTCAGGTGATTAAACATATAAGCGTAAGTTTTTGTTGCTGTTTATACAAAATAAATTGTATGTCACTGTGCTGCATTTTGTTTCCACTGGAAACCATTTTTTCAGAGGCAGAGAAAGATAACAGTGATGTGCCTTGGAAACTGAGGCAGGACGCAGGATGCAGGTTAAAGGAAACTGATTGCACTGTCGTAGTGAAGGTTTTCTAATTCACAGTGTTGCTGTTCACAGCAATCGTCTGCAGCTGGCTACAAAGTAGAAGTTCTCATGTTGAAAGTCCAGACAGAAAAGATGCTGTGCCATAAATAAAACAGCCACACACCTGGAATGAATAAATTGCTCGTGTTGCTATTGCAATACACTCTAGATTTATGCCCAGTTAGTGAATTTTAGGAAATTGGTGAGAAATGCGTTAAATTACCATGTAGATTGCTGGCTATCCATAGTTTTGTTTTACTTAATTGGCGCAAAGATTCTAAAGTGGTTCCAAAGTGCTTCAGTAATCAACCATGTCAAAGGAAAGGTGCTTAAGGAGTACCAATGTAAGATGGACTGCTTGCAAGCTTGAGCAGCGTAAGAAAGCTTTTTAAATATATCATATTACCATTGTGGACCTTATGTGCCAGTGTATTAGAATTCTGTGGAACAACACAGACAGGCCAGTGTAAATTTGATGATGAATACTGTGTAGGAACAGAAGTCTAGTACATAACCTATAATTGATTAGGTGGTAGATGAATTAATATCCTTAATCTTTTCCATATTGCATAAAGTGGACTTGTGTGCCATCTTAAAAGAAGTGTTAGCCTTTAATGCACAGCCAGATTTGAAACAGTGCATAATGTCCTCAATCCATCCAGTGTATTTATCCAATCCATGTCAGCGCTCTCATTTTTCCCCCTCTTTTACTAAGTGTTTACTCCTTTGGCAAGGAAAAAGCATTTAAAACTGATGTTCATGGTCTGATGCTTCAGATTCCTTCACTGCAGGTTTAAAAGGCTCCCTGTCTGAAATTCATCTCCAGTTACCATACACCAATCCCCCTGGGTCCTCCCGATATTTAGCAAAAAAAGGAGCCCTGCAACCACTTATGAGTGGGGTTTAATAACAGGCAAATGTGTTTCTTATTTTGCATCTTGTTAAGAAAGATGCATGCTATCAAGTAGTCTCCTGGTGTAAAGCTTGGTGCCGTGCCCGCAAGTGTAACGATGGCCTGAGTGTTAACACCTCACATCCCTCGACCGCTTAAAATCTCAGCTGAGCTGAGACAAAATGACTTCATTTGTGCACTGGGCCGATCTGTGAAAGTTCTTTATATCTTGTCCGCTGCCGATTTGAGCAGCATTTAAATGTGGAAATATGAAGTGCAAACATGGCTGTAGTGCTGGAGTGCACGCTGCTGACGGAGGCTCGGTGCATCGAGTTTTGTTCAGCAAAATCTTTCTGCAGGCTGACCTGTTAAATCTGGTGTTGCAGTGCCTTGAGTTCAATATTCTAAGAGAATTTAATGTACTGTGGCAATGTTTTTTATGCATAATGGATTCCCTTTGTTCTGAATGAAATAGTGGAGTTAGCAGGAATGTTACAAGCAAGAGTTTTTCTGTTTTAGAAACCATTGACCTTATGTCAAATGTAAACCATCTCCATCTGGATAGCAGCAGTGGTATTCCTTCTATTTGATCCCAGTCTATGCCATACTTTTTAGCTTATGGTAATGAACTGAGCATGCAGGTGCAGAACTTAGGCGCTGCATTTACAGTTAGTTTCTTGTTTGCCTCGGAATATAGGATGTAAGGTTAAAGGGAGCGGACAGCTAAATGTCCTGAGAAATGCTGATGGCCTTTCCCGCTTTCCTTCTTCGTTCCAATAATAGTGGAAAGATGAAGTTTTTAAAAATCCATTGTCAAACTTGCCCAGAGAGAATGATCTCAATAGAGGCAGCGGGAGGGTACTGCAATTGGCTCAGCAATTCTCTGTTAAGGAGTGAAAAATTACCATCATTTGCTGGTATCCAGACGGGACCCCTGCCGGAAGTGTGCAAGTCGAAATGTCAGGTGACGACGGAATAATGCTTGCTAGTGATGCCTTCTCTGACCAAGTAGCCTGCCATTATTCACTGTCTATTCTTATACACAAATTAAAGGCCACTAGGACAATAAACTACAGGGCACGCAGCGGCCTTTTGCCAAGCAGCACATTCCCTCCTAGTTAGGGTTGGAAATTGCCACAGGAAAAGAACGAACAGGTCATGATTAAACTACCAGAAGGAACCAGCATGCTTTATATGTCCTTATTCACTGTATGTTATTCATTGTTATGATATTTTTTTTCTCCCGTTACTGCATTAAATTATAGTCCGTAAAGCCATAAAATGTATTAGGAGACCATATTATTTCTGGTCTCTGAGAGGACAGAAGATGGTTCAGATATATTTTGCTACCCTATTTAACTTTGAAGCAGAGGATGCCGTAAACTTGCTGTTGTCCAGAAGTTACATTTCCACTTGACCAGACGGTGCAAGGAGAGGTCACATGGCTAGGGCGGATGATTCGCCCGCTCTCTGCACTTGCGTTGGGGAAGGGAATATTATGGTTATTCCAGCTGATTCAAACATCCATTTGCTGTGGCGCCAAGCCTAAAGCAGGAATGCAGTGGTTGTACACATCTTTTAACGCTTCTTCCATTTACATCCTGCAAATAGCACAAATAATTATTGGCCTGATCAGATTTTGTTCGCATGACATGGAATTTTCCACAGAGTTGAAAGCAGTTTTAATAATACTTTAAAAAAAAAAATTCAGATATTTTAAAATGAAAAATCCCGAAGGTATGCCGTTATAAAGTGTAATGTGAACAAAAGGCAACTGCATGGAGACTGATTTCATTATTTATATTAAAGATATACTAAGCCATGACTATCATTTATTTTTAATTTAATGCATTTTACTTTGTTCCTAGTGATAAAAAAAAGATAATTTGATTGAAATATTTCTGTTTTCCATTAATGGCTTTATAGCTTTTTGAATTTTAATCTACTTTATTTGTGTGTTTTAGGATTTATAGAGATGCCTTAATCCTTTGTCTAATAGCTGAATATAAGTAAGACACACTGAATAGGCTAAGCTTAGCACTAAGATTTAAGAGTAGACTTGTATCACTGTGTTACATATCAAATAAATGAAAATTATGAGCTGGTAGTCTTTTCCGTTTCTTCCACATACTCCAATTATTATTATACTTTTGAGAACATATGTTTGATCGCATATTTCATTTTCATGTTATATTTTTAATGAACTTTTGTCTTGTTGTCTTATTTAAAAATTATTATGATTCAAATGATCTGAATCTTCAATCATTTATTAGCATTTATGAGTACTTAGTTTAACAATAAGACCATGAAGAATTGTCGAGTTTGAAATATATTGAGGCTTTTAAAGTGTAAACAAATAAAGACCATGTAGTCCATTTTAAAATGGTTCATGATTAATGTTAGTACATCAAATGAAGCTCCAGATGCAAATGTGAGCGGTTCTAATACATGTCACATTCAGCAGAATATGGGGGGGGGGGGCGGAAATGCTAAAATAATAGGAGGGTAAAGAAAAAAAAAACAATCTCAGAAGGGCAGCTGTCTTACTCCCCAGCTTGGAAAAAGGCTGTTCAATAGGATTACTGTCCTCTCCCATAACCTATCAGTCGGCTGATCAGAAATTCATAATGCAGGCCATCTATTTTTCAGCTCCTGCAAGGTTGCATGATTGAATTTAAATGAGCAAATGCCAGAAGTGGGCTTTGACATTCACTCTACATACTGTCTTTTTCTTCCCCCTGCTTGCCACCATCTCGTAGCATGCAAATAGGAAGCTGCGATGATCACAAGTGATCACAAAATGGAGGATTTCAGCAGAGCGAGGGGAGTGAGGGGAAAATAATATGTAATATAAATGGTTGCTGACGTGCTGTCAGTGGAGAAATTGCTGTTCTGAAGCCATTTGTGTTGAAATTAGTAGAAATAAAATTATCTCCGCACATCTCTGGACTGTCCTCCATTACAGCCAGCCATTTGCAATCTCCCTATTTGATGCTGTTGATAATTATCCGACAGAAGCGTATTGCAAGTGTCTGAAAAAACCAAAAATTATCTTGGAAGTGTAACGATACATAATACAGCGAGAAGCAGCAAATTTAGATCCCACTAGTGCATAAATAGACAAATTCTGCAGGAGTCTGTAATGTCAGTGGTGTCGTTTATGGGTGTACCTTATTAGTTCTAACAGGCTGGTTAGCATGGGGTCACCTCCACGGCTGCTGCACGCCACAGCAGGGTCATGCATCTTCAGGCTAAAACCAGGCAAAAGCAAGCTGAAGATTCTGTCAGATCAGTCCAGCATGCAAATGTTGTCTTTTTTTCTCTCTTTGTGCATGTGTATCTGCGTGTATGGGTGCGTGGACGAGTGTGTCTGTTTTCTTTTCTCTTTCTCCACCAGCCTCCTCCCCCTTGCTCTATATCTGCAGGACCATGTGATCCTGTTCTGGGCACGGGAGATAAAAGAAGTACAACAACATGGAAGGAAATAAAGGGCATCAGTTATCATTATTCCTTACTTCTCCCCCACCCCATCAGACATTTGGATGAGATTTAAAACCTTTTAAGAACTTTGTGTTTTTTTTTCAAAACAAGTTTTCTGTGGCTCGTTTATGTTTTCTTAAATTGACGAGTTTAAAAAAAAAAATGTGACTTGCTTTCAATATGGTTGCCCTCTTTTAAAAAACGGTTGTGTAATTTAATTGGCTCTTCCATAATTCGGTTCAGAATTATGTTTTATCATTTAAGCAGCATTTATTCTCGATAAAATGTGAGGTTGCATTTATTTTCTGGGGCTGGTGTGTTCTGATGTAGCTGCACCCTCTGTCATGAATGTTTTCATCAAATTCAGTTACCCAGAAAAGAGTCAGCAGACATGTGATTAAAATTATGTTTCTCTTATAAAGTGTTCAATCAGTCCAGACTGGACCTTTTCGAATGACAATTTCATCCGAATTTGTGTCCTAGACTATTACTGAGTTATTTTTACACGAAGCAAATCCGAGTTTGAATATATGGAAGACATTTGCACTGCTTTTAATCCCAGGCACATGCCTGCAATGTGGTTCTAGCCCCTAACCACCAACTCCTTAGAGCAACGTCTGGAAAAGTGACTCTTACAAGTTACGAAAGCCTTCAGGTTTTCCTTTGTAAAGCGTTTAACTGTGACCCACCCCTCCTCTCTTCCCTCCCCCTATCCAAGGCTTCATGATGTCTTGCCTGCTGGCTTAACATGTAGTTGTCTTTTTATTTTTTTATATACCAGTCACAACTCAGAGAGAGGAGGGGATAGCAAAACCTTGAAGGATGGAGCTCAAAATTCAAAGCAGCCACAGGGAATTCCAAGGCAAGAGCACAAGGCAAACAAGCTGAGGTAAGGCAGTTCTATCCTTTTCCTCGTTTTATTTATGGCCTCGTAGTGCGAGACTTTAAAAAACTTGTACTTGACTGCCAAAGCAGATGAGCATGGAAATCATGTGAATATGCAAAGCAGGCACACAGGCTGCGTTTGTGACACGTGTATGTGTGTATCCACCTCCCCTCCTCCTTGCCTCAGCGTCTGATCCTCAACAGATTGCTGTTGTTTCTTCTGATCACCAGCCCTGTGTGCAGAGAAGGGCTTCAAGCTCAGAATCATGACATGATTGCAGTGTTTTTTAATGTGTGCTTTTCTAGCTCATTTGCATGTCAAAGCCACGGAGGTGTGAGGGCAGAGATTAGTATGGATATGACATAATGATGTAATGAATTGAATGTGATCGCTTATGCAAGTAAGCAGGCAAGGACTTCTGATTTACTGTACAAGGTTGATTAGTGCCAGGGGCTGTCAGAATGCATTCTTTATTCGGGATGATTTTTTTGAAAAAATGATAGTGCTTTTCAGTTTTATTTGTTTTCACTGCAGCTTCATTTTTTAACCTGATTTTATTTGCATGGAATTTTATGATCATTAAACATGAAGCACAGCTTGACAATCAGACATTTATTGCCTAAATTTATTGAATCCACAGCAGAATTTGTGAAC
Organism: Amblyraja radiata; assembly: GCF_010909765.2. Taxonomy (NCBI): domain Eukaryota; kingdom Metazoa; phylum Chordata; class Chondrichthyes; order Rajiformes; family Rajidae; genus Amblyraja; species Amblyraja radiata. The sequence continues at coordinate 12,614,248 of NC_045972.1, read as the reverse complement.
AAAAGATGCCTGGTTAAAAATATGGTGCACAAATATATCTACTTATTATTACTTGTTATTTTTATTTATCAATACAGGGAAATATATAGCTTTACATTTAACAAAGCTGAAGTCAAATCAGGGATGACTTAAACTGAGTTGTGTTTGCATTCAGAGTGCTGATGATGTGACCTATCAGCCAAGTTTTGCAATTGCAAGTTTATTAATACTTCACAGAATTTAATTTAAATGTTGAATCAACTGCTCTTTTATTAGAAATTATTCTACTTTTTAATTTTTAAATCAAATTTTCATTGAAGCACATGGCCTACTATTGAACAATGCTGTAATTCAGAAATATTGAAGGAAAGAAAAAGCACATTAACCTTTGTTTTTCATGGATTTCATCCCAGACATTCATCCGCTTTTATACAAGTCATGTCGAGTAAAATAAAACTTTGCATCTGTAAAGCAGTGAGATGCTGTTTGTTCTCTACCTGGTGTTTTAACTTGTAGAACGCTTGCTTTGCTGCCCCTATAAGCTTGCAATTGCTACAGAGCTCCCACCGAAACCCTAGTCTGTAGTGCCAATAAGAAAGAAAGGCAGAAAAGAGGATTATTACTATTGATCCACCCAAGGGGATCATTAAACATCAGTATCAATCCACAAATCAGCAGTCTGTGGTAGTTGCTTGGGCAGTCATTGGCAATTTGTCCCTATTAGATGGCCTTGCCCGAGGTGTCGATGATGAGAGTGTGTCTTTATCAGAACTTCAGATAGTAATTTTAGAATTTTTTCAAAAAATTCCCGGGTCACATCAGAACATAGAAGAACAATATTTTGGTCTTTGAAAAGTGATATACGCTTAATAAATGTCTTGGAGTTGCCAGATCTTTCGTCCCCATTATTACTTTATGGAAGTAGATTATTCTTTCTGGGGATAGCAGTTTACATTTTATTATCAGTTAACTAGAAATTCATTTTAGATTGAATTAATAAGTTAAGTTAATACATATAAAATAAAATTCACACAATGCAATGTACAAATAAGATAAATGTCACATCCTATAATTTATATGTATTATGGAAAGGGAAATACACCACTGATTGTATCAGTAATTTACTGATCAAAAACTGATATTGATCTTCAGTAATCATAAATCCATAGTGGTTATTTCTTACTTCTCTGTTACTTTCAGGCTTTGATCATTGGCAATTTGGGTGTCTAAAATACAACATGGTGAATTACTTTCTACCATGTATTTTATTCATTTTCTTCAGGGTATCGATTTAATGTTTGGCTCTGTGAAGTTAACGATATAACTGCATGTAAAAAAACACTGTTAAAAGTAGATTTGTATTTTTTTTCCCCCAGATAAAATGCTCTAAAGAAATGCTCTCAATATTAAAGCAATGATAACTGCACCACAATGGTTCAGTATCATACACATTCGATGTAAATTCCCCTTGATCAGTTCTTGTGCTTTTTCTATTATTTACAGATGTGTCTTTGGCTCTCGATATCTCCATTTGCGTTTCTGTATTTATGAAGATTTTTTTTCAGACTAAAAATAATTCAGACTAAACCTTCCATCGCTCACAACCCAATGTCAAAACGTGAAGAAATATCTGTGAAACCGTTAGTATTTATCAAGGCAGAGGTGATTTCATTCTCAATCTCATCATTGTACAGCAATAAATAGCTAAAGTTAGATGTACACCTGAGCCTCATTATTGGGACAAATGATTTGACTTCAGTGAGTTAATTGAAGCCCATTACTGATTAAATAGTTTCTTTCAACCTTAGTACATACATAAGCATTTAGCACAAAATGTTATATAATGAATTTTTATTCTTGGATAATTGTTATGCATTATAATCTACACATTTTATAGTTTTGTTTTCATTGTGAGCCCATATACGATGATGGCCATTTTTATCCACATTTTCCCGTGGAAATACAGCACAGATAATAAAAAAGAAAAAAATATTATAAAGCAGATCAGAATTCTGAATTAACACAAACTAACTGAAATTTAGCAACTTATATCACCAACTTATCTCTTATATCACATCCCTATTTTAATCAGGACCCAAATGGGGAAGCATTAACTTAAATGCAGTATTTTAGAAAGTTTGCATTTAACAAAAGATTTTAGTGGTTTCCTTTTAAGGTTAAACCAAGCATTGACTTGTTATTAACAAAATATTAATAGTCGTCATTACTTTCTTTATAAATTTAATCTATTATTTAAGTTACTGACATTTCCAATAAATTCTAATCAGTACTTTAAATGTTGCAGTTAAAAAAAAATGGCAGTACCATTTTTACTAAATAGCACATATGTGCATAAAACTGAGCAGTATTTGCTCATATTCTCTTTGGCTAAAGTAGATGTTTTAGTTAATGTTTGATTCAAAGTAGACACGTTACATTGATAATTTGCTCAATAATTTAGAAGCTAGATGTTGCTTTATCTTTACGCCTTATTCCTGGGTCTTTACTAAAAATATGATTTCAATGTTATCTATGAGAAAGGGATTGGATATAAGCTGCAACTCCTGTATGAATTGCTAATTATTTGTTCTAATTTTTACTTTGGTAATAAAAACTGAATTGCCACAAATTATTTACTAAAGGTCAATCATGGAAACATTCATTATTATTGTAACTGCAGAATAAACTAAGAACAGGGAATTGAAGATTAATATTACACCATGATATCTAATCAGAAATTGTGATGTTACAACATGGAAAAGAGAAAATGTGGAATTGTTCAAACATAATGAATAGAAATAAAGTTGTAAATGCAGTACAAATGTGAAGGAACTTAAGTACACATTCTACCCTTGTCCTTTGTAACATGCTACATATTTCCAGCAAACCTTTTAATGCTTGCTTATTTACAAAAATAATCAAATGCACTCATTAGCTTTGCATTAATGAAACATACATTTTGGTTGAATATTTCATTTAATTGGATGTTTTAATATAATGCCACCTGAAATCCACCATTCCAGGAGCTTTATTCCATGGATTTACATGTTTAGTATATGTTGAAGAGGGCCTTATCTGTGAACGATTTATGGAGTGTACAGTAATTTTCTGTTAATATGACTGTAAAAAAAGTCACAAGCCTTAGTGTGCACAGTTTTCATGCAGATTTTTATTATATTAATTATAAACTGAAAATTACTGACAAGATCAGAAGTAATTCCATAATGCTGTCAAAGACTTCATTTTCTTGGGTAGATGATGGATGTAGCAGAAGAGGTGACTTCCTGGATCATTAATGTATACTATAGCATTTGAGTTTTATTAAACTCAGTGCATATTATACACTGGTAGTCACTCTCCTTTTCATGACCGCGATTTCTGTATTACCATGAAATAGCGCAGGGTAGGCCTTTTCTTGACTACAAAAATGGTACTACGTAAAAATAACTGAAAGGAAATTAATACTGACTACTAGTCTGGCTCAGCCAACCCCGGCTCAATACCTTCCAGATTTCTCTTCCTACAACATTTTTGGCTTCCTCAGTTACAGTATTATTATTTAACTCTGTTAACCCTGGGTTTTCTCATTGAAAGTTACCATGCATTCATAAGATCCTTCGATGGGTCTGGAAATTTGGATTTAATTATTATTCCATCTTTGAATCTGAGCAGCTAAAATTTTTGCAGAATGAGCTTTTTACAATTCAGATGAATCGGTGCGCTTGGGTAATGCATCACATGCGCTAAATAGTAAGACTGTGTGGATTGCAGATGCAAAAGTAATTTTGTTTATGAAACAATGGCGTTCCGTGCTTTGTACTTCCAAGACAAGAGGGTTCAAGCGAAGAAAAACACATCATTTTGGTTCTGTATTTCAGAGCCAAATAACAAAATATACTCAGAAGAAATTTGATATCTTAGCAGTTTGTTTCTCATACTCTTATTTCTTAAACAAAGAATATTTAATTTTAAACACTTGAGTTTATAATTTGGAATGGCTGCTTTTATGCAGTATTGCCTGTAGATGGCAATGCAGTCTATCGTCTTTGCTTTATCAAACCATTTGATTTTAAGGCTGTACGTATCTCACTATTGTGTAAAATGATAGCTTTTTAGACAAAGGATGGTTTTTATTGGAATCTAATGATATAATTGTAATTTTTTAGTGTTCTTAAAATCTGGTGACTGTAGTGGCATGTTTGCATGATCTTAAATGGGTTTTTTTGGTTGCGATTCTAAAAGAGCAAGAATATAGAGGGATTTTAAATTTGACTCCTGCAAACAAAGGAATCTTTTGACTATTATCCTTGAAAGATTTTGTACTTGCATGCTTAGATGCATATGTATATTGGTCGATAATTTTTAAGTGCAGGGACAGGTTCGTAGAGCAGACTTTCTTAAAAATTAACTCTTCAAAAAGATTTTTCATGCAATTTTTTTTACAGGCTTCAATTAATTGAGCTGCTTTTCAAAATCTATGTCATTTTCGTTACTACTGCCCCTCTATTTTATAGAAGTGGTTTTCAGTGTAATACATAAATGACACTCTACTTTTCAATTTTTTTTAATGAAATTTCATATTTTTCATAGGCTTGACCCACAGTTGAATGCTTTTTATGTCTGGTGCTTTATGCAAGTGTTTTTGTTAAAATTGAGCTTGGATGTACAGTCCTTGAAGCTTCATATTTCTCACATGGAAATGAAACAAAGGAAAGCTCGGTTAATTTTGTGTGTTCCGGTAATTAAAGAATGAACTCTTTCCTTTCAAAATAAGCTCTCGTTTTTCCTTAGTTGTAAAACAAAATGTTGATTACTTTTGAATTAAGCAAGCTTTATATTTTTAGATCGCATTGTCTCCTTGACGCCTATTGATGTCAGTTCAATTTTTGACATTTTCTCATTTGGTAAGATTTCAAAATTGCCATCATCCTGCCAACGTGTCGAAAAAATTGTATGAAAAATCTAATGGGTGTCTGCTCTGATCGCCTTCACCCGTGGCAGAAAAGACAAAACTGATGAAATGTGAAATGTATTCAGAGTGGTTTGAGACAACAGTGTGTCAATAACCCCTTTCGTCTTGTTATGCTCAATGCAGCATACACGCTTGTCGTGACACGTAGGTTTGTAGAATTTAGATTAACATTTTTCACATTCACCTAATGTACTGATTTATTCCTAAATAAACGCACTAAAATATGTAATATCAGATAAGAAAATGAATAATTGTTTCACGTTTGAGGCTCCTGTTAATTTTGTTTTGGTTCACGTATCATTTCAAACAGTGCCTGTGCAGCATGGGTGCTGTAAGATGCAGTCAAAAAAAGGATTTTACTTTTCCATTCGTTAGAACATGATTTATTTCTTACGGTTCTCGTTTTAATGTTCTGGTCTCCACATTGAAGTAAGAAATTCTAGATAGTCCTACAGTTAGTTTTCTGTGGCAATTCTTAATATGAATAGAAATTGGCCTGTTCAACAACAAATTATTTCTATAGCATGCCTTGCTTTCGGTCTGAGGTAAAATGCATGCTCCTGTTATCAATTTTATATTGTTTTATTTCTACTGCTTACCAAACTTGGCTGCTGTAATCACCTTTTGTGTTAAATGCCAATCTGATACACTTCATTGCTGCTTGATGCAAGTTTCTTTTAAATGTAACATAACCATTACCTTGAATCTTAATAAATATACAGATGGACTCTTGTTTTGAATAAAAAATACATAAAATAATAGTTTATTTAATTTGCACTAGAGAAGGAACTTACAAAATGGAGGGATTGACATTTGTGTCTTGCAGGATATAAATGCATGCAACACAAATATATCCTTTTGGTGTATTTGCATTTTTTGCTTCTATTAATAAGTGTGGTATTAACTGTAATTAAATGGCAAAAAACAGAAAAAATCCTTTGATGAAAATTTAACAAAAAGGTTAAGAAAAAGCCATCTAAAGGTGGTCTTTATCTGTCAGCTCCAGATTCACTTGAGATTTAATATTGCATACAAATTTATATTTTGAATGATATTTAAAAAAAAATCTAATAAAGAGCGACAGAGTATAAAAAAATTAAATACAATCGATGACTGCTGAAATATCTCTTTTGAAATCTTTAATATTTATCATGTAATATGGGCCATATTTATGAAATTATTACTTTGTTGCATTTTTATTTTTTAAGGTTATCAATTTTATTTCATCAGACATTTATTAGCTCAATTTGATTTTAAATAAATGTAAAATGGGCTGTTGATAGAAAGATGTATTTTCTAATTCTAGTGTAAATATATGTTTTATTTCAGTGGGTGAAGCTGCAAGAATTTCTTAGTCGATGCAGCAGATTGCATTGTATTCAAAAGCTCATGTTTTGTTGCACACGTTTGAATTAGCAGGGAAATTCTGCAGCTTGCATGCGACAGTCTCATTCATTCCATTTATTTTTTTTCCTCATGAATTCAGTGAATGGTCTGCGAAGAGAAAATGACAGCTGATAAAGCATTTGTCTTTATTTGTCAACCAGTGAATCAAATATGAGAATTTGGAGGAAGAATTCCATCACGGGAATCGTAAGGGAATGACCATAAAGAGGGGCGCAGTGCTGAGACCAAAGATGCATCTAGTGCCTTCTAACATATACCTTATTCATTTTTTTTCTTTGAACTCAGTCAGGGGTATAATTGGAATTCAGACATCAAAGAATTCCACCACTTATTCTATCTCTTTCATTGTGTATTTCAGTCGTTTTCATAATTCTATATTAATCTTATATTTGTTCGATTTTCCCCTTAATTTTTTGCCAATTCATTTTGTTTAGTAATTGAAATACAGTCTATGAATTATTTTTCCAGCATTAAACAAAACTGGTGGAATGTATGCTTGTGTTGTCTGTCTGTCTGTTTCTGTGAATTGTTTGCTTAAAGCACGTTGTTACAGACTTTGTGTGTTGCAAATGATAGTATTTTTCTAAGAAGATTAGTAATAATGAGACCGACTAATTAGAGTTTTTAACAGAGGTATAATAATAGTTGAATTCTGAATTTCGTACAAATAATGTTATCATTTTCTGTAAAGACTGAATAACTATTTAGTCTTGTGAAACAAAGCATGTTTGTAACAGATTAAAGAAATATTGAATCATCATTTTATTACACATAGGATCACTGGAACAATATAGTTTTGCTTGTGCGTATGACAGTTTCATTCTATCATATGATGAATAACATGAAGCTTTATTTTATCTATTATATACGACTTCCTCAGTGAAAACGGTATTCGTATAGTTCACAGTGACGCTACCAATAAAATGCAAATGCACTGCATCCTAAGCTATGGTACTGTGAACTGGATATGAATCTATGCAATGACACAAGTGGTATCTGTCCTTTTCATTTGAAGTAATGCCCTATTATGAAGTAAGATATTTACAACATTGATATGTGGCTGGCCAAAAAAAGAATTAGATATGGTATCTGATATGAAAATGCAAGTAATAAACAAATGCACAGTTCCAAATTTATTAAAGCTAATCTGACAAAACTCATTCCTTGGATAGGCCTAGATTACAGCAGACTTGCAAGGAGAATAAAATATTTGTGTCACTTGAGGCTATTTGGGGGGCATATAGCAACGAGTTACTTTTATCGTTCTTACAGTGAGTAGAATTTGAACTTAATATTCCATGAAATAAGGCAACACCATCAAGCTATTGTAATCACTTCAGGTTAATAGAAGAAGTAAAATTGTCTTTCTCGCACACATTAGAGCAAGACAGCATTATTAAAGTTTTGTGGACAGGCAGTTAAAATATATCCTCTGTGGCTGACGCAAGTCTTTTCAGTTTAGATGACAGCTTTTCAAATCTTAATAGGCTGCTCATTTCTGGTCTGAGAGTTTTCAGCACTTCTTTCAAATGTGGGCTGTAACATGAGGTAAAAACTGACATAACGAAGTGTCATGTATTGCAGAAACCTTTATTCAGTAAGTGCCCCGTGATAAATTGGTGTCAATAAGCAAACAATTAGAAATAGTTTGTGCCACCCTCAGGGCTGTTTTCATGATTTGATTTCTAAACCTTTTCTCCTACTCTCGTTGGTCATTATGCAATATAAAATTGTATGAAGAAGCAATGAATTAACACAAAATATATTTTATATATTTATTTATGCAGATATGTGCTTAGGAGGTTCATGGCAAAACAGTATTCCCTTCAAAGGAACAAGTTTGTACCATTTTCTTTTCACATACGGCTCCATGTTACACAGTGAGATGCAGATTAACACTATCTCTGATGTTTGCTCGGGGCTACTAATGCTGTAGAGTAACCTTGTTGTAGAGGTGTATTCTGAGATTCCTAAAAACAACCGTTATGCTTTCAAATATAAAACAATAGATTAAGGTTAAGAGTTAAAATTATATACATTTCAGAAATCAGATTATACGTGACAATTGATTTGATAATTGAAGTAGGGTTTAAATTCTGCGCACAGGATGTACCGCAGAGGTACGTTTTGATATCAGCTTTTTCGTTGTGCTGTTTATCCACTGTGGCACTTAGCAATATGCAGTTATGCATTACACTGTTAGCAAAGTTTCCATTCTGATATGTAGCTATTAAAGGGTTTGTACAGCTTCACTTTCCTCATAAGCTTACAATGAATATCTTCCCAGAATATCATGTACGCTTCTATTAGGATGGATGCAGATTGTGTGTTGTGCAGGTTACAGGTCAGAGGCATTAAATCCCAGGCAATTTTCTACTCAAAAATGCAGTAAACCACAGCTTAAACATGTAAAAGAAGCAACATCAGTAGAGAATAAATATATTTTTCATCACAGTACCGCCACATTTCTGTCTGATTTCATATAGCATCGGTGCGAGCCTAAAAAAGGAAGGATGGTTGTTGGTTACAAATATTTATCAAATATAATTCCCACAGGATTACATTCCACATTTTTTTCTTGTTCTTCATGTGCTAAACTGTAATGTTTTGCATTTGAACTTCATTAAACGATATATCACAACATTAATATTTTGATAGTAAAGCTCCTTATGCTGCAGGCCTTGGGACAATGTATTTACTTATTTTTACATCTTGCACAGCAGTGTTATTTCATTACTTCATTCTGATCTGAATGCAGAATTCAAAACCAGGTCATAATCAAATATATCAGATATGTCCATAGGAAAGCAAAAATGATTTTGTTTTCTGAAATTATTCAGGCAAAGGATGATTCGACGTTCAATAAGGAACATTTAATAGTAGAAAAGGAAAATATTGGTATTGGAATGTAACCTGAACCTTCAGCGTATTTTACAAATGATGTGAGACTGACATTTGAGCAGCCAGAAATATGTTTAATTCTGGGGATTGAGGCCTGCTTGTGGGGGTTTGGGTTCTCATTATTACCATTGTGATGCTTTAATGGCAAGAGACTACACTCGTTACAAAAAAGCAATCTCGTCTTATTTGCTGTGACCAATAATTTCAAAACAGTGGAGAATAAAATGTTAAAATTAATAAACACGATCATTTTTATTTTCATTACATTGAACAGTAAAATCCGGTTAAATTAGATTTTTTTTCCTTTTGGAGGTGAATTTGTGGAAAAGAATAACCACTGATTCCTGGATCACTCTCAAAATGTAAACTTAATATACTGTTTCCTACTGAATATTTCAGTAAAAAGCTAAAACTACCTCAAAAGACAGCCACAGGATGCATGATATTTAGTGTGGTTATGATTAATACAATAAATTCAAACACTAAAATATGTAATTTGGTCGAGAGCTTGTGTTTCTAATAACACAGTCGCAATGTTCAACTGTTCCATTAAGTAAAACTGACTGAAAAGCTTTCTGCTATTCTGGGACTGATGGAAATTTCAACATTCATTGCAGCAGACAAAAAAATAACTTTAAGATAAGAGTGACCACAATTGAAATAAAGCTTTAAAAATTCTGGAAGCAGAAAAGTTGGCATATTCCATGAGTCGACATTTAGTTACTATTGTGCCAGCACCAAGGTATTTTTGTTGCAGAAATGCTGTATGTATCAGGGTAACTTAAAAATGCTTGCACATATTTACACTATGCCTTTCAACCTGCTTATGGTTTCATTCATAATGCATCATTTTAGGATCAGTAAATCATCTCTTTAGCTATAAACAGTTTCAAAAAAGAATAAATCCTGATTTTTTCCAATGTTCTTGCAATAATGTCAATCACTAACACATGGAATGATTTATTTAATAGATTGATTATTTCATTTCTGGCCTTTCTAGGGCTCAAAAAGCACTTGAAAGAATAAATTTAATGTGGCCTTGTGCACCGGGAGCTGAGGAGGTGACAGAAACATGAAATAATTTATACGTCTCACACTCCTCTATCTGTCTTATATCTGCCTTGTGGTCATCCATAGAGCAGCATTAAATTCTTTAAGCAAGTATCCATTTGCTCTTTGGTGTACGGTTTAAATTAGTAAAATGTAAATTGATGGTTTACCATGCAATGTCTTATCATAATTTATTTATGAGATGTGTCGTGTACATGGCGAGAGAACAAGCGAATGCAGAATCCCACATAGCTGCATGGACAATAGCATGTAAGACCATGTTATTTTATTCGCATCCCAGTGTATAATAGCACATCTGAGCTTCATTGCTGAAAGAAATGAAAAGGTGCTAAAACATGGAAGCTTCTGTGGTTTTTTTTTAATCACAAGTCTTGCATATTATCAGGGAAGTACTGTAATCGTTTCTTAATGATATCTTTTATTGTCGATGCAGCACGCACTCAAGCAATTTTGAGTCGACAGGACAACTGTGTTTGAATCTAAAAACAGGAGCAGCAGTGGTCCACATGGCCTTTGAGCCGCTCCATCACTGTACGATCATTGCTGAACCTGTGGCTCAAGCCCGTTTTTCTGCTGAATATCCTTGTCCTCGCAATACCACAGTGTCCAAAAAATCTATCTGTCTCGCCCTTGAATATACCCAGTGACTGAGCATCCGCTGGTTTTGAGCTGGAGAATTCAAAAAGATTTATCACTCTCATCATAAAGAAATTTCTCCTCATCTCGTACCTAAATGACTGACCCCTTATCCAGAGACCATACCTCCTAGTTCCAAACTCTCCAGCTAGAAGATATCGTCTCTCCGTATCTATCCTGTTAATAACGAACCTTTGGAATTGAACATCATTAGTGGCCTCTCGATTCTGCCATGACATGTCATTAACTTGATTTTCCACTGTATTGAGAAACATTCGGGACAGTCTCTTGTTAAATCAGAGAATTGCACATTTGCAGAGTGCAGATTTTAATATCTGGGAACCTAATGACCTGGTCTAACAGCATACGTCAATGCTAAACCACAAAGTAGCTACATCTGTTTTGGCTTTGTTCAAGATACTGAGGGAGGGGGAGCAACCCATGGTCAAGGGCCAAACTGCATGTCATATTTCATTACCTTCATTAGCTATTACAGAAGGGTCTATTATGAGGAAGATAGCAACCTCTGTTAAAAAAATAATTTCAACCTAGAAATCACAAAGTCAAGCACAAAATAGTTTTGTTAATGGAAATACTATTTTTGAAAACACTTTTGCACTGTACAGTGACATTACATTGATTTGGATGCACAGTTTTAAAAGTGAGAAGGGCTGAAGAAGAAAAAAACCTAGTGTTATATCCTATGATTTGTAACGATAAAATAACACCCTGGACACCCTCACATTTATTTTTCCATTAATATATGTAGTAACACAACCTCTCTAATTTAAATAATAATCCACTATCCAAATAAGTAATTAACCTTTGATTTGTGGAGGTAGGAAAAGCCTGCAACAGAATTTGTAATCAATTGTTAGATTTACAAATTGCATCTTACACATCACTTTGATTTACATGGTAATTTTGGCAAAAAAAAAGGGCCTCATTATAGACGGGGGTTGGGGGGGGGACATTAAAAAAGAAAATCAAAACAGGAAAGCGTCGCATTTCAGGTAAGCGTTTTCGAGCGGGTTTCGACATTGGACACATCTTATGCACCTGTGATTGCTATGGCGCTTTCCCCAGCCCCCCCCCCCCCCCCCCTACGCCCCCCCCCCCCACTTTCCCATTCCTCTTATCTGATTGCCTCCCCCTCTCTTTTTGACATATGAAGTTTTTATAACTATCCTGCCAAAATTCATCACGGGCACAATGTTGGATGTTACTCCAATAATTTACAGCCGTGGTCTGCACAAAGCGGTCGCGGGAAGGTCCATTTACTAAGTTGCTTCTCGTTGTGATTCCAGAAGAAGACAATGCATCAATCAAGAGCTGTAAGACCCCCGAAAACCTATCAGATTTACTGCATAATAAAATTATATTGCAACAAAACTACCTGTAACTTATTCTATAACTTGCACTACAAACGCACGTTGAATACCACATTGGTGTGATTCTATTCCCTGTGTTAAATGATTCAAATTGGAAAACTGAAAGCGTTTTTAAAATCAGTTGAACGAGGCATGGGGTACATGAACTATGCATTTCAATTTAGCCGGGAAGCTGCTTTTGACGGAATCTTTTACCAGCTTGGCATGTGAGGGTTAAGCAGTGATTTTCTCCCAAGGATCAAAATTCCTGTTGTTTTGTAGATGAGACGTTTATGATTATCAAAGTATGGGGATGGGTGTCACGAGAAAAAAGGGGGGGAAAATATTTTCAGTGTTGATTGCTTTTTTGAGCTTAGGCACCTTAAGGACTGGAAAGGATCTGGGGAATATAATAAGACAGGGACATCAGCAGCACAAGGGGCATGACCTTTATTTGCAATCATAGCTGAGATTTACAGTTTATTACTGATAGCTTTCATAAAGAGCCATTCAGTTCTGAGGTGAGCGGTTTGTCATCTGGAAATGCAATTAACTTCGTCCTTATCCCAATCCCTGGTCTAGATGTGAACAGCGCTCCAATAACATCACATTTTCCCTAATTTCATTTTATTCTCACGGACCTATCCTTTGAGCATTAGTGGTGTTGCATATTATTATCCATCTACGGTATCCTAAAAGGCACTTGTGAATATTTTTAAAATTGATTACATGATTGTTCAGGGTCATTGTGGCATGCACTTTGCCTCTCTGTGATTAAAAAAAAAAAGGTGAATCATGCTTAGAGTAAATGCTGGGTGTGTTAATTAAAAAATGCCTGGACGGGCTTTTCCACATAAAAAAAACAAAAATATAGGGATTTGGTTTTTATACAATATAGAGTAAGTTGGCTCTATATCCCCTGAATATATAAAGCAATATCAGTTTTATGAAGCTCTTTTGGCAGGTAAATTAATTTGTAATAATTTAAACAAGGTCCAATCAGCCAATATTCTTGTATTAAAAAAAACCTCCATTGTTTTTTGAGTAGGACAATGAAATCTTGCCTAATTTTGTTTCACACTGTTCTGAAGCATAATTGTTAATAATAATCTAGTAATCAATTTATTATGTTTCAATCAAAATCATTTGGCTGCAGAATTTGACAATTCTTACATCAGTATATGTTTGTCAATGTAAATCTGTTTTACATTTTCTAATTAACTACAATAATCACTCCTCACATTTGCCTTTTATGTTTAATAGGTTTGCCTAAATTCTCATATCTTTTCCAATTAAACCTTGAATTTCTTTGCTAATGCAATCCCATAGTAGTCTGAAATGCAAGATCATAAAATGTGATTATGATTTGCTAATGTTTGGGGAAATTGATGGGAGAATACGTTAATAATTTTAATCCTTCCCTGATATTTCTGTTGATTTTTTTTTGGTAGAAAGCACAATGATATTGAGATATATGATCACCCTTCTGCCTGATGTAATGATTGAGTAGCGTTGTTTCAAGATGATGGTAAATATGAAAATTATCTCAAACATTATCCATATGCCAATCTTTTGAAGCATTGTTCAGATCAACTAAATGTTATACCAATTATCAGTAGAATAACCTAAATATAGTATATTCGTGACATATGTATGGAATGACACTACATGCCCTGACAGCCTTGGGTGTGCCTGTACCCATGATTACCATCACAGACATTATATTGGCCCTCCTGAGAGTGAACTCACACAAAACAAATGGCCTGGGTGGAGTCCCCAGATTTAACCTCTCCCTACACCATTCTGAGGTTCCCACCTTCTTAAGTAGATCCCCTACTGCCTGGTGGCTGTGATATCCACCATCATGAAGTGCTTTGACAGGCTGGTCATGGCACACATCAACTCCAGCCCCCCAGGCAGCCTTGATCAGCTGCGATTCACATATACCATGACAGACACAATTTCCCTGTTACTACACTCATCCCTGGAACATCAGGATAACAAATATGCATACATCAGATGCACATTTACTGACTATAGATCCACATTCAACACCATAATTCCATCTAAACTCATCTCCAAATACGTTAGCCTAGGTTTCAGCAGCTCCCTATGCTACTGGTTGCACGGTGGCGCAGTGGTAGAGCTACTGTTTTACAGCACCAGAGACCTGGGTTCGATCCTGACTATGGGTGCTTGTCTGTACGGAGTTTGTATGTTCTCTCCATGACCTGTGTGGGTTTTCTCCGAGAGCTTCGGTTTTCTCCCAAACGCCAAAGATGTACAGGTTTGTAGGTTTGGTGTAAAACGTTACAAAAAAATGTTCCTCATGTAAATGTGCGGGGATTGCTTGTCCATGCTGTATCTCTAAACTACACTAAACTAAACTAAACTGGATCATTGACTTCCTGATCTATGAACCGTAATCAGTAAGGATAGGCAACAAACAACCTATCCAATAATTCTCAACACCTGTGCCCCAGGAAGCTGTGTTCTTCTCTTACTCCTTATATGACTAAGAGCTCAATTCTGCTCCAACTCCCTTTTCAAGTTTGCAGATGACACCACTGATGTTGATCGGTTCTCAAAGAATGATGAGGTGGAGTACAGGAAGGAGATAGAGATCTTAGTAGTATTGAGCCAAGCAAACAGCCTATCCCTCAATCTCAGGGAAATGAAGGCGATTGACCTCATGAAGCAGGGTGGAGTACATGACCAAGTCTGCAACAATAGTACTGAAGTAGAGATGGCCGAGAGCTTGAAGATCCGAGGTGTAAATATCACTAAGGATTTGTCCTGATCCAACCACATAGATGCGAGAGGCAAGAAAACACACCAACACCTCTGCTTTCTCAGAAGATTAATGAAAATCTGTACGTCTCCAAAGACTCTTACCAATGTCTACAGATGCACTATAGACAGCACCCTGTGATTGTGCATGCCAACTGCTCTGCCCCAGATTGCAAGAATTTGCAGAATTATGAATGTAGCCTAGTTCATCACACAAACCAACCTAACCACTCCCATCAACTTCATTTACAATTCACACTATCTCAGTGAAGCAACCAACATAAACAAGAACTACTCACTCTCTACTCATTCTCTCTTTTCCCTTTCCCATCAGGCAGAAGATACAAAAGCACACACACTAGATTCAAGAATAGCTTCTTTCCTGCTGTTATCAGACTCTTGAATGAATCTCTCGCATGCCTAGTATGACTTTCTGATCTTACGATCCTCCGCGTTGAGCCACAGCACTTTTTTATCTGCACTTTTTCTGTAGCTCAATATTTTCCACTCTGTTTACTTTCTCTTTTGCACTACCTCCAGTTTAAATTCCATTTGGAATATTTTGGAGGACCAAGAAACCAAGAACCACTACCTGATGTATTCATGTACAACATGATTTCCTAGATCACATGCAAAACAAAGTTTTACACTGTGCCATGGTATGTGGCAATAATGAACCAATACTAATACATATCATTCTGTAGACGATACTTTTTACGGTTATTTCTTGTTAAACTTTGCAATCACCATGCATAGCTCGTGTTAACTATTTTTCATGGAAGTGCTAATATGTGTTGAAGATGCCATCTTCAAAGATGTGTGGCAAAGATGAACAGGTTAGTGTGTTGTATTAGAAAATAAATGCTCCTCTTAAATGGCTTCCTCCCATTTTCTGAAATTGTATACTTTGCATATTACTTTCTCATACAACCTAAATGATATTTGTTCAGGTGTATGAATAGGAAGGTAAAGACAAAATGCAGGAGTAACTCAGCGGGACAGGCAGCATCTCTGGAGCGAAGCAATGGTTGACGTTTCGGGTCAAGACCAGAGTCGGAAGACCCTTCTTCAAACTCTGACGTCCGAAGAAGGGCCTCGACCTGAAACGTCACCCATTCCTTCTCTCCAGAGATGCTGCCTGTCCCGCTGAGTTACTCCAGCATTTTGTTTCTACCTTCATTAAGAAAGGTTTACTGGGATCAGGGCCAAACGTGAATAAATGGGACTAGCTTGATGTGACATCAATGTGGATGAGTTGTGCCAAGGGTCTTGTTTCTATGCTGTATGATTCCAAATTGCCGCCCGAGCTACAATACAATCACCTCTGCATACAAACAAACTAATGTTTAGATTAATTTTTAGATTATATTGATAGTCTACTTTCTATTCAATTTTTGGTGAAACTACTCTTATGGTTGTCATTGCCATCAGCTGCTTATTGATAGAGTTATTGCTTTCTCCAATGGTGCTGTGATTAACTATTCAGGAAGAATTCTAGGCTCCTCCTGAAATTATGGTGTTGCTACATTGATCTCAAGGATAGTCCTCTGTCCCCTCACCTATCCCCTCATCTGTCCCCTTCCCCAACCAGTTGATTATCTTGTCACCAATGTTGCCAGTTTCTATTAAATTTTGCACTATCTTCCCATTTGGTTTCTATCGTTTCTACTTTAGGAGCTAGTGAAACTAATAATTCCAAGTTCTAGAGAAAGTTTAGATTGCAATATCAGTCAAATATGTTCAAGTTTACTGGTAAATTCAAAGTCTCTTATCTGCTGTGAAAGTCCCAGTTCCTTGTTGTAAGCGAGTGGTAAATTTAAATAACGCACATTTAGAAATCTAGTAACTCTCTCATCAAGCCTCTGTTTCTTTTCGCAAATGTGGTCACGATTAATCCCTTTCAGTGAGTGGGGTATTCCGTGATGAGTCTTCATAATTATGAACAGGGAAGCACAAGTTAAGTGATACCAGGTCAGTCCTGCTGACACATCAGCTGATCATAAGTGATAGGAGGAGAATTAGGCCATTCGGCTCATCAACTCTACTTTGCCACTGTTTCTATCATGGGTGAACTATCTCTCCCTCCTAACCCCATTCTCCTGCCTTCTCCCCATAACCCCTGATACTCGTACTAATCAAGGATCTATCTATCTCTGCCTTAAAAATATCCATTGACTTTGTCTCCACAGCTTTCTGTGGCAATACATTCCACAGATTCACCACCCTCTGACTGGAAATTCCTCCTCATCTCTTTCCTAAAGGAACTTTCTTTAATTCTGAGGCTATGACATCTAGTCCTAGACTCTCGCACTAGTGGTAACATTCTCTCCATATCCACTCTATTTCACTATTCAATATGTTTCAATGAGGTCCCTCCTCATTCTTCTAAACTCCAGAGAGCACAGGCCCAGTGCCATCAAAAGCTCATCATGAATGATATGTTGTGGATGTAAGGAGCAACTCGCCAGCTTTTCCCTCTGCAGATGATGTAGATAACGTTGGCAGTGACAACAACTGTAATATAACAAAAGAAAAAACAAGCGTCAGAAAAGAATTCACAAGAAGAAATTTGCCTTTGGTCACAAGTTCTAAAACTAAAACTGCAAGAGTTATGGTCACTGGTTATCCATTTGGCTCCAGGGTTGACTGAGGATGAGGATGTGTACAGTGTGTGGCTGATACCTGAACATGCCTTCAGTGCTGGTGAGAAAAGATGAAGATTTTCCCCTTAGAGCGAAATAATTTATCTTTCCATTTGAATATCCCAAAGTAAAACACTTGATTGGGTTAAGATTATAGTTGCATTGATAACATATGTTTGTTATTTTAAAGCAAGTTTTATTTGCAGACGAGTTAGGCTTTTTATTATTTGAGGCAATTACAAACTGCATTACTTTTCTGACAAATTGTCCAATATTAAATTTGCACATTTTCCCGATCTCCATTGAAGTAAATTTGTTAAATGAAACTATAGTTGAAGAAATATGACATTTTAACATCTGCTTAGTGTTTTGAAAACAGATTTGAGGTAACAAAATATTTCACAATGATAGTGGATCTGCTGAAGAATTTCATATCAACTTTATAATTATTAAAAAGGCTTGAGTATTTTGAGTATTTGAGCACACACTAGAGTATTGTGTGCAATTTTGGTCCCTTAATTTGAGGAAGGATATTCTTGCTATTGAGGGAGTGCAGCATAGGTTTACAAGGTTAATTCACGGGGTGGCGGGACTGTCATATGCTGAGAGAATGGAGCGGCTGGGCTTGTACACTCTGTAGTTCAGAAGGATGAGAGGTTATCTTATTGAAACATATAAGATTGTTAAGGGTTTGGACACGCTAGAGGCAGGAAACATGTTCCCGATGTTGGGGGAGTCCAGAATCAGGGGCCACAGTTTACGAATGAGGGGTAAGCCATTTAGAACGGAGACGAGGAAACACATTTTCTCACAGAGAGTTGTGAGTCTGTGGAATTCTCTGCCTCAGAGGGCGGTGGAGGCCGGTTCTCTGGATACTTTCAAGAGAGAGCTAGATAGGGCTCTTAAAGATAGCGGAGTCAGGGGATATGGGGAGAAGGCATGAACGGGGTACTGATTTGGGATGATCAGCCATGATCACATTGAATGGCGGTGCTGACTCGAAGGGCCGAATGGCCTACTCCTGCACCTATTGTATATTGATAAATTTCTGCAAATAAATATAAGCAAGTAAATAGCATCTTATTTCAAACATATACAAGTCATATTCATTTAATTAGCCGATAACTTCATCAAAACTTTTGTTTGAGTAAATAATTTTAATAAATTATAAATATTTTCCACCATTCAATGAATTCCAGTTGTTTTCTGAGGTGTCTATATAACACAGTATCAAGTGATGCACCATTTTATTACAGCTGAAAACAGAATGAATGATTGAACTATAGTTTGTTATACAGACATTTATTTGTGTTCTTCAATTTTGCATATCATTTAATATGGTCATATTCTCTTATGGGATAAGGTAAAGAAAAAATACAAAAATTGACAGATATTCTGATCAGAATAATCGTGCAAATTTGTCTTCATTTTACATGAAGTTTTGATAAATGTCGAGTAATTTTATATTTTAATCATATTATTCAAGAAAAAAAATTCCTTTCGAAAATGTGATCAGTTGCTAAAATCCTAAGAAGCATTGATTGTAATATTTTTTTCAAATCAACCCACCTGTGGTAGGATGTTTTTCCAAATATATTATTTACGACGAGAAGAATTCATAAAGTAATTTCAATAATGTTTTTTTATGTAGAGTAATAGTTACGATGCCTCTGAAATATTGTCCAGGAAGTACTTTGGAAAGTTTGGACATTCTCACTCTCTATATAGAAACAATGAACTGCAGATGCTGGTTAATACACAAAAAATATTATAAGTGCAGGAGTAACTCGGCTGGTCAGGCAGCATCTCTGGAGAACTGGGATAGGTGATGTTTCGGTTCGAGACCGTTCTTCAGTCTCATCTCAAATGAAAACACACCTATCCATGTACCCCAGAGATGCTACCTGACATGTTGAGTTACTCCAGCACTTTGTGACATTCTCTATATAGCTGGAATGGCAAAGGACAAATCTGAAGCAGAAACCGAAATAAATGGTTTATTTTTATTTTTATTTTTTATTTATTTATTATTTATATTTATTAGAAGCAATTGTACAAAGAGAAAATAATCGACATAACAGTTATACAATATTTGTACTGCTTCAGTTTTAACATTTTATAAACTAATAACTAGATCGGAAAAAAAGAAAAAGGAAAAAAGGGAAAGAAAGAAGAAAAGAAAAAGAAAAGAAAGAATTAAATGTTTTTATTCCACCTTAGGATCCATACTGCTTTCTTTCCTCTCCTATACCAGTAGGTGCAACCTCAGGCAGTGAGTCCATTTCTCAGCCATGATTTACATTGGGCTTGTGCATCCACTCCAAAGATGCACATGCCAAAGATACAGTTGATTACCACATGGCATTCCAGATGAACAATCTATTAATTCCAACCCGCCCTCTCCTTATAACTCTCCATCCCACGGTTATGCTCTCAAACATGCCCAAACATTATTGTGAATCTCTGTGGCAGTAGCACTAATAGCTGCACCACTGTGCCATACTGTCTTATTCAAGTCCATCGGCATTTATGGTTTTCAGAGACTTGAGCTTATTTTCTTATCAATGCAACTTTAACTGGAAATTAATGGGTCAGCTGAGCACTTGATCACCTGCTGTCAATGTAATTGATCATGCACATATGATTCTCAGCCTAGCAGCGCCATTAAAATTGCACAGCTTTCTCTCTGCTGTGTACAATTAGTGAATGGACTTTCACATACGGGAGTGGATGGGTCTGGTTTCTCACTTTGCAAAATAAGCCATCTCTATGTTCATTCAGAAATTGGGTAATCAAGGTGCATCAATATCATACAAAGAAAGGTATTTGATTCAAAAGTATTTAACTTAATATTCTACTAGACCAAGTGCAGATCCGTTGGGTCTGTTCCCCAATGTGCGGTTTCAGGGGAGTACCCCCCCCCCCACCATGCACACACACACAGCGGGTCCGATCTAAGCTGTCAATGACAGGTGGGGCCAGGTGGGGGGCAGGGCCGGGCGGGGCCATGATGCAGTTGGGCCAGGTGCAAAGGCATTGAGAGGTCAGCGGGCGAAGCCGGGCGGGACCAGCAGCCAGGCTGGGAGGGGGGGGGGGGGGGGGGGGGCCGGGCGGGGCCTGGAGGCAGTTGGGCCAGGTGCAAAGGCATTGTGAGGTCAGCAGCTGGGCAACCTTAATATTTTTTTAAATGTCAGGGAGGGGGAGAGATCTCCCACCCCTGTCCCATTGTGATGTGATTGTACATCTGTGAGATGGCACTGTGACTCATGCAGCAGTTTGATTTTAGCGGGACCACGTGAAGGATCCAATCCCCCACCCCAGTCCCGTTGTGATGTCATATATGTAAATGAGATCCATTGTGATTGGATCAGTGAGGTGGCACTGTGACTCATGCAGCAGTTTGATTTAATTTTTTTTGATGTTTTGTGAACAATTTTATTCAAAATCTGGGGAAATAATTGACCAAATCTAGAGAGGAGTGCATTTCTGAAATCATGTTAAATCCCTACTGAAATATGTAAAATTCTTCGCGTTTTTGCGTCTGGTTTTTGAGGAACTACGTTTCAAAGGCAAAATGACACACACACACACACACACACACACACACACACACACACACACACACACACACACACACACACACACACACACACACACACACACACACACACACACACACACACACACACACACACACACACACACACACACACACACACACAGAGTTTTAATAGATACTAGTCCAAGTGCAGACCCATTGGGTCTGGTCCCCGAACGTGCTTCAGACCCCGAGTACGGGGAGGGGGGGAGGGAGGGGGAGAGGGGAAGGGACAGGAGGGGAGGGGAGGGGGGGGGGAGAGTGGGGGGAGGGGTGGAGGGGGGAGGGTATTGTTACCGAACTGAACTCACTGTAGAATGATCAGAGACTATGAGGCCTCGCATCCTCGGCGCTTCTGACACGCCGGCTCTATCACGCTGGCTGTTCCCCCGCTGCTGCGGTTGAACATCCAATGTTTGGCTTGAGGCAGCGTGACAGAGCCGGGCCGGGCACCAGCGGTAGGGAAAAATGTCGGCGTTTTTCGAGCAGAGCCGGGCGTCAGCAGCCATTATGGTCGCTGGCCAGCAGGAGGCGACAAAATTAGTGAGTGGGGGGGGGGGTCCAAATGTTTTGAGGAGTGCATGAGTGAATGTAAGAGTGAATTAGCTAGCGAAATGGAAAAAATGACGGAGATTCAGTGTGTGGTGCTGGCGGACCAAGGAATCAAAGGCCGAATCTGACATACACCCACAAACACACACACATACACAGAGTTTTAATAGTATATGGAAATGAAGTAATCACTTTTAGTTAAGTGAAATCTTTCTTTTTGTTATGCTGCACTTTAATTCTCAGTTAGAAATTTAGTTTCGTAAAAAAATTATGGGAGGAATAGATCAGGTGGACGCACAGAGTCTCTTGCCCAGAGAGAACCAAAATCGAGAACCAGAGGGCATAGGTTTACGGTGCAGGGGGAAAGATTTTATAGGAATCTGAGGGATAACTTTTTCACGCAAAGGGTGGTGGGTTTATGGAAGGAGCTGCCAGAGGAGATGGTTGAGGCAGGGTCTATCACAACATTTAGGAATCAAATAGACAGGTACATGGATAGGACAAGTTTAGAGGGATATGGGCCAAACATAGGCAAGTGGGATTAGTGTAGACGGGACATGTTGGTCGGTTTGGGCAAGTTGGGCTGAACTGCCTGTTTCCACACTGTATGACTGATTCTATTTATTTTAATATATATGGTGTGAACTGTTGCCATGAATTGTCTTGCTCCAGATAATCCTGGACGGTAATAAATCCAGTGCGTCACACTCATACAATACAGAAAGTGTCAATAATTTGAGCTCCATCCAAGTTAGAGACTGGCTGTCATATTCTAATAGCTGCATAATTGCTCAGAATATTTTATTTGTTACTGAATTTAGTGATACAACATGGAAACAGGACCTTTGGCCTACTGAATCCATGCTGATCATTGATCAGATGTTCACACCGATTCTATGTTATCCCACTTTCCCATCCATTTCCTACATATTAAGGGCAATTTACCGATTCACCATGTGTCTTTGGGATGTGGGAGAAAACCGGATGAAACACATGCAGTTACAGGGAGAAACCCCACGTAAACTCCACACAGACAGCACCCGAGACCAGGATCAAACCCTACTCTCTGTTGCTGTGAGCAAGCAGCTCTACCAGCTGCACCATGGTGTTGGACTTACAAATGCCTTTAATTAAAAGAGAACTCCAATAACATAAAGTTGCGTTTGGTCCTGTAAGTTCACCAATAATACGTTCAAATCTTGAATCTGTTTGCATTTAAACTAGAGTTCCTTATAGAGTTAGTTGGTAAATTCACCCAGTCGATCTTTAACTTATGTTTGACAGAAAATGCCTATCATATCACAGATTAAGAATTGAATCCAAAAAAAATAGTTACACAGCATTTTGTGAAATAAATAGTTCAACTTTCTTTACGTGACTTTATACAACTTCAACCAACTGCGTTGTGCCCCTGTGCTTTATCTGCGCCCACAGTTCACATTGAGTTGATTGAGATGGATTGGCCTGAAATGCACGCAGTTACTTGTGGGTTGGAGGAGAACTTGCGGTAAGGAAACCCTCATGGGTCAGCATCTACGTGACTCTCATGCTTGTACATTGCAGTGAAGAAGTGAGACCATGCTGGAGGACAGGCGTTGGGACATTTGACCTCTTGCTCTATCCTGAGAGTCACCATGCGGTCGATGGAGGTTCTTGGTGCTGGATACACTTCGTATCTGGCTCCTTGTTTTACATTTGCTGGCCTGGATGGGAAAGGTGAGCCGTTTTCATTTTGTTAATCTTTTAATTAGCAATAACATTTTAAATTAATTTACATTTTAATTATGTTTTAATTGAAGTATATTTATTTGAACTTGGTTTACATGTGACTGATATCAGACTTATGAAGAGCTAGAGTTGAGCATCAGGATTGTCTGGTGGTGAGAGTGAAGGGGAGGTTAGATAGGGCGCTCTAGTTTAGTTTGGTTTAGTTTAGTTTAGAGATACAGCGTGGAAACATGCCCATCAGCCCCACCGACCAGCGATCCCCGCACGCTCGCACTCTCCTACACACTAGAGACGAATTACAATTTTATCAAAGCCAATTAACCTACCAAGTTGCACGTCTTTGGAACTTTGGGAGGAAACCGGAGCACCCGGTGAAAACCCACGTGGTCACAGGGAGAATGTAAAAACTCCGTACAGACAGCACCCGTAGTCAGGATTGAACCCAGCTCTCTGGCGCTGGAAAGCAGCAACTCTACCGCTGCGCCACCGTGCCACCCCAAAGGATTCCTTAGGACATGATATCTGATTGGCACATGCAGAACACTCTAGCTTGTAGATTAGCTTCCACAAAAGGTTATTGTGGCCATAGGAGAGGGCTGGGGGTTGGGGCAAGCCTGATGCATGGATTTGGTTCAGCACAATGACCCCCCATGGTAAGCAGCTTTCATATGAAGCTCGTAAAACATTTGTGATGTACTGAAACTGTAACACACTCTACAGATTCCTTTGTGAGTTATTATCAGTAGCAAGCCTAATTAGTTTGAAAGCCACTCATTCTAATTTTAGATTAAAATGTAATAATACCACAAACCTTCAAAATAGTGTCCATTAGGCGATCAGATTTACCTCAGCCACTTAATAGATGGTTAAAGCAATATACCACTCCATGAAAGCAATTCTCATGTCATATTCTATTGTCTCATTTGTAAGACTGACCATCATACAGAGTGTATGCAATCAAGTTTGAGCATTTATCATCCATCTGCAGTAATCCTTAAACACCTTGAATGTGGAGGTGAGGTGGGCTTCAGATTTTGCCTTCTCCATGAAAGAAACTCCATTTTGGGACTGTTTACCTTTGCTAGACCTCTAAACCCAGTGGTGAAATGGCCCCTCTCGTGTGCAATAAATAAATGTGGTAAAACAGATTTTTTTTAGTGATGCCATGGCAAACTAATTGAATCCAAACGTGACCTGGGTTCGATCCTGACTACGGGTGCTGTCTGTATGGAGTTTGTAAGTTCTCCCCGTGACCGCGTGGGTTTTCTCCAAGATCGTCGATTTCCTCTCACAATCCAAAGACGTACAGGTTTGCAGGTTAATTGGCTTGGTATAAATGTAAATTGTCCTTAGTGTGTTTAGTTGGATAGTGTTAATTTGCAGGGATCACTGGTCGGTGCTGATTCGGTGGGCCGAAGGGCCTGCTTCTGTGCTGTATCTCTAAACCAAACTAATCTAAACTGACCCAACAGGAATCTGATGGGAATGAACTGACTATGCCCTTCTTTCTCACATTATAGGACATTAAACATGCAAAGATAGTTTCACCATACATAGGTTATGTTTGATTAAACTTATAACGAGTATTTTTTGCCTTCAGTATCTTTTATATTCTGGTGCTTAATTATATGATTGGCAATTTATTCTGCTTTGGTGAGTCCATTTCTGCCTCTATCCAAATGTTCTTCTATTCCCCCTCCTACGATTGTTCATTCCTAAAACTTTATTTTTATAATATAGCAAATTCGGCATCATCAGGTTAGTATCTAACATGTAGTACACTAGACATTTTTGGTCCATCAATAGACAATAGTGGCAGAAGTAGGCAATTCGGCCCATCGAGCCAGCACTGCCATTCATTGTGATCATGGCTGATCATCCACAATCAGTACCCCATTCCTGCCTTCTCCGCATGTCTCTTGACTCCGCTATCTTTAAGAGCTCTATCTTACTCTCTCTTGAAAGCATCCAGAAAATTGGCCTCCACTGCCTTCGGTGGCAGAGAATTCCACAGATTCACAACTCTCTGGGTGAAAAAGTTGTTCATCATCTCCGTTCTAAATGGCCTACCCCTATTCTTAAACTTTGGCCTCTGGTCCTGGACACCCCAACATTGAGAACATGTTTCCTGCCTCTAGCTTGTCCAATCCCTTTATAATCTTATATATTTCAATAAGATTCCCTCTCATCCTTCTAAATTCCAGAGTATACAAGCCCAGTCACTCCATTCTTTCAACATATAACAGTCCTGCCATCCTGAGAATAAACCTCGCGAACCTGCGCTGCACTCCCTCAATAGCAGGAATGTCCTTCCTCAAATTTGGAGACCAAAACTGCACACAATCAAATTTGGAGTCCAAAACTGCATCCTGCTTCAAAAGTATCTCCACTCATGTTGATGAAAGACATTTCTCACCTCCCAGTGCCAAGCTCTTCTATCTTCATGACTCCCCCTGCCGGCCTTCTATCCTCCCTGGACTTTTTTATTTCAAGTTCAAGTTCAAGTTCAAGTTCAAGTGAGTTTATTGTCATGTGTCCCTGTATAGGACAATGAAATTCTTGCTTTACTTAAGCACACAGAAAATTTCCTACTGCCAACGTGGCATGACACATCTTAATGTCTCCACCCCCCTTACCCAATTCAATCTCCCTCTCTCTGAACGCACAACTCTCCACACGCAGTAACAATCCCAATTTTGTTATCAAACCCGTATATACATTGAGTCTGACGAAGGGTCCCAACACAAAACATCACCTATCCGTGTTCTCCACAGATGCTGCCTGACCCATTGAATTACTCCAGCACTTTGCATCTTTTTTTTTGTAATCTGTTAGTGTTTACCAGAATCTTGCATTTCTGATTGCCTCACGGTGCATAAAATGTTAAAATAAATTGCTGGCCATTAGTTATGGACTAGCGCTGAAAGATAATAAAATAGGAAATGGTTTAGATTTGTAGTTAATGCTAAAAAACCACGTACAACTTTTATAATACCTAAAACTTCCCCCGGAATTCCTGTCCATTCATTGACATCAATTTGCTACCTTTTTAAAGTCCTTTTTTGGTGTTGTGCTTTTGCACATCAATGATGTTGGAACAGGAGAGGCTAAACCTTTACTTCATATCCTAACGGCCTTAAAGGATCCTCAGGTGTCAATCAGAGTCCAAGGCAGGAAGAATGAATTAGATTACAATCAATGCTCCTTCTTAGGCTTTTAGCAACTGAACACATATTCAAAAGGAAATGTATTTTTGAATAATATGCTCAAAACATAAAATTACTCAATACTTATCCAAACTTCATGTAAAATGAAGACAAACTTGTATGATCAGAATGCCTGTCCGTCTTTGTAATTTTAATTTACCTTTAATCCCTTAAGAATACTTTATTCAATGTGAAATTATTTGCCAAAAATAAAAGATTAAAAGAAATAGAAAGCAAAAACCAAAAGACATACTGTTTTGTTCATTTGAAGAAATGGGTATGCAAAAACCTTTGAGTGTTCAGGGCCAGATAAATTGTTTGGCTGTCACTTCAGTGAGAAACTAGTATGTGAATGTTGCAAATTCATGCCCTTGTGCACTTTGAATGGGAAGTCTATTGGCAAGGTATCGGTTTAACAAAGCTCGTGAAGGAGCAGGACAAATCAGAGCAAGTTCCAGGTTTCTGCTTTTAACTGCACTCACTAGTCGATGTGGAGGTAGATGGTTCATTAAAGCAGAAAGCTGATGACTCGTCACTTTTTCTATCACTAAAGCTGGCCCTTCAGAATGCAACTTTTCTTTTAACTTTTCAACAAATGGATAATTGGAAATTTCATCCCAGTCGGGTGGACCTAACACAGTCTACAGGCATTATTGTCAATAGAATGAATTTCGGATGCAGAATAAGCTCTGATACAAATATAATATGAGTGCTACTGACATGATGAATTGCTAGACAATACTGTTTTTTAAAAAAAACTTTTTCTTCACAATTTATCATCCCAATGAAAGTTAAGTAGTAAATATTACTGCACAAAATTCCCTGCCACCTGAATCTGCGTTGTCATTTACAACCTTATCGCAAACATTTTCATATACGGTTCAGCAAAACCTAATATATTTCCTAAATTTGCCTACCTGTTACTCAACTAATTGCATGGCAGTAAAATCATGAAAATTAAGCTTCAGAAATTTACGAAAAAAAATTTAGTATAGAAAAATCAATATTGCCAAAGATTTTATAAAAATCAATGGAACCAATTTTATTACATATTATTTCTGATTAGTTTGAAATTATATTTTAGTTTTTGCAATATCATTCAAATAATAGAACAATATCAAATTATGTTAAACTGGGAACAAGCTTTAAAACATTGAGAAAAACTTTGTAGGAAAATCTTATTACTAACTGTAATCAAGGGATTGGTTACTATTAAAGATAGCAAATTACTTGCGTGAAAATATGAAATAGCCCGCGTCATTCTTTTTCTGCATTAAGATTGGAATTGTTCTAGGAGCTATAGTTATTTAATTTGTGTGCATTGAATATCATTGTATCATAACGCAAATGATATAAGAAACAGATTATGGCTGAGTGCCAGCTTGGTTCTAAATTAACTTTAAACACAGTTATTGAAACAGAATTTACTAAATACTGTTGCAGACTGCATGTTAAAAGTGGAAAGAATCAAATTAGTTTAATCCTTCCTTACATTTTATACATTTCCTATCCTTCATTTAAAAAGAAGCCTTAACAGATGACACACGGTGGAAAGTAGTTGCTCACAATGTTACATGTAGATGTGTATATAGTTGTGGAACTGAGATATGTGAGAACACATTTAATTATTTATTTACCCCTCATGAGTGGGTTAAAAAAATAAATTGTTACTCGTTTACTTGGGAAGCAATCAATAGAGTATTTAGTACTGTGAGGAAGTATTTTATGGGTTATTTTTCCAAAATATTTTCGTGGGTAAATGAATCCTTGCTCCTGACTCCACTCCCCCGCAACTTCCTTTGAAATAGAGAATCCCCGACCTCACCACATACAGTTTAGTACCCACGTTCAGTCTATTTTGTTGTCGATTTAAGAACTATCTTTAGGAAATTCGGTAGCTTAATTTAATGCACTGGAATTCTGAGGTTCAAATTGTTTTCTTCTCAATAGAGGCATGATCTGTCTGTGTATAAAAATAGGTAGAAAAATTACTGAAAATCTAGGTTTTGATGATGTCTGTGGTCTGACATCACTGAAATTATTGAATAGGGAAATAAAAGTCAGGATAAAATACTGAAGTTTCATAATTCATAGGATTCACATGCAATAGGTGTTAAAAACAATGTAGAACTATATAATTTCTGATGGTTTCAGATTGTTTAATGATCTGGTTTTACAAGGAGATAGAATTTAAAAAGTATTAAGAATTATTTGCAGAAAAAATAATTCTAAAAATATCAAATTTATATTCTGATGATCAAAACAAGTTTTATGTTGGTAAAACTATGGAAACATTTTCAGTGATAAAACACGGGTTGAAGAGAGATGGAGGCTAGTGCATTGGCAGAAATTATTTGCAATAAAATGTTTTAACCCTTATATTTTCTATTGCAGATGTGAACACTGCATTTGTATTGTTGAAAAATGTCAAGTATATTTGATTTTTGGATCTGGGGTTAAAGTATTTTATTGAATATCATCTCCTCTGCACACACTTAATTTATAGAAAGCTTCAACTTTGCAATTTGCAATGGTTTAGAGATTCAAATCTGTATACAAAATGAATCCCTTCTATTAATAACTTCATGTAATCCCCTGTTCATGAAACAGGGAGACTTCATTTGATTATAAATACTTGGTAATTATTAGGTGCAGCTTATGATAACGTTTGAAATATTTTGAATGCCTGCTTTGCTTTGGCTGGTTTTGAGAATCAGTTTGTAAACTAGAAATCAGTATGATATCTGCTCAAAATCACTTAATCAGAATAATATATTTTAATTGCAATATATATTAAATTTGACTAACTTAACACGAAACTTAAATCCTCTTAAATTGTTTTTTTTAATCAATAATATTCTTTTGTTCAAGATAACTAAAGAATAATGCCACTATAATGAAGGCTATAGTGAAATTCTTCAACAACACTTTTTCTCGAAGAATTGCTCAGTTAAAACAGATCTGTGTTACTGTGTTTCCCTTCAGATCTGGGACTGCAACCATATTTCTTAATTAAAATGAAAACAAAAACAATATTGAATAAAGCAAGCTGGCAGAAGCAATTTTGAGTATGGCAGTGTCAATTAGCCATGGCTGCATACTGTGGAAGCCAGATTTTTGCAAGGGTCCATTTTGGGGATTGAATCTACCTAAAATCACTCCAGCTTTTCAGTCGGATTAAAGCCCATACATGTTCTTCTTCACGCATTGTTGTTAGTTGAGTTGAAAGATAAAATCACAGAAAGTTTTCTAGTTCATAATTGCATTGAAATAACTAAACATGCATATCCCACAACTTTTAAAAACTGATCTTCTTTTGGAACACACCTGTTCTATCTGTGCAAGCTAGTCAGCTTCATAACTGATGTACTTTGTATACTTTAGCAGATGAGGATTAACAGGAGTTGGGTACTCAACGTTAAACCTTTGCTGTATTGCTCTTTATCCTTTGATAGAGATTTTTTAAGAGTATGTATTTGTTAATATGTTTCAGAGGGCTTGCAGATAAGGAATGTGTACTTAAATTGTGGAGATTTCTCTTCTTTTATTTGTTTTCCTTCTCTCATTTTGTTCTCTTCCAGACTGAAAGCTCATATCCTATAGTTGGCAGGCTGGGATCATCTGGACACCGGGCATCTCTTTGACCACCATGAGTGCTGCTTCATGATCTGCCAGCACCAGCCATAACTCACCAGTGCAAGATAGATCATGTATTTTGCTTTTCCCCCCAATGACACTCAAACTAGATAATCTGGCCAAAAGCCAGTGACATTTATCCAGCAAAGGTATGTGGTAGATAATACTGCAACTATTGATAAAGAAACAAGTATTCTGATGCTTGTAATCTACATGATGCAACAAATAAAATAAACAATGGAAATATACTGGACAATACAAACTCATGTTATCCAGTGTGCTAATAATGCTATGTTTCTGATCACTTTATCCTTTATATCATTAGTGGTAGGTTGGTTGGGAATCATTAGCACATGTCTTATCTACCTGTAAAATGTATTTTACCAATTGCTGCTTTTATAATTAGCAAATAAATAACACGTCCTACAAAATCTGTAAATGGCAAGAGACTTCACCTTTTAATAGTGTCCATCTTTCATCTGCGAGCATTCTGAAACAGTGAAACATTTTCACAATCCGTGAGCTAGTCTTCGCTGCTCCACACACTATCAGGCACATGTCGCCTTACACCAGAGCACCATGGATCACAGCCGCAATCACTGCAATGCCACAAACACATTAATGGATTAACAACCACGCAGAAAGAAGGATGTATTCCTCAACCACTCTTTCCCCCCAGGAATGTTGGAAATCATTCATCTTCTTGCTGATATTGATATTTGCATCAAAACATCAAGACAGCCAATATTCCAAATTCAACAAACTTGTTAATATATCTTAATTGGCCCAGATTACAAATTCTGTTTCTTTCTTCAGCTTGCAGACAAGAATTTGATAAGATATTTGCTCGGTGTCAGTGAAATATCGAATAAATCCAACGATAGTGCAAACAGTTAACATTTAAGAATCTTGACACACAGTGAGTCCACATGTGTATGGCAGATGTGTGGACATAAGCTTGGCATTCTCTGAGAACCACCCGATAGTTACATGGCTGCTGGTAGTTGATTTTATTAATACATAAAGGTCAATCACTATGGGACTAGCATTCTGCCATACAGGGAAGAGAGGTTCTCCTGGATGCAATTCTGAGGTTACTGTTTAACTGATCATGTAGATTATTGAGTGCCATAAATCTGCCCGTTGATCTGCTTTTGCGATCTTAAAAGATAGCTTTTATTTTTTTAAATCCAGTGTAAGAATGAATGATGCCGATGAACACGAGGAGAAAGTAACATATCTTCATCCATTGCCGCATTTTTTTTTGCCAAGAATAACCACTGTAAAACTGGCCAGTGTATTATGGCAGATTTGCCAGATTCCGTTGTTCTAATATTCCTAACTTCTTAAATAAATGCATGCACTGCTGCTGGCATATGATTGATTGAAATGCCCTCTGGAGTATTGAGATGATTCCAAGCCTGTTTAAAATGGAAGCTCGTTCTTTGTTTTCTAAAGGAATCCTAACAAACTCAACTAAACCATTAACCATGTGTGATTGGACAGTATCTATTCCAAATACTTGTAACTTTACTCGCTTTTATAGTCTCAATTAAAAAAAGATGCCTGCTTTGTTTCACAGATGGCAAATGGAGGTATTCGAACACATTGAGAGTTTTAGTAGGATCACGCAGTAATATACCGATAATGATTCTTATACCCCTGCTGTATCAGCGCAGCATATCAGCACCTGTGGTGAATGGGACACTTATGTCGTATTTGTTCCGAACTATAATGAAACTTCACAAAAGCTTTTTTTAAATTCCAGAGAAGTCAGAATAATAATTTGATGGTGAGATTCCACCACAACACCCGTACGTTAACGAAGGTACCCACATCCACTTTCGTACTCTGACCTGATTCTTCTCCAGAATGGATTTGTTTACAGCTCTCAACTTGCATGCGAGATACAAAAATATTGATTTTTACCATGCATGCATAATCGTCCTAGCTCATCTTAACTTTCCCCTTCCTTTGTTGTAGACAGTAAAGAGAAAACCTTGCCCTCTCAGAAACATAATATCTCTATTAGTAATATTTTCATAAATAATTTAGTGCAAATTGATTTGATTTTTTACCCCAATCATTAAACAAATTCCAGGGGTCATTTCCTGTACTTCAAAAGTATTGAATTGTAGTGAATGTTATGAGTCAAGTTATCTTACAGCATGAGAACACATTTCATCTTTCCATACTTCCGTACAACATTAAAGGAGGCCATTTTGACCCATTGCATCTGTGCCGGATCATCATAACAATCCCATTCTCCCAATAATTTCCCCTGTAAACCTATTCCTCCCACCTTCCCGTCAATCCTCCTGGATTCTTCCACCCATCTGTATACAAAGGGACAATTGACAATGGGCAATTGACCAACCAACCGGCACACCTTTGGGATGTTGGAGGAAACCAGAGCACATATGGGAAACCCTTTACAGCCACAGAGAGAAAGTACATAGAAACATAGAAACATAGAAAATAGGTGCAGGAGTAGGCCATTCGGCCCTTCGAGCCTGCACCGCCATTCAATATGATCATGGCTGATCATCCAACTCAGTATCATGTACCTGCCTTCTCTCCATACCCCCTGATACCTTTAGCCACAAGGGCCAACTCCCTCTTAAATATAGCCAATGAACTGGCCTCAACTACCTTCTGTAGCAGAGAATTCAACAGATTCACCACTCTCTGTGTGAAAAATGTTTTTCTCATCTCGGTCCTAAAAGATTTCCCCCTTATCCTTAAACTATGACCCCTTGTTCTGGACTTCCCCAACATCAGGAACAATCTTCCTGCATCTAGCCTGTCCAACCCCTTAAGAATTTTGTAAGTTTCTATAAGATTCCCCCTCAATCTTCTAAATTCTAGCGTGAGTACAAGCCGAGTCTATCCAGTCTTTCTTCATATGAAAGTCCTGACATCCCAGGAATCAGTCTGGTGAACCTTCTCTGTACTCCCTCTATGGCAAGAATGTCTTTAGAACAACTGCAGTAGATGCAGGAAGATTGCAGTAGAACCTCCCTGCTCCTATACTCAAATCCATACAACTCTACATGGACAGCAGCTGATACAATACGATAGAACTTCATTTATCCCACGAGGGAAATTGATCTGACAGCAGTCATAAAGCACAGCAAGATACATGAAACATAAAATAGGCATTCAGGGAGCCTATAGGCCATCATATTAGTTGTAGATTCATTTCCCTCCTAATGACGATAATTTTCATGTTAGTACCATTGTGACCATAGGTACCATAGTACCAGAGGAGGAGTGCAAAGGCAATGGAAATTAGTATAGGAGTTGAAGATAAAAGAGATGTATACCCATTCTAAAATATGGCAAGTTTAATAGTCAGATAAACTACTGTTAAATTCTTAAAGACAAAAAAAAAGTTCTTATATTTGCATTTTACAAATAGTTTCCATTGGAACAATGGCCAGAATCATAGGATTTAAATTGGTTAGCTCTTGAGAATGGATAATGGGATCACAGAGTGCAATTAACCTGTGCCAGCTGCATTAATACCGACAGCAACTTTTTCCTTCCAGCATATTTGTGTGATTGCTATGTGGAGCCAGTGTTAACCACTCTATTCATTGGCTGAGTGCCTCAACAGCGAACAAAACCACGAGTGACTGGTACCACTTAAAGCTACTTGGAGCCAAGAGCAGGGACATGCATTGTGATGGTTGTAAATGCTGGTTGCTCTGGAACTCATTCTGATCTGGGATACACCGAACATGGAGCTGTATGGGTGAGAGAGAGGACTCTACATGACTTAACATCACTTCCCTGGAAGACTTTATTGGAGGAGAGGAGGAAAAAGCAGAGGAGAAGAGATATGGGTTCTTCACAGAAGGGGCAGGATATCCTCACAGTTAGCCATGTAGTTCAAAACAAGAAACAAGCCCCATGTTCCTGTAGCCAGGAAAGTCTTTCAGATTGGAAAGAATTGTTCCTGAACCATTTCTTTTTCAGTGACCTCTGCAGAAACATTTAATAATTGCAATTATCTCACTTTTCTGAGAAAGATCTTCTTGACTGAATAGATTTTCCTTTCGCCATGTTCTTGTAGAAGAAAATCTGAATGTAATTTGTCTAATATTCAGTTGAATAAAAGAAGAGCTTTGATTGAAAATCTCCTATTTGGAAATATTACTTTTTATGAAATTTGCAATTTTGTTTATGACTAAAATGGAATATTATAAATAGTATAATATGAAGGGAACTTAGGCATATTTGATATGAAGACAAACACCATACTGATCTGAGCATTTGGTGAACATTTCTTTCGCCTTGGCAGCCAGCTGTTTATTTTGGGTGGATTATTTTGGTTACCAATTATTCTCAGTGCTTGGAGAACACTTGGGGGAAAAAAAAAGGGCCTTTATTAACAACTGGGTTGGGAGATTGCAACCTTCGCATGGTCTGAAGAAGGGTCTTGATCCGAAACCTCACCCATTCCTTCCCTCCAGAGATGCTGCCTGTCTCGCTGAGTTACTCCAGCATTTTGTGCCTATCTTCTATGATGTTCAGTTGTTGCCTGTACAGAATTGTGGACCATCTCAATCCTGGTTGTAAAAAGCACACAGAATGTGAGAATTTCAGTTCTGAGGATGACAGAGAAGCTTTGTTGACTTTTCTCTGTGATGCCAATGTTATGTTGATAATCACATTTTTAGTTTCAGTGTGGCCATCTCAGCTGATGTTCTGCAAATTCTTACTGTCTCAACATGGAGTACAGCATGCATGATTTTATGTGTTCAGGTTTTGAAGGGGGAGACCACTCTACAAGCAACACTCTTCCAACTACTGAGGAATGTTGCCACATAATAAATACATGCTGCAGTTAGGGAAGTGATGAGGGATGGGCGGAAAATCCTAGTGGGTCAAGGAGTCCTTGAGAAGTAGTGAAGATTAATGTCTACAGGAGGCATGCACTTTGTCGACGCAGTTACACTCCTGGTTGCTGAGGAAGTTTCCCTATGGATATGAGTACAATCTCAAATGCATGTACTTTCAAGAAACATGAAATGCAAGAAAATACCTGGCTATCTAACTATGCCCCTGGGCTGCAGGCAAAGTAGATGAAATCTCCACTCCTTAAGCAGTTTGTCTAACTTCCCTAATGTAGCAGTGTGCAGCAACTTATGGTGTGGCAACCTGGAATAATCCTAAACCCGGAAAGCTGATAGTGATCCTGATGTCCATATTCTAGGTAATAATGACACGTGTGATGTTGGTTAGGAGGTCAGAAGGCGGCTCGAGTGTTGCCTCTTTAAATTGTGCTATTTCTGGCAAAATGTGTTTGGTAATGCCTAGTTATTGAGTAGATAAAAGGAACTGCAGGTGCTGGAATCTTGCATACAACACAAATTGCTGGAGTAACTCAGCAGGACAGGCAGCATCTCTGGAGAGAAAGAATGGGTGAAGTTTCAGGTCGAGACCCTAATAGGAACTGGCATTTTTCAGACCATGTAGGTTGCAAATCTCACTGCAGACATGCTGCACTAGTGTTGATGCCATTTGAAGAAAATTTATTTTGGGAACAATGACAATGGAAAACCTTCAAAATATGTGGAGCAAATTTGTCAATGGAAATCTTCCAGCCCAAAATTTCAGTTGAACATTAAAATTGTGATATCTAGTAACTTGAAATTAAATTCATCCTTCTAATTACTATATGCAATGTAATCGCAAGGAAGTTGTATATTATGTACAATTATTCCTAAAGATATGACAATGACACAAGACCATCCAGTGGAAGAGGATAGTAATTGGATTCTACCATTCTATTTGGGCCATATGATCTTGGATACTTCAGATCATTTAAAAGTAGCAGTGGAGAGGAAGCGTTAGTGATTCAGAATCTTAGCTGTGAGATGGATAAAGAAGCTGGTAAGTTTATTAAAATTAATCAGAAATATTAAATAAGGGAACAAAGCCTTTATCATCAACTCACCAACTAAACTGCTCAGAAGAATTATTCTAATTCTTGAGAATAGCAAATGCTTAACCAGTGTTCTAGTTCATTAGATACATTATTCATTTTATTTTAAACTCCAGATCGCAAATTAAAATACCTTTCAACAATCAAATCAAAAGTTACATCTCGCCCAGGACTAGATTGAACATACTTTTCACACAATAAATATCTGTTACACCCTCAAGTCAGAATTTAATCTGACTGAGAAGTAATTTCATAGGTTAATGTGTAACTGCCAAGTTTATAATATGCAAACGCACTAACAGATTAGAAATTTTATTGGCAGCCCTATTTTTCTTAATTCCTTGAAATATGGAAGGAAAGCATAATATTTTGACATGAGTAAGTGAATTGTCAATTGAATCTGCAAAGCACAAGTGGTTATAACTGTCATCTGAACCCTGAAGTGTTAATCGCGATATGTTCGAGCACTCTTTAGCTTCTGATTTACTTCATGATTGCGATGGAAATGGATATGTTACCCCTCATTTGATCAAAGGACAAGGTTTAAGTTTCCAGCTCCTGTGGCACCGTATCAAAGTCTGCTGACTCTCCCAAGAAATTACTTGCAGGAAACATCAGACTTGGTGGCCTGGTTGGAAATACTGATTTTTTCTATTGTGTGAGAAGAAATGTTGCAATTTAAAATAGGAAATGGATCTAAATCGAATGCAACTTTCACCCCCTCTCAATTGTTGCTGCCTCCTGTTCTTCCATCATAGTCCAAACAGAGGTTGAGGCTTTGAAAGAAAATTACAGTGGGGTACATACATTGAGGAATGACTTGGTCAATAATGAAAGGAGGGGAAACAAATGAATTTTTGACTAGCTGATGGTTGGAATAAAATGTTTCGAAATTTTGCAATGCATACAGGAAACGTGCAACATATTATGTTATGCATTTCTTGCTCTGATGGATAATATTGTCAATACATTTTAGTTTGTTGCAGAAGTTCAAATAGCCACAGACAATGCAGAGGCCAGTTTCTCGTAATAAAATAAAATTGATAACTTATTTCACACGGCTTCTAGTGACCATCCCAGCAGCAGCAGCATTGCCACGAGGCTCTGAGATCATTGGCTGCCCATTATCTCCCTTGGATGACAGCAAGTGTGTGCGTGAAGCTTAGGACTTAGAGCAAACATTAATTTTAAATGGCACAATGTGTGATAGAAAACTGATGAATGAAGGTATAAAATAATAACTCAGACACGAATAAACCGGTGAGAAAGAAATGACTTAAAGCAAGAGAAAACAGAGACAATTTTAACCTTTAATGCCAGGAGCTAAAAACATAAATTGGCAGCTTATTTTACACACTGGCTTTCTTTCACAATAGTGCCAGGTGTGAAACCAATTGCCGACTGCTCTTGCTCTTTTTTTTAAAACAAATTTAACAACTCATTTCTCTCCGAAAAGGCTTAAACAGAGATTAAAAACCGAAAATGCTGAGTACTCAGCAGATGAGGAGGCATTTAAAGAAGTAGAGACACCCTGTAGAGAAGTGAAGTTAAATTTCAGGTTGATGAGGTTCAACAACCTGAAATGAGAAGTATATGTGACAGAATGCAAATATTTATCCAGCTGTGGTACCTTCTTTGTCAGAAGGTGGTAGTGTTTATTGTGTACTTTTACAAAGGTGCAATCTGTGCATTATGGTGCTCTTCCTATCCATAGTATTTTCCAATTGAAGTTGATGGGATACCTGACCACATATAAATTGCACATTGTGAGCAGCTATTGTTTCCCTTCATCTATGGTATGTCTAGAAACTTAAACTACAAATCATGGATTATTGGATTATTCAATTTTAGGTTTAGTTTAGTGATACAGCGCGGAAACAGGCCCTTCGGCCCACAAAGTCCGCACCGACCAGCAATCCCCACACACATTAACACCATCCAACACACACTAGGGACAATTACACATACACCAAGCCAATTAACCTACATACCTGTACGTCTTTGGAGTGTGGGTGGAAACCAAAGATCTTGGAGTAAACCCACGTGGTCACGGGGAGAACGTGCGAACTCTGTACAGACAGCACCTGTAGTCGGGATTGAACTCGGGTCTCCGGAGATGAAAGCGCTGTAACTGTAACTTCCACAATACACATCCCTTCCCCCCTCTCCCCCCTCTCCCCCCTCTCCCCCCTCTCCCCCTCTCCCCCTCTCCCCCCTCTCCCCCCCTCTCCCCCCTCGCCCCCCGACTCCCCCCTCGTCCCCCCCCCCCTTTGTCCAGTAAAAGTTTGTTAATTGGTTCCACAGTTCACATCTATATATTTCTCTTGGGCTCACATCATCACCAGCCAACAAAGCCTATCAGGGAACCTCCTTGCCTGAGGTCATCTATTGCCAGCTTTAATTTGTCCTTATTTTTCTTTCTTCACTTCCACTATTTTTCCCCCAACTCTAAATTCTACAAACAGTCTGAAGAAGCGTCCCGACCCGAAGCATCACATATCCATTTTCTCCAGAGATGCTGCCTGACCCATTGAGTTACTCCAGCATTTTGTGTCTATCAAGTCATGGTTGTTGGATAAAAATGAGCTGTAAAGTCTGAGCCTGGAATCTGGGCCAGAATCAGGGCCTGGAGAAGGTCATGGTGTTGGATATGGAGAATATAGCTGGATAGAGTAGAATCTAGTGTGGGAAATCTGTAAACTACTTGGAAAAGCGCTAATGGACTATTTAAATGCAGATGTGTTCTCACAGTGAACATTACACATGGAGAATTTTAAATGTTTGAGTCACAGTTAATATGTTGTGCTCAGCTGGTTAAATAAATCTTTGCACAATGATAGATGGCAATTATTATTCTGCAATAACAATTCACAGTGGACTTATCAATAATCAACAGGAAATTAGTTCTTTCTAGACCTCTACACGATGCGGCCTTTTCTAACGACCACATTTGAGAAGTTGAAGCTGCTTGGCAGGAGGGAGCTTCAACCCTGGGGCAAATGGTTTGTTATTTGGAAGGAGTGTGGTGGCAGGACAGATGGATAAACATAGAAGGACAGGGAGATGGGTTGGAATAGTCATAAGGTCATGTGATAGGAGTAGAATTAGGCCATTCGGCCCATCAAGTCTACTCCGCCATTCAATCATGGCAGATCTATCTCTCCTTCCTAGCCCCATTCTCCTGCGATCTCCCCGTAGTAGAATAGTGGCACATTTGTTGAAGGGATGAATGGACGAAGAATGTTTGCTGAAGATAACTGAGGTCAAGACATGGCATTGTGTAAAGATGAGGCCGAATGTCTGGAATCTGGAGAACTGAAGAAGGGTCTCAAACGGAAATGTTACTACTCTCCTGACATACTGCCTTTCCCGCTGAGTTACTGCAGTGTTGTGTGTTGACCCACCCCAACCTCTCTTTTACAGCTTTCTCCCACTACTACAATCAGTCTGAAGAAGGTTTCTGAACCGAAACATCACCTATCTCTGTCCTCCAGGAATGCTGCCTGACCTGCTGAATTACTGCAACATTTTGTGTTTTTTTATTTAAACTAGCATCTGCAGTTCCTGGAGCCCACGCGCTAGAATTCATCAGATGTCATGCTTGCAATACAAATTTGAGCTGTGCATGTCATCATGTGGTCAGGTAGCGGAGTCTAGAAATAAATCAAGGACATGATAGAATCAAAGTGACTCCAAAATGCATGCTGCAAAACATCTCCTGTATGTTGTCTCATGGGCCTGCCACCCCCCACCAACCTTTAGCCACATCTCCAACCTCCTCCACCTATCCACACTACTTCCAGCGGAACAGGAAACATAGAAACATAGAAAATAGGTGCAGGAGTAGGCCATTCGGCCCTTCGAACCTGCACCACCATTCAATATGATCATGGCTGATCATCCAACTCAGTGTCCTGTACCTGCTTTCTCTCCATACCCCCTGATCCCATTAGCCACGAAGGCCACATCTAACTCCCTCTTAAATATAGCCAATGAACTGGCCTCAACTACATTCTGTGGCAGAGAATTCCAGAGATTCACCACTCTCTGTGTAAAAAATGTTTTTCTCATCTCAGTCCTAAAAGATTTCCCCTTTATCCTTAAATTGTGACCCCTTGTTCTGGACTTCCCCAACATCGGGAACAATCTTCCTGCATCTAGCCTGTCCAACCCCTTAAGAATTTTGTAAGTGTCTATAAGATCCCCCCTCAATCTTCTAAATTCTAGCGAGTACAAGCCAAGTCTATCCAATCTTTCTTCATATGAAAGTCCTGACATCCCAGGAATCAGTCTGGTGAACCTTCTCTGTACTCCCTCTATGGCAAGAATGTCCTTCCTCAGATTAGGAGACCAAAACTGTACGCATATATAAATATAATACCTTTCGGTGAATATTGATGACTAAGTCTCAGTAGCACTCAACTCAAAATCATGCCGTCTGCATGGAGCCAGAGTCGTACACCACGGAAACTGGCCCTTCAGACCAACTTGTCCATGCTAGTCTCATTTGCCCACATTTGACCCATATTCTTCTAAACCTTTCCTATCCGCGCTCCTGTCCATGCACATTTATACCATTTGAGTCGGAATTGGCCCATATTCCTCTGGGTAATAATGATGGAAACGTTAGTGGTGTTAATTGTCATTGTGCTGCAAAATTGACTGTGACTTTGGGATTTCCGTGCATGCCTGCTCCGATGTGGAAATGCAGACACTGCTGTCAACAGTTCATCACTGGCTGTGTTCCAACTCTGGACTCAACACTGAGTTCACCAATTGAGTGAGAATTTGGGCTAATGGCCCACATCTTTGGAGAGAACTTGCCCCAAGATCCTGTACCATATTTTCGGAGGGAGAAGCAGTGTGTCCCAGATGATTTTATAGGAAGGGAACGGATGTGAGTAATTCATGTAATTAGAATGATTTACAAAAAATCTTTCTATGGCTGGTAATTTAAAAATACCTTTATAACATCTTTCCAACCTTTTATATATAAACAATCTACAATGTCTTGCTGTTTTAGATACCTTGGTTGGTTTTAAAAGTATTAATTAAAATATATATATTTTCTTGCTTTTCTAGTTTTAAAAGATTTTGAAAGTTTCTGAATGTTTATGAATGCCTTGGGAAAAGGGTTTGCAGTGTTTTAGAGAGATTAAACTATTTGGCATTTCTTGCCCAGCCGGGGAGCATGACTTAGACTTCATTTGGTTTCTTTCTTCTCATTTTATGGGCAGGGAATAGCTCTGGCCAGTTCAGAGTTGGATTTTATACATCTGTAGGAGTGATCAAATCAGCATGCAAGGTGTCGCAGTGGGAAAATGTCCCAGCACACTCTCTAAATCCAAGCTGGAAGAGACTCTGGAGTTAAATACAAATATTTAGCCGAGGTTGATGTGCAGTTCTGTCAACTCGCTGTTAGCTAAATCCCAGTCATGAATTAGCAAGTTAGACAGAAGGTACCTCACATGCCATGTTCAGTTATAGTAAGCACTTTGTCGCAGTTTCAAGTGATTGTATGATTAATTCGTACACTAATTAATCACTTTTTATGACTACTTAGCAGCAGAAATAATAAAAACTACTGTTCCGGGCTGTAGTGAATCGTGGTTTTGCACAAAAATTGGCATGGGAGTGAGGTAGTAAGATGGTTAAGTTGTGAGCAATTATCCAGGCCTTGACTATTGATTGACTGACATGAGCTTAAAACCCAACAAAGCATCTGGGGAATTTAAATCCAAGTAATTAAATACATTTGGAATTAAAAAAGCTAGTTTCAGTGACCATGAAAATATATTGGATTGTCACTTAAAAAAACCCATCTGGTTCAATGATACCAGTCAGGGTGTGTCTGACTTCACTGGCTGAATACATCGCTTCAGTGTGGTTGGCTCTCTGTCCATTGAAAAGCCCCAGCATCCACTTAATGCACAGATAAATAAGCATGGCCAATAAATCCATGCCCATTAAGTGAACAAAAACATTAAAAAAAAATTAACAATGCATCAGAAACACTAAACATTTTCATGCATTAAGTGATAATATGATGCAATGACCAGAGTGTGTTTTAAATTTGTTTTCTGTGCTGATAAATAAATGTGGTTATTTAGATCTGTGCTGCGGCATTCCCTTCTACTGAATCCTTATGAATATCATCCCAAGATTAATGACTCAAAGCCACACAAAGCAGTTTGGTTTGCTGCACTTTTTCCTTCATATTTTTAAAAATCTCGTCACATCTCACCATCATTCCCGACCAACAATCTCTTGGGTGATGTTTTCAGATAATATACCGAGTATCGGAAGCTGGCTGAGGAAGGAATCATAGTTGCAAATCCTCAACCTACCGCTTTGCTGTGCTGTACTCTGGTACATGAGCCAGTCCCGTAATTAACCCATTTTCCGAAAGAACATTTGCTTAATTAAAAAACAAAATCTGCTCAGTCATGGAACTAATTGTTTTAACTCTTCCCATGAGGGAGTCTAAAAATAATTTAACCTAAATTCCCTTTTAATGTTCAGTATATCTTGAAGAGTTTTCATGATTTTGGGAGTAAATAATAATATTCTCTGGAATCGGGAATTATTTATTCACTTTTTTGGTTCTGTTTTTATTTGCCATTTTCCTGATTATTTTAGTGTTCGGAAAAATTGGGTATAATCACTATTAAAAAAATCTTCAAAAGATGCATCAATTTTGTACAACTAAATAACGATTGGTAATAATAAAACAGACTAGTTCAGATTTAACTGTAAATATTTATTTACCACAATCTTCCATTTTGTTTTGTTTTGTTTAATCTTGAACTTTTGGTCCATTTCTGTTTACGCTTTGACTCTTTCAGACACTTTCACTACCTGTATGCCATTATCCCCAAAGATCCTATGAACAGATGGGATTACTTAATAGTTGACAAGAGTATTTTGAAGACCATGTGCAGCGTCTCAAAATTAATGAATGAAAATATAAATTCTGCCTGGTTAACATTTATTACTGGCATAGAATTTTATTGGTAAGAAAAAGACTACTTCCCAGCTAGGAGGTGTTTTTTATTCTATCAGTTAAAACTGAGTCATTTTAGGCTTAATAACAAAGAACAGCATGCTTATCCTCTTAACTTACCATAAAAGAAATAAACTTCCCTTTAAAAATAGCCAAGAAATTCTGGGTTGCTTTAGATGGTGGCGGAGTAGTGCATTAGCAGATTTTTTGGCTGTGGTCTTTCTGCTGAAAGTTTCTGCAGATCTCCAGTCCAAGGCTGCTGGTGTGGTTAAAAGAGCTTTGTGTATTTCACTTGGTGAAACTGTTCCTACTGGGATAGAGGCCAGGTCAGAGAAGGAGGTATCAATGGCCATATGAACCTGATGGTTCAGGTGCCTCTTGGATTTGAGCTATGGTGTAGAGTGGACAACAGTGCCTTCAACATCATGGACTTTGAAATCAGGGTTTGGGAATTTCATGCGTGATCAGGTGCAAGACTGAAGTATTGAGAACATGTTTGGACCATTGGTAGAGTGTTTGGAGGTTTGGAGCAGGATTCTCTTTTGGGAAACCGATTGGAGGTCAGATACATGGTTGGAAAGTCAGGAGTGCGATTGGAGGGTCCGAGGCACGTTAGTTGTTGGGAAGATTAGCGGATGAGAATAAGGTTTTGGGTTCATGGGGGGAATGATTATGACTGGGTTTCGAAGTTGATCAGTTGGTCTGGAGTAAGATCAGCATTCAGGAGCGAGAGAGAATTGATTTTGGGAGTATACTGTAACTGGGGACATTGGGACCTGGTTAGAGGTTTGGAAGTGAGAAGGAATAGTGGTTGGGTCTCCAATAATGGGAGGTTTGTCACTCTTGGGACAACTTTGTCTAGTCTGCTCAGGGAGTGATGCCATCCTACTTCAAATATTGACATAGTTATGATATTTCCTGTCAATCATGCAGGCGATGATGGGAAAGCCATTTTACATATTTTATATATAACACCCCTTCCTTAATGTGCGTATTTTGGATAAAGGCTTGTCGATGATATTCTCTCCTCTTTATAGTTATACAAACATTTGAACAAAGTTTGAGATTGACTAAAGTCTTCTTGGTATAATCTGCTACTTGCAATTTCTGTCCACCATCACCTGTACTTACTAAGTAGTTAAGATGCAGAGGGCCTATTCTGCTGATGTAAATTGACGCAAGCTCCATGAGTGTGGCCTGCGCAACTACCAGTGTAATGGTGTACTGGAGAATCCTTCAGTG
This sequence comes from Amblyraja radiata, assembly GCF_010909765.2. Classification (NCBI taxonomy): domain Eukaryota; kingdom Metazoa; phylum Chordata; class Chondrichthyes; order Rajiformes; family Rajidae; genus Amblyraja; species Amblyraja radiata. Next base: position 12,569,562 of record NC_045972.1, on the reverse strand, counting down.
CGGCGATGCCTTGAGGTGCGGTGAAGGTAGCTGGTATTTACATCACTGAACAACCCACATGGCAGCATGAATCACAAACGCACTAGAAAATACCATTCATGGTGTCTGTGGCCCAATTCATCCTTGCCGACCCACAAGTCCTATCTAGGGTCCACATGCCACATTTGCCCGTGTCCCTCAAAACCTTTCCTATCCATGTACCTGTCCAAGTGTTCTTTAAATGCTGTTACAGTACCTGCCTCAACTACCTCATGCGGCAGCTCCTTCCATTCATCCATGAGTGATAATGTTGCCTCTCAGATTCCTATTAAATCTTTCCCCTTTCACCTTAAACCTCCGTCCTCTGATTCTTGACACCCCCTCCACTGGGAAAAAGACTGTCCATTCATCTTATTTATTTCCTTCATAGCTTTATACATCTCCATATGATCACCCCTCACCCTCCTGCGCTGCAAGGAATAAAGTCCACACCTGCCCAACCTCTCCATAAAGCACTGAATGCAGAAACTTTCAAGCACTATTAAACATGAAGTAAGTTGTTTCAAATAAAATTTCATAATAATCGAATTGAAACAATTGAAATGATAAAAAAATAATAAAAATAATAAAACAATTTTTTTGAAAGGAACCCTCGCCCTGTTTCTCCACCGTTGCCTCCCTTTTCTCCAGAGATGGGCAATCAATGATTTGCAGATCCCAAACCAGGTTTTGGTCGATACAGGGTCTGAAAGCTGATTCAACATTCAGAAACGTTGGCATTTACCAGTCAAATCCAAGCAAACATTCACAGTAAAGGAGCAAAATTAAGGTCATTAGGGAAGCTGGTATGTAGATCGAGATGGAGAACATGTGTATTTCCGCAATTGAAGGATGTAAAATGGTCCCTTTTGTGGAAAAGTGCAACAACATTGTGATTAGTTTACTTAGGGAATTACTATTATATATGAAGCTAGGAATTTATAACAGAGGATGTAATCCTGATGTTCAAGCAAAGCATTAGAACGGAAAGTAATGTTTGTAGACAGGAGAGTAATTGCTAAATTAATTTTTAATATATTAAGTACAATAGACTCCAGAGAGTGACTGAAAAGCACCAAACTCAGTGAAAAGTTTAAATGATGTCACAAATGTTTTGATCACTTTAATTTCCCTTTGTGAAACGTGCACACATACAAATAAATTATAATTTATGTTTTTTAATAATTAAAGGCAGATAATTTTTTTCAATGAACGATAGCAAGTAGCTCTTTTCCAAACCTTTCTTTAGTAGAATGGTCTGCTGGTACATTGCACATAATTATTAACAATTATGCATAATTGGTCTAGTTAGATGAAAAATAATCAGCTATGGCTGGCCAAGAAATATTCGATTCCGATCAACGGACTAACGTGTGACTTTTTATTCTCATATCATTACTCAATTCCCTTTTCATTTCTCAAGATGTCACAAAAGGCCATTCCACCCATCATGTAAATGCTAACTCACAGAGCAATGCCATTCACCAACAATTTTTTATTGTATCCTTTTCTCTTCCCATTCCCATTGGCCCCTTCCCTTGATTTGACCAGTCACGTCTGTACTCGAGGCAATTTAGAGGGGAAAATGGACCTATCAACCTATAGTTTTCGATGTGAGTGGTTACCAGAACAGCCATAGGAAACCTATACAGTGAGTCACATAGAGAACATGTGAACCCCACACAGACAGCAGCGTAGGTTAAATTTGAACCTGGGTCTTGGCATTGTGAGACAGCAGCTGATGTTTCAGCCAAAGGTCTCGACCCCAAACGTCACCTGTTCCTTTTCTCTGCAGATGCTGTTTGACCCACTGAGTTACTCCAGCTTTTTGTGTTTATCTTTGGTTTAAACCGGCATTTGCAGTTCCTTCCTACACATTATTATATTTTATGTTGCTTTCTGGATTGGGCTTTCTGAATGACAAATTCCTCCAATGTTGAAATTAAGTAAATCCATAGAAAGTAGTTCAGTGCTTTAGCCAGCAGTTCCTGCTATTAACGCACTTGTTAAATCACTATTACCATACATAACACCTCTGCACGGTGGCATGATTGATGGCAGAAAAGTAACCTATTTGACCATTTTCCAGGAAGCTCTCACCTGCCTTCTCTAATCAAGTTGTATCAAGTCTAGAAATATTTTGAGCATGTACTATAGCCAATTGATCAACAGCCCCATTGCCTGAAGCAATGCTTGGATATAGTTCAAGCTCATTATTCCTATAATTTCAGATCTTGTACAAAATAAATGCAGTTCCAACAGCTTTGGCTGATAGATTGATCAGCAATGTAATTTAAAGTTTCAGACTTTGTGTTCCCACTGCAGGTCAAAGGAACCCGGTTGCAAATAATTGCTGGGATAACCCTTAATTCTTTAAGTGGTCATTTGAGGTGTGACCGACCGGTGAGGCTACAGCTGTAATATAAAAAGCAAAGGCACTTAATCATAAACTTGGATTATTCTTAATCTGAGATTTTTATGTCTTTCTTATATTTATCTTAACAATGAAAAATGCAAATTGCACTCAAACAAATTGGGTTGAGTGAAAACTTAGAAATAGGTTACGACTGAATTGCAGATTTGGTTCAGTTTATGTTTTTAGATGTGATGTTAAACTTCTTTAGTCTTATTCACATGGGGATAATTAATTATGCTGATCTCATTTACATATTCTTAACATTTAAAAATAAAATCTTAGAACAAGTAAATGTTTTTTTATTATTAAATATCCTCACTGCTTGAATTATTTCATGGGCAGGATTTCTTAGCATCATTAGTTATGCTCTCTCTAAAACGCTCTCTCTAGTTTTAAAACCGTTTTACATTCAGGTGGAGCTTGTTTGCTCAGCTATGGTATAACTGATTTAATAAGTTTTTAATGTGATATAAAAGTGGTGATGTAAAGCCCATCTCATTTTAATAGCTGATATGAAAATCTTTAATTAACTAAAGTTGACAAATTCTGCCTTTAGTTGTCACCTTCTGGCATCCAACAGAATCTGTTTAAAATTCTGTAAATTCAATTCACTAAAAATGCACAATACTAGTAATATTATGAATGAGCTAAGATGCTAATTTTCACAATCGTGCAGCACATTTTCCTTACAATATTGATATAAGATATATGCTTTTGATTGCTTCAGGTTCCTTTCCACTCTCTCCAAAGAGATTGCTTTACATAGGTTGTGTACTCAACATTGAATTGGTCTGCAAAAATATTTTGCTGATTTTGCAATTTATTTCTGCACTTTCAGCTAGATATATGATTAATAGGGAATATCATGTACAGTGCACCATCTCCCTATGATGTCTTAAGGAGCCAAACAAGATAGTGTTCTTCAGAAATGTGTATAATAATTAGATCCTTTAGCAACCATGTACATCTTCGTGCATAAACCACTGGAAACAATTTTCAGTAATTTTTACTTCTATTTTAATACTTTGTAATATTTATTGTCCATATCACATTTTTCACTCACGCAATGTATTTGATCATATTTGATCATATCAATGATGCTGATGCATATATGTTGTGCTAATATCTATTCAACTGACTGAAGAGATTATTTCTCTTAAATGCAAGTTTAAATTTTATAAAGAATATCAAATAATTAAAATTAAAATACTGCAGTTTGTAGAAATCTGAAATGAAGGTGGAAAACATTGGAGCCAGTTTACACAACAGGGATCTGTGAAGTGAGAAAGATATTTCACACCGAAGATCTTCAGACAGAAACATCAAACTAACTTTCTGCCTCTACAGATGCTTATGACTTGCTTGATGCTCCCAGAACTGTGTATTTTTAAACTTATTGAAATCGTTTCTATTTTAAAGGATTATGGATGTTAGCATTTTAACATAAAGTGGTCTTTTCATAGAAGTAGGTGATATAGATCACAGTACCACACTATACACATTGATCTGATTATTTGTTTTTCTCAGATTGCAGGCACCTCTCATGGAACAATCACATTTATTTCAGCTTTGATTATTGACTGATGTGCTGATGTACATGAAGGAGACAGAGTGAGGCTAGTACGTCAGCATAGGTAAGGTTTATTGCTGGGGGACATCTTAGTGGGGTGTTACCCATGGTCATTAATGCTAAATGGGTTCGATTATCAGACACGTTGTGACATACCTCTCTTCACATTCCACTCCTTTAATTTCTGTGGCTAGTTTTGCACCACCGAACAGAGGAGCTTTCTGGATTCTTCACACAGAAGCCAAGATTTTCTGTTTTGCGTCTGCTCATTTATCTAAGTGCTGAATTACTCTGAATTGGCATTAAGAGTCGTTATCGCCCCAAATTTCTGCTCAGATTCCTTTGTGCATCTTTAAATGTAAAAATCATCTGTGCAACCTGCAGCATTTTAAAGGATTGTATAAACATATTTTTCTTGTTATAAGTGCTAATGGATGCACTTTTACTAATGCAGTATCTTAAAATAAAATCCTATCTACTGCTGCTGTATCATAACTTTGTACAACTGAAAATAATTTTCAGGCACTATCATGAATGAAATAGTACCTGCACTATTGTGAAGCACTTGTCAAATATTTAAAATAGCAAAGGTTTTTATACAGGCCTATTGGTATCCGTGTAGCTAAACAAAAAACTTGATTTTAAAAGTCTAGTGAAGCTGCAAAAGGATCCACAATTAGCAGAAATATGAATGGTGATTGATTTTATTTTGGATGTTGCCAACTTTGCCAAATTTCAGTGCCGGTTTTGTAAACTAATGGACAAATTCAATTTAGACTTGACATGGCTAGTTCTGTTTGATCAGTTTCTGCTGAATTGTGTGGAAGCAGACCCGAGTGGAAACAATAAAACATTGTGTTTTCACGAATCCAAATACTCCTACACTAGTCAGTTGTAAAATATTTATTTGCCATATGAATATAATCACAATTTTAAATCCGTACTGAGAAAAATAAGTGTAGTGCACCCAGATAGAAAGTATGCAGGAACAGATTATGCTCCTAACTATTCACATTATACAATGCGAAAAATGAGTGAATGGTGTATTGATCAGGTACCAAACAAAGTCCTGCAACACTCCATCTTCAGCCAATTACAGACCAATATCGAAGAGTACATTGGGGTCAGTCTGCAAGGGTGCTTGGAAATTCTAATCATTGATAATTCACTGTGAATCTGCTATTTTTATTATTTAAAAGTAAACGAACACAATAAAAACTTACCTGGAAGTTAAAAGAGGCTTAGAATTCATCATTGATTTCTACGAATCATTAAAACTTTGTGCACAACATGTGTGAAGCTGTTTCAATCTATTGATTTCCCCACTCCTTCTCGCTCAGTCCTAATTACTGGTCTGCTTACAAAAATCTATTAATTGTTGATCACAATATACACTTAATTATTCTTTTTACTGCTACAGCAGGTGACAAAAGTGTGGAGGACAGGGAAGCTTGATACAATTTAGCAAAGAATCAACTAATTCACGTTCCCAAGCTCATTTGCTTTATGCATTCTCAATGAAGGGCTACTGTTGCAAAGACTTGTACTTCATTTACATGGCACCAGGCTCATGTTATTGTATCCTCCTTATCTTGTTAATTGCTCACTGTTCTTATTGGCCATGTAAACTCTGAGTAACAAACTACACCTTTAAAACACACAAAATTGGCAGATATATTTGACGTGGAAACATGTCTGTGGTTATGGAGCTATTGTTAACTTTTAATTAGTGAAGTTCTTTTAATTAGCACAGTTCTCTGAAAGTATTCAGAAGCACAGGCAGCCTATTGCAATGGCATTGTGGTGGACCACTAATACTCATGGTGTTTTCAAATTCCTCCATGGTCTTTTCTCTTTCTTCCATTGTAATCTCCTTTAGCCGCATTAATTTACCAGATATCGCCACTCCTTTAATTATAATCCCTTCATCGTTCCCTGATTTAATTGTTTCACCATTGAATACCACAGCTCCAGTTGTCAAGATTATAAGGTCAGAATTTCCTGCTAAATCATTATGCCCTCTTGCCTTTCCTCTCTCCTACGGGGTGCTCCTCAAAGCAATATCTCTTGGACCAAACCTTTCATCATTTGTCCAGATATTATGTGGCTTGTGTCAGTTTTTATTTGATAGCTGTCCGGCGAAGTGCCTTGGAATGATTTGCTGCGTTAATAGTACGGTATACAGGCAGTCTCTGGGTAACGAACAAGCTCCATTTTTACAAACGTTCACCAGTCTGAAAATACGCAATAATTATGCGATGTACCTCCACTGTAATGAATGGCATCAAAAACACATAAGACTGATATGAATTAACAATTATTAAAAGTCGAGAGGGAAAAGCAACCAGTTTTGCCAATGGGATTAACATGGATAGGCATAACAGAGTTTTGAATTGAATATTATTGTGGGAGCTCATCAGTATGTATTGATGGCCATAAGTTGGGTGCTAGTAACCTACAGATGGCCTGTATATTGAAATCGTTGTCGTGGTGAAATGCTAACTCCTAAACTATCAATTCTTCCCAATGCTCTGCCAGCAGTTAGATTGCCCCTGAACTGGACAAAGCATGAGAGGTGGGTTGTGCATTCAGTAAATCCTATAAAGTTTCAAATCTGTTTTACCAAAATATATTTGCTGACAAAATGTGAAGGCAGAACTTGGTTACATGTTCTGCAGAATCAACAAATTTCAAATTTTCTGTGACATACCACAATGATGTGGTACGATTATAACATATTCAATAAAGATGCACGAGGAAATCATGATAAAAAAATATATATCCACAATCAGAGCATGACATCTCAGTGTTCATAAGGGAACATATATGATTTAATTTGTGGGGAATCTTTACAGAACTTAATAAAAAATGATAATGATGAAAATAGTCATCATATTGTAAGTGGGTAGAAATGTTATTTGTTCTGTTTTGGCATTTCAGTGTTAGTGTAAAACCTCTGAGTCAACAGTGAGAATTTCTGGCAAGATTATTTGTCACAAGTTTTTAATTTTCAAGTTTATTTATAAAGGTCACCTTCTGATTATGTGGCTTTTATTTGGTTGCTTGCCTTGTATGACCAGTGAACCAATTTCAGATTTTGTTTTTGGAAAAATAGGCATTTAATTTTATTGCTTACATTTTCCACACTACAGCCACATTGATAATTATTATATGTATAATATTTCAAAAGAAGCATCTTGTGAATTTGGAAGCATTTTGCTCATCTTCTGCTGGTCAGAGATTTGTTTGTTTTTAATCAATAATATTGACATTATTGTTACCTGAACCTTAACAAGACATGTAACTAGAATGCATTTTACATATGTTTTGTCTTGCTGAACACTAACTGGTAAAATGTTTTACATTTCATAATCAAATTTATACAGTGGATTGCATGAAAAACAAGAGAATAATTCATATTTCTTTATACCATGTGCATGTCTTGGTTACATGGAAGCTTCATTTTAAAATAGCTTCCTTATAAATCTATATTTTTTCAAATGACTGCAAATGGAAATGCTGGAGGTGCTTGTAAACTTTACAATGGAAACCTACAAGCCTTCATTAAATTAGAAAAAACCATTGTTATCATGCAAATACTCCATTTAATGCCATTGCTGATTATGAAAAGTTAGTTTTCAGATTTCACAATAGAATTTTTTGAATGAGAACAGATCTGTCACATGATGACAGATTTTTGCATACACTATGCTTTGACTTTAAAAAAAAAAATCTGTTGACTCAATTGAAAAGTGACAGGGCAATATTTAACCTGAATAGAGGCAGGTTGACTTCTCTTATTAAAAGTGACAGTTAAGGACATTTCTTTCTTTGTTTTCCTTGATGTACGCAGACAACTGTGGTCTTCTAACTACGGCGTGAGTCTTAACAAACACAAAGTCAGATGACTTTTTAAAACAATTTTATAAACAATCTGTTTTTTGAGTGCCTCGTGCTGGTTTAATGTAATGAGGCGACATTTCCTTTTAAGTATCAAGTTTTTTTCCCCCCTCTGGGTTGGACTTCAGTAGATGAGCTTCAAGAGGCTCGCTAATCTTCCAGAGGTCAGGAGTGACAAGCCCCGAGGTTCTTACTTTTGCATGTCCTATTTTCCACAAGTAATTGTTGACAATCTCATTTCATTCGGAAGCTACCACTTGAATTTCCAAACCTCATTTTCAATCCTTGCTTTTGGAAAAACTGGTCTTCATACAATATATATATATGATATATATCGGTGATGCACCAGTCAGATTCTATGTTTCTATCCCAATTAGTATTCCTTCAGGGAAAATATTGCACCATTTTGTTTGACATCAAAACAAAAAAAAAACAGAAGTGTCTGCGGCAAATTAAAAATAAATTAACCTTCACAAACCATTTCCTTCTGTTTCCTGATTACTTTGTTACCAGGAGGCATTAAGAATAATTTCAGTGGTGGACACTGCCATTCTTCTCTGTAGCAAGGTGAAAATAATTTTATTTTCATCACCTTTTTTCTGTGATGGATTTACTTGAAAAAAAATAATGACAGGCTTCCTCACAGCAGCTGACAATCCTGATGTTGAGAGTGGGCAGACTGAACAGGCCAGAGAGGTACCTCTGTACCTATTATGGCAAAAATCGATACTGCACTATCTAAATTGCACCTCCCATAGGAGCAGATCAAATCCAGGAGGGGGAAGTCATCATTCTCTGTGAAAGCTCCTGCAAATTCAACCAGCACAATTATGAACAGATTTTCAGAAAAAAGAAAACTCATCCACCATAAAATTAATTGTGCACTCAGATGCTGTGAAGTGTGCAACAACACATGTGCCTGATTCCAAGGGAAAAAAACATTTCATGAGCAACTCTAGCCGCAGGTTATTGTATGCCTTGTAAAATCTGCAATGTACAATCCTAAAAACTGTTGTTATGTGCGAATGAAGTAAATTACCAATATTTCTTATAATAGAAAGAATGGGGGAAGAAACCTTGAAATAGTGGTTTTTTATTTATTTTTTGCTGAGTGAGTCTGTAATTATCAACAAAGAGCTGCCTTTGTTCTACTTGGAATAAAACACACAAACACTGGGACACAGACAAACACACACACACACACACACACACACACACACACACACACACACACACACACACACACACACACACACACACACACACACACACACACACACACACACACTGCAGAAAATAAACACCGCGTGAGCATGTTTGAAATTTAAATTGCTTAAGAAAAGATTATGAAAAACTGTGTTGATGATTATTGGCAATGAGTAAAACCCCATCTGACATAACACACTGTGGATCGGAAAGGGGCATCAGACAAGATGTCATCCATCAGGCTGCAACCACCAGCTGGCTATTGCCGATCTGTTTCCGCTTGCAGTAGTTATCCCACTGAAGGAAAATCTCTAAACAAGGCTGTGAATTGGTTTTCATGCTTGCATTGACAGATTGGAAAAGCAGTTTGTTCTACCAAATTTAACAATGATATATCATTATCACAACTTTGGGAGAAATCTATAAAATCAATAAGTTTGTAGCCTAACTAGGATTTGTATTGCTTACATGCTGAGCTTCTGTCAAAGTAAAAGTGTATAGATTGAGTCACAGGCAGATCAATGGCATTTGTGGACACTAAGCTCAATAACAACCCTTCTGAAAAGAAATAGATGTAAAAAGCAAATTTACTAGGAAAAATAGCTAATATCCTTTCTGTTTGTAGCTGAAGCACTTTCCTGCCACGATTGGCGCTGGCAGCTCTAATGCTTGCATCGTATGTGCTTGCCATTCCGAGTGTTACTGCTGTTTTAGATTCTTGCTCCCTGTGTACACTTGAATGCTCCCATTTGCCGGGCTTGTCGGAAACTGGCCAAGAGAAAAAAAAGGGCCTTTATTGTAAATTGAATAAAATCCTCAGCCTCACGAAACTAGGCAGCTTTTATACACTTTGTACTGGCAAGGATTGCTAATGGAGAAAAATAAAGACATGTAATTAAATAGTTTAATGAATTTGTATGTCTTTTGTTTGAGTGTGACGTGGAATGTGTGGGGCTGCAGGGTGACACAAAGAACTTGGCTGGTACTAAGTAACGTAGGAAATTTGTTCTTTGAATGATACCAAAGGTTTTTATACTTCATTATCACAGCATGCGAAATTGCTTGTAGTAAATGATTTGGATTTTTTTCTTGATTAAACAAAAGAAGCATTCAGTCCCCAGATTGTATTTTTCTCTGCAGAAGACAATAAATCAGGTTTTTTTTTTCTGTGGTGCCATGACTCTGAATGCTCAGATGTTAGTGATTTTTTTTTAAAATCTTCCAGTGAATATGTTACTTTCCATTCAAATGATAAATATAGGTAATTTATATATTTTTTATTTTTTAACTGAATTAATTTATTTCAGCATCTTGCCGTTCGTTTTCTGGTAGCTCAAAGTCTTTCAGTCAGTGGGCTATTTAAAAAAAAATTCATGCGTGAGATTTCAAATGATCAGGTGAATTGAACTCAGTGCATTTTTGAGTGCGTTTGCACCTTGTGAAGTCGTTCAGTTTGGTCCCTTACATTTTCCTTGCCGACCTTTCCACTTAACTGCTTGAGGTTTCTTAAGTTGCACACTTCTACCCAAGTCCCTAATTACTGTGTTACCTAACTTGCATCTAACATGGTTTAACTCCAGCATCAGGTATAATAAAAAAAAAACACAAATCGTCCCAGTGAAATTGGAAGAGCATCATTTTCTAACTACTGGTTTTAATTAAACTGATAATGTAGAAAAAAAAACTTGTTATTGAAACTCTCATACAGCACCCAGGTAAGGCGATGGTTCCTTATTCAATTAAGTTGTAGCAATAAGAAACGGATTCATTTTGTATCTTCAAGGAGATTAGGAATGAGTCATTCCTTACTAGTCCAACAACCTGTTATGCTATTCCATGGTAAGAGGTGCAGCAGCATGGTAATTAAATTACTCGGCCAGTATCCAGAGGCCTGGACCATTGATCCGCAAACGAGAGTTCGAGTCACACCGTGTCACTTGGGGAATTTCAGTTCAAGTAACTGAATAAACCTGGAATAAAAAGGCTGGAATCAGTAACAGTATGCCTGCCTGGAGGAACTCAATGGATCAGACAGCATCTGTGGACAAACGATGTTCGGGTCAAGGCCCTTCCTCAGACTGATAGAGGTTAGGGAGGAGTGGGGGAGAAAGCTTGAAAAGAGGTGGGGGCAGGACAAAAACTGGCAAGTGACAGGTGGGTACAATTGAGATGACTGTTGTGAGACTCATCTTGCTCACTAAGGTCCAGCAGAACACGCAATCTGTAATCCTTACCCAGTATGGCCTATCTGTAACCCCCAAACCCTTAATTCAGGGGCAATTATGGACGGGTAATAAATCTTATTCTTGTCAGTTATATCATATCACATTGAATAAATAAAATAAAGCATAAACTGGATAACCTAGCTGGATAATGAATGGTTCTATCTTGTCCTGTGCTGCGGGATTGTTATCAGTAGCAAAGGTGAATGATTTTCACTGATAGCACTTACATCAGGTCATCTTTTGAATTAAGCTCAGAGCCCACCTACACATATAGGCAATATGATTTAGCCTTGTTGATGTGTAAAGATATTCCCACTGCATCAGGTAAGATCTGCCGCTTACATGGATTTTTTCTTGGGCAACAGGAAGAATATAAATATGTAGCATAGAATAAAGGCCAGGCACCTTTGCCATCCACAACCTTTTCTTTTCATGATGAGACCTTTTTAATCTTTTTTTCACTCCAAACTCATACCCTTCTATCCATTAATAAATCACGAATTGATCCAATTCCCCTGTGAATGGTTCAATGAGGTCAGTATTTACTGCCGTAGGTGGCAGTCTATTTCATAAGGCAATGATTCTAATCGACGTTATTTCAGATGCTAAGTCACAATGCGGTATTCAAACTTTTATTTGATATTCCCTGATTTTGTTGTTTGCATTCCCTTAAGAAAGCACACCTTGCATTCACTGTATTTTTCTAGCAGTTTGATTGCAATTAGATAAACATTTTAAAGGCACTTATTTCACAAGGTTTAATTTACTTAATGCCTCTCCAAGGGTAGAATCTTGCCAGTGCAAAACAAGCTGTATCAAAATGGCTGCCTGCAACGCACTCAATCCATCGACAGACATTGAGAGATATTAACAAACATCGATACATGTTACAGTTGAGATAATAGACACAAAATGCTGGGGTAACTCAGCGGGCCAGGCAACATCTCTGGAGAGAAGGAATGGGTGATGTTTCGGGTCGAGACCCTTCTTCAGACTGATGTCAGGGGAGTGGGCGGTACAGAGATAAAATGTAGTCAATGACAGTAAGACTGGTCGGAGAACTGGGAAGGGGGAGGGGATGGAGAGAGAGGGAAAGCAAGGGCTACTTGAAGTTAGAGATGTCAATGTTCATACCACTGCCCAAGTGAAATATGAGGTGCTGCTCCTCCAATTTGCTCTGGGCCTCACTCTGACAATGGATGAGAGGCCCAGGACAGAAAGGTCAGTGTGGGAGTGGGAGGGGGAGTTAAAATGTTGAGCAACCAGGAGATCAGGTAGGTTTAGGCGGACTGAACGGATGGTGTTCAGCGAAACGATCGCCGAGCCTGCGCTTGGTTGCAGTTGATATGATTGGATATTGGGAGGGGAACATGTAGATATCAGTTACTTATGTGCCATTTTAGTATGAGCAGCAAATATGAAGTTTACCCCAGAGCCATGTAGTTTTTTCCACTACCTGCGTATCTTGCACATTTTGACCACACCAGCACAGAGCATCCACTGGAGCTTTATCGGGCAATAAAATAGTATGGATCTGTCACTGTGTTGAACTGACCCTTATCAAAGTCAGTGTTAACATTCTGGGTGATTTTGGTAAGTAATCTCCCCACATCATCTCAGCTCAAAAACGTAAGTCTGACCATCTTTGGAGGAGTTCTTTTGAATATGCCTATTATACACATGAGAGCATATTCATTTGCCTTCAACATAACTATTAGGAAGCGAGTGTGCTCTACTGCACTCTATATCACGTATGGAAGCTTCCATCCATTGATGAAACATTCATTGGACAGTACTGCCAGCATTTATTGCCCATCCCAAGTTTCAGAAGATTCAAGTAAGGGGCCTTTTTGATTTACCATACTCTATACAATGAAATTATTCACAGGATGACTGGCCATTCATGGAGCATAGAACAGGACAGCACAGGAACTGGTCCTGCAACCTACAATGTCTGTGCTGAAGATGATGCCACTATAAACTAACCTCAACTGCCAACGCATATTCTATTTACCTCCATTCCCCACATATTCAAGTGCCCATCCAATAGCCTCTGAAATGCCCCATCTTATGTGCCTCCACTACCACTGCTGGTAGCACATTCCAGGCACTCCCTATGCTATGTGTAAAAACCTTGCCCTGCACATATTTAAACTTTGCCCCTCTCACCTTAAAACTATGCCCTCTTTGACATTTCCACTCTGGGAAAAAGGTTCTGACTATCTCCCCCATCTAAGTGTCCTATAGTTGTATGTGCTTCCATTAGATCCCCCTCAACTCCCTGTATTCCAGAGAAATTCATCCAAGTTTGCAAAACCTCCCTTTGTAGCCGACACCTCCTAATCCAGGCAGCATTCTATTAGAGTCTGAAGAAGGATCTCAACCTGAAACCCCATTCCTTCTGAGTTATTCCAGCATTTTGTGTCTATCTTCAGCATTCTAGTAAACCTCCTCTGCTCCTTCTCCAATGCCTCCACATCCTTCATGAAATGCGACGACCAGAATTGCACACAATATTCCAAACACAGCCTAACTAATATCTTAAGGAACCGCAACATGAATTCCTGACTCGTACTCAGTGCCCCAACCAATGAAGGCAAACTCTACATATTCCTTCCTTCTACTTGTGTTACCTGATAGATCAGCCATGATTGAATGGCGGAATAGACTTGATGGGCCGAATAGCCTTATTATGGTCCTAGAACATATAAACTTACCACCTTTTGGGATCTTTGGGCCTAGATCCCAAGAGCCCTCTGCACATCAATGCAGTTAAGGGTTTTGCCATTAATTCCCCTTCCATTCCACCTTGCAAAGTCTAACACCTCACACTTGCTCACATTTAACTCCATCTGCCATTTCTCTGCCAATATCTGTGATTGCTCCATGCCCCTCTGTATAGTTTGACAGCCACTGTCCACAATTCCCGGCAATCTTACCAAATTACTAACTGACCCTATATATTTACATCCATGTCATTTACATTCCTTTTTGGATCTAACTGAATGATTTGTTTTCTGGTTCCACCATGCTGAACGATGGGAGCAGGGGGGTTGATATGAACAACGTCACCTGTAAGACCCCATCCAAGTCACAGTCCATCTTAATTTTGAAACACTGTATCATTTCTTCACTCTCATTGAGTGAAAGTTTTGGAACTCTCCATCCAACAGCTTCGTGTGAGTAAAGGGACTGTCCCACTGCGGCGACCTAATTGGTGAGATTAGAAGAGTTTAGGAGAGTTTGAAAAAATGTCATGTTGAAGACCTCCTTCAACCTCCTTTGACTATGTTGAAGACTAGCTTCGACTAGCTTCAGAGAAATTGGACACTAAATAGTGGAGAGTGAAGACGACCTCCTTCGACCTCCTTCGACCTCCCTTCGACTATGTTGTAGACTGTGTATGACTACCTTCGACTACCTTCGATTACCTATGACTGCCCTCGATTACCTACGAATAACATGCCGATCTACTATGACCTACTTTGACTAAACCTACGAGTAAAAAAAGTATCGATTTTTTTACATGGCGACCTTTATATACTTGCCGGCATTTTTCAACATGTTGAAAAATACGCTGCGACCAAGCTGAGGCCTCGAGTATGCGGGGACTACTCTCGAGCATGAATGAGAGTCACAAAGACCTCCTAGGACCTCATGGTCGACCATGCTGCGAGCATGAGTCGAGGGCAAACTCGCCAGAACTCGCGGATTAGGTCATCACAATGGGACAGCCTCTTAACTTCACCTAAAGAAAGCAGTAATTCATGCAGAGAATCCAACAGCACCTTCTTATGGAAAATTAAGGAAGAGTGATAAATGTTGGTTTTCCCAATTAAAAAATATATAGTTCAGGCGAGGTAAAGTTGCCAAAGGTCCTTCTCTGAAAGGATATTAGTGAATCAGAGTATTGGGATGAAGCATTATTGGTAATATTTCAGATTTATTTAGTTACCTGAATACGAATTCCCCAGCTCCTATGGATCAGTCTCTGGATCTTTAATTCAGGTTGGAATAATATATCCTGCACAAAACTGGTGCTGCTTTGAACTATAAGTAATGCTAGTAATGCTCTCTGTGGATTTGGACTGATATGAACAATGCTGCAAAATGAGCAATTGGTAGCTGGGAAACTGAGAAGAAACACTTACTGTGCTAATGTTCAAACAAGAAGTGTTCCCAAACTCAGTTGGTATTAATGAACAGTGTTACGATGGCACCTTCGACTATGCAGATCTCCCTCAGTACTGCACTCGATCATCAGTAAGGATATTTGTACTCAACTCTGTAATGGTATGGGTCAAGCAATGGTTCAATGTTGAGCAGGTCTGTAAAGTATCAGATTAAATCAAATGTGATTTACAATAACACTGGCACACTTTTATCTGCCAAACATAATTTATAAATTGAATTTCTAGCAACTATTTCTTTAAGTCTACGGTCTCTTGGTAGTTTTATTTTTGTGTGGAAAAGTTATTTTGTTAAGAAACATTTTGCTACCTTCTGCAAGATATAAGTTTAAAGTATCAATTTCTGACCAAAACCTATAGAAGGGGTTGAACAAATGTTCAGTTCCAAAAAGAAGGTGAACATGGCAACATGTAAAGATTTAATGTGAAATCTATTTCAAATTAGACTTTTAGTTTAGTTTAGTTTAGTTGAGAGATACAGCGTGGAAACAGGCCCTTCGGCTGCACCAACCAGCGATCAATTTACAGAAGCTGATTAACTTACAAACCCGTTTAAGAAGGAACTGCAGATGCTGGAAAATCGAAGGTAGACAAAAATGCTCGAGAAACTCAGCAGGTGAGGCAGCATCTGTGGAGCGAAGGAAATAGGCGATGTTTCCGGTCGAGACCCTTCTTCAGACAAACCTGACTTACAAACTTACAAACCTGAACGTCTTTCGAGTGTTGGAGGAAACTGGAGCAACCAATGTGTTCACATGGCGATCATGCAAACACCATACAGGCAGCACCCATAGTCAGGATCTCTCATGCTGTAAGGCAGCAACTGTGCCGCTGTACAACTGTGCCACCCTAAAATGTTTTACTTAAAAAATGTTCATATTCAGAAAAATTGTGTTATGTAAAACAAATAATGATGCTATATTATGTAACAATTATGTTATGTAATACAAATAATGATGGTGAATACCTGTGTAACTAATTGATGATCAGCAGTCAGCTTTCAACTGGAGGGCTGTGGAGAAAACAATTACACATTTGTTTGTGATTCCAGAATTTATTTAACAAGAATAAGATGATTTCATTATTTTTTCCAAATAGAAGTGCAATTTATCTGCACAACTTGTGCCAGATAAATAATACTTATATTTGGAAAATATTGGTTCTGTACATTTTGTTCCTAAAAAAAATCAAAATAGCAATGGGTTCTTGATGTTATGAAGCAGTTTATGGTTAATGTAGAATATTTGGCAGCGCAAGTCTACCTCCTACCGAGTAGCATTGAAACACCAATGGCTGGCCTTATTGATTATTGTTGGCCACAGTGAACATCACCTTTGCTACTTAAGTGGACAGAAAACCCACATTGACCAATAATTGTTGGAGATAGACACAAAATGCTGGAGTAGCTCAGCGGGACAGACAGTATTTCTGGAGAGAAGGAATGGGTAACGTTTCGAGTTGAGACCCTTCTTCAGACTTTGTTGGAGGTTGTACCAGCTGGCTCTTGGGGACTGCTGAACCAGAAGGGGGATCAAGTCAAGTCTAGAGGCAAGAGAGTTTATTGTCATGTGTCCCAGATAGAACAATGAAATTCTTGCTTGCTGCAGCACGACAGAATATTTTAGGCATAAATACAGATCAGATCAGATCAGTGTGTATATATATATACACACATTAATACACAGATAAGGTGCAATAGGCAGTTAATTATGATGTGTCAATTATGCCTGTTGGACTGATTCTTTTTTTTTAATCAATTTTAATCAATTTGATTTTTTTTAATTGTATTTTTATTAGAAGTACAGTAAATTACAATAATACACATCCGATATATCTTATTACATTTTGTTGTACCACTTCGTTTTTCGAGCTTTAAAAAAGATAGAAATAAAAGAAGTAAGGAAAGTGAGCAAGAATCGTGAAGGTGCAGGAAAGTGTTGGGAAAAGAAAGCCCCTTAGGGAAGAAGTGAGAGAAGGAAGTAAAGAAAGGAAATAAGACCCTAGAAAGAAAAGAAAAAAAAAGGAAAAACAATCGCTCTATTGTAACACAAAACTCGCAAAAAAGAATGTACCAACCGTGTTTTAAATTTTTTTTAATTTTATACCCCCCGTTACCAGATCCTGGTACCATTTATATTTTAAATTACTATTGCACCTTATGCTTGTAATAATTCCATAAATGCAGACCACGTCTTTTGGAAGTGGTCTGCTTTGCCTGCTAGGAGGAGTCTCATCTCTTCCAAGTGTAGTGTATCGAACATGTTTGAAATCCACATTTTTATTGTTGGTATTGGAGCATTTTTCCAAAATTTGAGTATAAGCTTTTTTCCCATTATTAGCCCGTAGTTAAGTAAGTTCTTTTGAAACACGTTTAATTCGGGGTTACCTTCCGATATTCCAAAAATGATCCATTCTGCTTTTGGTACAAGTTTTATTTTAAATAATTTTGTGAAGATTTCAAATATTTCGTTCCAGAATTTTTGGATTTTTATACAAAAAACAAAAGAGTGCGCTATAGTAGCTTCTTGTGACTGACATTTATCACAAATGGGTGAGACATTGGGGAAAAGTTTATTTATTTTAGTTTTTGAATAATATAGTCTATGTAATGTTTTATATTGAATTAGAGTATGTCGTACGTTGATCGAGCATTTATGCACATATAGTAAGTGTTTATCCCAGCTCTCTTTTGAAATTTTTATAGCTAGTTCTTGTTCCCAGTCTCTTCTAATACCATCGGTTGTAGGTATTTCTATATTTAAAATAATGTTGTATAAGTATGATATTAGATTTGCTGATTCAGCCTTTGTCTTCATGGCTTCATCCAATAAGTCTGGGGACATGTTATGATAGTCTTTTGTGTATTTTTTCAGATAGTCACGGATTTGAAGATATTTAAAATATTGATTATTTTTCAAATTATATTTCAGTTGTAATTGTTGAAATGATAATAATTTTCCTAATTCATACAAGTCTCCGAGCGTTTTGATTCCCATTCTTTCCCATTGTGTAAATGATTTATCTATAATTGAAGGTTTAAACGACGGGTTATTGACTATTGGCATTAAAAGAGATAGATTTCTTAATTTTAGATTCTGTTTTATTTGTTTCCAAGTTCTAATTGTGCTATGTATCATTGGATTTTTATTATAATTTTTGTTATTCAGATTCACTGGTGAGAGGAGAGTCGCTCCTGTATTACACGGAGAGCAGTCCTCTCTCTCCATTACAATCCAGTCCACCTGCTGGGCAGAGTTGTCCAGCAGGTGAATCATATTTTTAATATTTACTGCCCAATTATAGTACATAAAGTTAGGGAGCGCTAGACCACCCATCTCTTTTGGTTTACTAAGGTGTGCTCTTTGTATTCTGTGGGATTTATAATCCCATATAAAATTTGTAATGTCTGAGTCTAGTTTTTTGAAAAACTTTTTTGGAAGATATATTGGAATTGATTGAAATAAATATAGGTTGTGGTAAAAAGATCATTTTTATAGTATTTATTCGACCTATTAAAGACATCGGGAGCGTTTTCCAGAATTTGATTAGATTATTTAGTTTCTTAAGTAAGGGGCTATAATTGGCGTTAAACATAGCGTGATAGTTTCTAGTGATTTCAATTCCTAAATATTTCAATTTTTCTGTGGCTATTTTAAAGGGGAATTTCAAGAGATGTGTTGAGTCTTTCGGTTTTATCGACATAATTTCACTTTTGTTCCAGTTTATTCTGTATCCTGAGAAAGATCCAAAGTCCTCAATTAGGTTTAATATGTTTGGTATACTGATTTGGGGTTTTGTGTTATACAGTAATACATCGTCTGCGTATAAGGATATTTTGTTATTTGAATATTTTGTATTATAACCGTAAATATCCGGGTGTGTTCTAATTTTTTCAGCTAAAGGTTCAATTACCAGAGCGAATAACAGCGGTGATAATGAACATCCTTGTCTATTGCCCCTTGTTAATTGGAATTTCGTAGATAGTATAATATTAGTTAATATTCTAGCCGTGGGTTTGTTATATAATAATTTTATCCATGCGATGAAGTTCTCTCCCATTTGAAATTTTTGCATTACTTTAATCATATAATCCCATACTACTTGATCAAACGCTTTTTCTGCATCCAAAGAAATGATAGATAACTCTTGTTCTTGAGGTTTGTGAGAGTGCATTATGTTAAGCAGACGTCTCAGGTTATTAAATGAATGTCCCTTAGGTATAAATCCCGTTTGATCCTCATTTATTAATTTACTAACATATTGACTTAGTCTTCTAGCTAGTGTTTTCGCTAATATTTTTTGATCCGTATTTAACAAAGCAATAGCTCTATATGAGCCTGGTTCTTCTATATCTTTATCTTTTTTAAGTATTAATGTGATCGTTGATTCTGCTAGTGTTTCAGGTAAGATTTGTCCTTTAAAAGCGTATGTATACATTTTCTGTAGACGTGGTGTAACTATGTCGTAAAAACATTTATAAAATTCATTACTGAATCCGTCTGATCCTGTGTTTTTCCATTCTTAAGTGTGTTTATTGTGTCTTCTATTTCCTTAGATGTAATTTGTGCTCCCAGTTCCTCTTGTTCCTTCAGTTCTAGTTTTGGAAGGTTACAATTGTCAAAAAATTCTGAAACTTTATTATTGTCTATCAGCGTTTTTGATGTGTATAAATTCTTGTAAAATTGAGCAAATCTTTTATTGATATCATTAGGTAGTGTTAATAATTCCCCTCTATCTGATTTAATCTTTAAAATTGCATGATCTTTTTCCCGTTTTTTCAGTTGGCGTGCTAAAAGTTTATGGGGTTTATCCCCAAATTCGAAATGTTCTTGTTTTGTTATTTGGAATAATCTTATAACCTTCTCTGATAATAATTTATTTAGCTTAAATTTCAGTATTAAAATTTTATTATGTTTATCCATAGTTGGATCTTTAGCATTATCTATATCTAGTTGTCTGATTTGTTCTTCTAATTGTCTTTGTTCATTCTTATTCTTTTTGTTTTGAAAAGCTTGATACGAGATAATGACTCCTCTAATAAATGCTTTGAAGGATTCCCATAATAAAGTGGGCGATATATCTGGTGTATCGTTTGTCTCAAAAAATAGGTCCATCTGTTTTCTTAGATATATACTCCCTTGTGGATCTTTCAAAATTTGCGAGTTAAACCTCCAGAACGATTTGTTCGTAGACATTCCTTCTAATTTTAGAACGAAAGTTAGCGGGGAGTGATCTGAAATCGTATTGGTGTGATATTTAGGGTTCATAGTATAAGGGATTAGTTTTGTATCCACTAGGAAGTAGTCTATATGTGAGTATGTTTTGTGTACCATTGAATAAAACGAGTATTCCCTTCCAGTCGGATGCGCGATCCTCCAGACGTCTGCTATATTTGTATTTTTTATATATGTATTTAAGAGTTCACTAGTTTTAGATTTCATATTACCTCTTTGTTTTTGCATCGATTTATCTAAGTACGGATCTAAAGCACAGTTGAAGTCTCCTCCAATTATAACATTTTGGTAGTTAAATTCTGCGATTGTATTCAGGATTTTATTAAAAAATTGAGGATTATCAAAATTGGGCGCATATATGTTTACCAAGGTGATTGGCGTAGCATGGATCTCTCCTGTAACTATATGATATCTCCCTTCCTTATCTGATATAATGTTCTTTGATTTGAATGGTATTCCTTTGCGAATAATGATTGCGGTGCCTCTGGATTTCGAAGTATATGAGGAGTGAAATGTTTGGCCTATCCAATTCACCCGCAATCTCATCTGATCTTGATGTTTAAGGTGCGTTTCTTGTAGAAAAGTAATGTCCGTGTTATATGATTTCAACTGAGCTAATATTTTGCCCCTGTTAATTGGTTCATTAATATCCCTTATATTCCAGCTACACAGTGTGATTCCTCCCATTTTCTTTTGTTTATCATCTTGTATTTTCTCTGATTTTAGTACCCTTATTTATTACGGTGCATTCATACCTCAGGACTCTGGATATTTGGGGGGCGTTTATATTACTAACTTCCTTGGTAGATCCCTTTTGCGATTTTCCTTGAAAAAAACCCACATAGTAATGACATATTGTGATAAAAAAAAAAATGGAACAAGTAAAATTACAGTGTCTGAAGTATTCGACACTGTAGCGCGTGTCCCACGCGTCTGTGGGATTCGACATCTATTCGACTTCCGAAGTTGATGTTGCACAATTAGCTCCGCTCCTTTTATTACTCCTATACCTTCCCCACACAAACTACATAATACTTAAACATTCAGTATTATCTACTTTAATTCTAAAATTTGTTATCTCTATATACGCGCTAGTCAGTCTTTTTAGCACATTATTACATTTTGCTCATTATATAGTTCAGGTTAATTTCCATTTATATTTCTATATTAGTATTGTTAATTATTGTTAATTCTCTAAATTTTGTAAAGCTGTTTTAAGATCTTAAACCGCCATTTGTCCTTGTGATGTTTTCCACATTCGGCTCTGCTGTTCGTCTCTGCGTTGCTTATCAGTCTTTCCTTCATTTTGAACAAAGAATGTCCTTGAGTTGAATTCCAAAGCGTCCAAAGGAGATAAGGTGTCTAGACCGGCGCACGTGGAAATGCTCTTCCATTTTAAACTTTTAGAGAATAGTGTTTCTTCCCTTATCTTCAGGTGTTCTCTGTGAAGTAATAAAAGGAAAGAAATTGTCCATATCGTCCCGCTGCCTTGATTAATCTTCTGTTTCTGCCACAATCTCTTGGGCATATTTATAAGATGCGTCCGAATTAGTGAAAGTTTTCTCTTTTCCCTTGAAAGTAATGCGCATCCTGGCCGGATAAAAAACGCTACATCTGACATCTTTAACTCCATGGAGAATCTGTCTTGTCTGTGCGAACTTTCTTCTCTTTTGCACGATCTCATAGGGATAATCCCGGAGGAGTTTGATAGTGTCGTTTCCAAAGGTCATCTTCACTCCATATTTGATTTTTTTCATCAGCTCTTCCAGTGCTGAAATGTCCCGAAGTTTGACTATGATCTGTCGTGGGTGAACTGGATCTGCTTGTGATCTTGGCTTAAATCTAGGTATTCGATGTGCCACTTCAATTTCCGGTTCCACAGGTAAATTGAGTACCTTTTTGATTAAGTTGGCAGTGAACTCACGGGCGTTATTTCCCTCTGCTCCTTCAGTTACTCCCAGTATTCGTAAATTTTGGCGCCTTGAGCGAGCTTCGAGATCAAGACATTTATCTGAGACTTTCGCCAGTTGACTCTTGAGGCTGTCTAGTTCTAGCTTCATTCCCTGCATATCTTCAGCCATTTGATCAACAACTGTTTCAATGTCTTTCATTGCAGTTACTTGTGAAGAAACAATTACATGCACAGCCTCAAACTTCTTCTTAGATTCTTCTTCCCCTTTATTAATTCTCCCCATTAGCTCTTCATGCACATCCTCAATTCGTTTTTGTATAATGCCAATGCAGTCAATAACTTTTTGATTACCAGCATTAATGTTCGACATATTTTCCATCAATTTAACATTAATATTTTCCATCATTTTTGAGTTTCCAGCCTCAATATCCTTTCTCAGTTCTCTTACCGAGTTCTTTATCTACCCCATTTCATTTTTCTCCTTAGTAGCCATCTCAGTCTTTGCCCTTGTAGCCATTCCAGAATCCACTTCAGAGGTCTGTTCTTCAGTTTTCTGTGTTTTCAGCAGTTTTGAGATTGTTCTCTGAGGGCTCTGAGCTGGACCGTTTTTTCATTTAAAATCCTTTATCCTCCGTTTTAAATTGCAGCGCTTACTGATGACGTCATCAGCGCGACGTCCCGGGGCTCCGGTGAGTTTTTGAATCGGTCCCGACCTCCAGACCCGATTTTAACGCGAAAAATCGCGATTTTACAGCAGCAGAGCTAAAAGTTGCGACTGCTAGTCCAGCATGGCGCCACCGGAAGTCTGTTGGACTGATTCTAATTGTCCATATGGAAACAAGTGCTCAGATTGGGGACACCAATCTAACTGCATCAGTTAGTTCACTGAAAACGTCTCGAGCAAAACCGCCAGCAGATGTGATTGGAATGGCTTAATAAAAAATATATACTTAAAAGTTAATTCATTTGTAATCAGAAGAGGTATATACTCAGTTAATGTCTGGGATAGGCTAGGTTGTCGATGGCTTAGTACTATTAGCACCGGGATACAAAGATGGCCAGATGGGCCGACCCATCTGAATGATGGCAACAAAAATGGTGGTGCCCGCATGTGTAATATATGCAAAACGAATTTCACTGTGCATTTGCATATGTGACAAATAAAACAATATTGACTATTGACTATTATTAATTTATTATTCTTCCAGTTTGTTTTCCGGCAGAGTGGGGAATGCGCCATTTCATGTATTGCTGTGATCCAAAGAAGAATGCAGATGCTGGACAAGTGGGAAACGTCCACTTAGAAAACTATAGAAAAACAACCATGAAGGATGATAAGTTCCTTCAGGATGAAAATCTCTCAAATGCTGAGCATGTTTAACAGCAACCATTGGAATCTTCTATGTTTAAGAGCTAACTGTATTTAATGACACTGAGATTTTGTCAACTCTCGATAAATAAAGATGTACCTTAGTCCCTTGGATCTGACATCAATTTCTTTAGATGCCATTTATTTTAGATTGTCTCTCAGTGGGTATTTACTTCATAAGAAGCAGTGTGCCTGCTGGCATTTTAAGTAGTCGTATGGGAATTCAATACCTTGTGGAGGAATAATGACTATAAGCTAGTCAGTGAGACTAAGTGAACTTGCACTGGTGCAAAAGAGGGTGTTTCCCTTGTTAGGATTGTGGTTGAAGAATTGCTGAATGACTGCTCTGAAGACTCTGTGAGCACATAAACTGTCCAATTCATTACCAACCATAACAACTAAGAGGATAGCCAACCCAAATGCTTACTTTCCCCTGTTAGTTATCTCAGTCCAAATATTGGAGGAGTTCTATCGTTTATCTCACTGTCCTACAGCTAAAAGATGAGCGAAAATTAGCCAGAGTTTTAATGCTACAATATTGCCTGGCCACCCTAGATGTCTCTCCAAATCTGCTTCCAGTAACAGTTGTGGGAGAATTGAATTGGAATAGTCTTAAAACAGGTGCAATTGGCAATCCTCTTCAGAGATATCGCAGTGGATGTTGGTGTTAAGAAGGAGGAAGAGACTGAACATTAGAAGATGGGGGGGGGGGGGGGCAGTCTTCCTTCCGCTCCCCCACCCTCACATCAGTCTAAAGAAGGGTTTAGACCCGAAACGTTGCCTATTTCCTTCGCTCCATAGATTTTTGTCTACCTATGAACATTAGAAGGGGTGGGATTGTGGTTGGTCTTTAATCACAGTTGGGGAAAGTAGAGGTATTTAATGGTTTACTGAGCCAAAACTGACCTTTTAAGGGCGGCACCGTGGTGCAGGGTTAGACTTGCTGCCTTGGAGTGCCAGAGACCCAGGTTCGATCCTGACTACGAGCGCTGTCTGTATGGATTTTGGACGTATTCCCTGTGATCGCGTGGTTTTTCTCCAGCTGCTCTGGTTTCCTCCCACATTCCAAAAAATGTACAGGTTTATAGCTTAATTTGGCTTCGGTAAAAAATTGTAAATTGTACTTAGTGTGTAGAATAGTGCTAATATGCGGGATGATTGCTTGTCGGTGGGCCGAAAGGCCTGTTTCTGTGCTGCATCTGTAAAATGATTCACTAAAACTATTCACACAAAAAAAAACAACTTCTTAAGTGCACATTCAATATTTTCCATGCCAAAAATGGACATGCCAGATTCCACATTCTATTGGTCAGTTATATTCTTCAATCTGGATGTATTTTGTTGTCCACTATTTTTATTCGAGTTTAAACAATTATCGGGTGCTTCATGAGAACAAAATTCTGGAAACACTCAGTTGGTTTTACAGTATCCTGGGAAGGAGGAACAGAATCGATGTTTCAGAGTCGATGACATTTGAACGGAACTGAAAGAACAAACGGACTTTAGGACGGAGAGTAAGAGAAAAGGGGCAGAGAGAATAAAAGGGAAAATATGTGAAAGGGCAGATCGTGGGAAAGGTTAAACGGCAAGGCAACAGAGAGTGGTAGTAGGATCGGAAGTGCAGAATTTCTCCAGCAGAGGTAAAAATGAAAGCAGCAAAGTCATCATTTTTTATTGAAGAAGGCAGGTAACAGTATAAACAAGTTCCTTAAAATAATTGCATAGAGTTATTGAAACTATGAACAATAAGTCAATAAATTGTGTGCAGGATAGAACTAGTGATCGCTGGTCAGCAAAGATTCAGCGGGCAGAAGGGCCTATTTCCACATTGCATCTCTAATCTAATCTAATCTAAACTAAACTAATCTAATCTAAATTTAACTAAACTTTGAAGATAAGGCCTCTCAGCCGGTGCTAAAATGTACATACATGAAACATTTGAGAGTGTTGTTTTCGTCACAATGGCTGTAACAGTAATTCCATGGTGGGGACATGGTGCGTGCTCTCACACTTAGAGTGAGATTGATGGATCAAATGGTCCACGGGAGGGAGGAACAGTGCAGCAAGGGAAGATGCAGAGTCTGCAATCAAGCTCCAGGCATCCGGAGAAGTGGAATTTGTCCAAAACCTGCCGGGTGTGAATTCATTGCAGCTTGCAGTAACACATCCTCACTCGTTGTGAAAGGAATCTTTACATGGAGTGGAGACCCATGGACTGTTTCATCGAACACTTGATCTGCCAAGGCCTGCTGGATCTCCTGTTGCTAACCATTTTAACTCCCCTTCCCATTCCTACACTGACCTTCCTGTCCTGGGCCTCCTCACTGCCAGAGTGAAACCACGTGCAAACTGAAGGAACGGCACCTCATATTCTGCTTGAGCAGCTTACTACCCAACAAAATAAACATTGAATTCTACAATTTTAGGTAACCCCCTCCTCCCCTCTTTTCTTCCACCCTCTTTTCTTTCCCCTTTCCCCAAACTCCGGGTGCACACCCATTTATCTGACTATCCCACTCCCCTTTCCCTTCACCTTCCATGTATATCCCTCCCGCTGCCTTCATATTTCACCCCTCTCTACTTACCTAACGCCTTGTTGCCTTCTTTTCATCTCTAGCCATTGTTCACCCATCTGTCAAACTAAACTAAACTTCTTCATAAGTCAATATTTGCTAAACGATCTAAGTTGAGTTCTTAGTGGTTGTGGGATAGGCTTATAGATAAGATATATTCGTAACACAAGATCAGTGCAGGATCACCTGTAAAGCCTTCCAATTTAGGCTTTTCCCGAAGAGGCAAAGAAGGGAGCCCAGTGGAGCTACTGGAAGCACTTGTAGAGCAGGAGGTCATGTTAGCACTGGGTGCAGTCGCTGGAGAGCTCCATGGTGTGCCTGCCAGTTTGTCCATCCCTGCAGATTCCACCAGCAGATCCCGGCACCATGAAGGAAGAGGTAAGATTGAAGAGATCTTCACAGAGGGTTATAGCTGGCAGTATCACAATCACAATCACAATAATACTTTATTAGCCAAGTATGTTTTGCAAATACGAGGAATTTCATTTGACAAGTCAGTCATACAAATAAAAAGGAACAGAACACACAAAATACATTTCAACATAAACATCCACCACAGAGACTCCACGTTCCTCACTGTGATGGAAGGCAAAAAAAATTTCAATCTCTTCCCTTAGCTCTCCCACGGTCGGGGATCTCGAGCCCTCCGTTGACGGGACGATCTTCACTTCGGTAGCCGGCGGCGTTTTGGGCCCTCCGCGTCGAGGCGATCCAGCTCCTGCATTGGGGGGATGTCAGCTCTTCCCTTCCCTGATCTGGCCACAATCAGGCAATCAGGGAAGGAAATCTATGAACACATTCAGTTGTAATTTGTTGTTGTTGGGCTCTCTAAAGAATCCATGTACATTAATGATTAGTTTAATATTGTCACATCTACCGAGAGAGTGAAAAGCTTTCGTTTGCGTGCTATACTGTCAAAGAAAAGACTACATATGAATACTATTAAGCCATCCATAGTGCACAGATGAAGATACACATTTAGTGCCAGATTTAACATTGGCATTGAAGTCTGATAAAGTCCGGTTAAAGAAAGTTCAAAGGTGTCCAATGAGGTAGATGGGAGGTCAGGACTGCACTATAGCTGATGAGAGGACGGTTCAGTTGGCTGATAACGGCTGGGAAGAAACAGTTCCTGAATCTGAAGATACTGTACGTGTTTTCAAACATTTGTACTTCCTGCCTACTTGGAGAAGGGAGAAGAGGGTGAAACCGGTCCTTGATTATGCTTGTGGCCTTGCTGGGGCAGCGTGAAGTGTAGATGGAGTTGATGGAGCAGGCGGGGACCTCCGAACGGATTATGGAGAGGTTAAAGATGTCCGTGAATGCTCCCGCTAGTTTGTCTGTGCAGGTCCTAAGGACGCAACACGGGACTACATCCGGGTTAGTTGCTTTTGGCGGGTTTGCCCTCAGGAAGACCGATCTAACTTCTGTAACAGTGACCGTGGGAACTGGCACTTGACTCTTGACTTGAGTCTGTCAGGACGGATTCATCACTGTTCAAAGTGAGTAGAGAATGCATTCAGTTCACCAGAGAGGGATGGCAGTCAGTGACGCTGCTTGACTTTTCTTTGTAACACGCTGTAGTATTCAAACCTTGGCTCAGTCAACAGGTATTCGAGTGATTATGCAGGGACTCTAGTTTGTCCCGATATTGCCTCTTGGCATTCCTGACCGTTTTGCAAAATCATGGAATGATTTCCTGTATTATTCAGGATCATTTGACGTATGCAGTGGTCTTGGCCTTCGTTTGACTTGTATGCAGCGGCCTTGGATTTCACCCAATGGATCTCATGGTTCGTCCATGGTTTGTGGTTGGGAAACACTTGGATAGTCTTCTTTGGCACGCACTCTTCTATGTACTTCCTGATGAAGTCTGTCATGGCAGTGGCCTAAGTATTCAGCTCGGCTGCAGATTATATTGAAGTCAGGCAAATGGTTCAAACTGTAGAGTCACATCAGGATGATTGTAATCTCAGAGGCAGATTGAAAAGCCAGTGCGTTGAGAGGCTTTTGTAAATAGGACGACAGCCTCAAATTATTGATTACATTGACTAACGCCAAATGTCATACTTGAATCATGTCTTTCTGTTTGTAAAATGTTTGTCATTGAAAGATAATTGAGTTTGAAAAATCTCAAAAGTGTAGAGACAGATCCACTGAACCACATTGTTACACATCCCTGTGTTTCCTTCACACAGGCTTCATGGCAGTAGAATCTGACCTTGGATCTCAATGTAAGATCTTAGGTCAGTAATTGAACACGTTGGTATGCCAAATGGACTACATTGTACAAAGTTCCCTCCAGTATCAAACGGAACTGTGAGGCTTCTGAATGTACATCTCCATCAAGCATGGCCACTTGCAGCTGCTTCCTAAGTATTCCTTTGAATCAAGAGGAGATTATGAAGTGTCCTTCTGATTTCATTGAGCAGCCTTGGTACTTTGTATTGTCCTGATCCTAACTATCCATTCATGTACTTGACTGCAAGCATTTTTGTTTAAGTGGACCATTTGCTGAACACCTGTAAGGTTTGCAAATGGGCAGAGCTGTGTGCCACAAAGGTATTCAGCCCCTGAGATTAATTCAAGATGCAGCAGGTGTTATGTTTGAAAAATGAAGGCTGTACACAACGAGAGGTGATGCTCATGTCTTTTTCAAGACTGGACAACAATGACAAATGGACATTTGATTGAGCCTAGGCTCTGAAAAGAAAAATAAATTGTAGCAGTGTCTGGCTGAAACTAAAAATGCTGAGGTACCTTCAGCCTGCTGTTTACGGGAGAGAAATTCTGCATCCATTTTAAGTTCTGTAACTTTTTGAAAGTTATTTATCATCGCCAGGTGGCTACAATGGATAGGAGCTGCAACTGATTGTCTCACCATGACTGAAGACAATTTGTTAGCTTCTGTTGTCGTTTAAAGACAATTTGTTAGATTCTGTTGTTGTTTAAATGATTTTGTTTGAGCAATCTAACAATCCAGGAGTTGAGATTAAGAGGTTTTTGTAAACCATCTCAGGCTTTCCAGCACCTTCTGGGAGGTATGCTCCTTGGGATGGCCTTGCACAGAGTAGCAGTTACTGAGGGTCTAAATGGAGTATTTCCTCACCCCACCCCTCTCGCATTCCTCCTTCTATTTGTTTTCCCAATGTTACAGCCAGCATCTTGGCTGTTGTTCTTTCCTCTGCTTCATCTCAGCAGGCAATGGCAAGGCCAGTCTGATAACAAGTAATCCAGTGCACAGTCATGCATAAGGGATGTGCAGGAAGATACTGCAGATGCTGGTTTGCACCGAAGATAGACACAAAATGCTGGAGTAACTCAGCGGGTCAGGCAGTTTCTCTGGAGAGAAGGAACGGGTGGCAATTCGGGTCGAGACCTTTCTTCAGACTAATGACTGGTAAATATTCCAGTGTGCCACCAGTGTGCTGCAGACAGTGAGCTGCCCTGACATGGTTTCCATGAAGCTCCTGCTGTTGGCATCATGCTCAATATGAAATTGATCAACTGAAGTTTCCCAACTCTGCCCGAATGGAGCAGTCAACTGAGTATAAGATGATTCTTGTCCATTGAACAAATTCCCATTTATGGTGTAGATTAGTTCCATGACAATAGGAATCTTGTTGGAATATTGTGGTGAGAAAGGTTGATTGGAAAATGATTGAGCTATGATACATTCTTTCCTTGACCTTATTCTGCATTTTGAAGAGGTCTCAGGTAGACCTGTTGGTTAGAATTAATTTATCTGCCAAAATGTGGCAGATGTTCAACAGAAGCAAATTTCTGAAAGCAGCCAAACTTGACAATGTTTCCCCACAATTCCTCTTGGTTGACAGTGTCAAATGCTGATATGAAGTAATGCAAGGTACAGTATGAAGACACGCAATAGTGCTTGATACTTTAGTTTAGTTTGGCGATAAAATGCGGAAACAGTCCCTTTGGCCCACCGTCCACACTAGCACTATCCTACACACACTAGGACCAATTTACACACTTTATCATAGCCAATTGACCTTACAAACCTGTATGTCTTTGGAGTCTGGGAGGAAACCAGAGCACATGCGGAAAACCCATGCCATCATGGAGAGAATGTCCAATCTCTGTACAGATAGTACCCGTAGTCAGGATCGTACCTGAGTCTCTGGTGCTGTAAGGCAGCAACTTTATTGCTGCACCACAATGTCCATTGAACAAATGCCTATTCATACCGTTTCCTACATTTTGCTTGGAGTTGGTGTACATGTTTTCTATGTCTGTTGGTGGATATAATGTAAATTGTTAGATGGGGAACTGATCTGCAGCCACTAGTTGGAGCTAGTTAAAGATGAGCCTTGCAATAACCACTATGGCAGATAGCAGGAGAGGCTTCTGTAGATACTGTACTTGGATTAATCTTCTTTCTTCAGACAACTTCACTCCAGAACCAAGGTCATTCAACACTCACTCATCAAACTGCAATACCCAGATGGCACCTTCTCTGCCCACAATTGGAACTCCAGGTTGTGTGATATTGAGACTGAAAAAATAGCACTAGTGATCATGAAAATCTTGACTAAAAATGAGCTGGCTACAAACCGACTCAGAAACCAATAAATAGAATTTAGAACATAGAACACTACAGCACTGGAAGAGATCCTTTGGCCCACAATGTCTAAGTCAAACATGATGCCAAATTAAATTAATCTCATCGACATGAATCTGATACATATCTCTTAATTCCCTGCACATTCATGTACCGGTCTAAATACCTGTTAAATGTTACTGTGTAGGAAGGAACTGCAGATGCTGGTTTAAACCAAAGGTAGACACAAAAAGCTGGAGTAACTCAATGGGACAAGCAGCATCTCTGGCTAGAAGGAATGGGTGGCTTTTCGGGTAGAGAACCTTCTACAGAGTAGTTAGGGATAAGGGAAACGAGAAAAAACTATGAATGAAAGAAATGCAATAAAAGTCATGATGAAATGTCACTATCGTGTCTGCTTCCAGCACTTTCCAGGCACCCAGCACTTTCTGTGTAAAAAAAACTTGCTCCGCCTATTTCCTGTCAACTTCCCCCCTCTGACCTTTAAGCCATGCCTTCCAGTAATTGACATTTCTACCCTGGAGAAAATAATCTATGTACCTTAACAATGTCTATCATAATGTTATAAACTTCTATCAGGTCTTCCCTCAACCCCCAATGTTCCAGAGAAAACAATTTAACCCAGTCCAACCTCTCCTGATAGCTAATATCCTCTAATCCCAGTGGCATTTCGGCAAACCTCTGCACCCCTTCTGAAGCCTTTACATCCTTCTTTTAAAAGTGGCGACCAGAACTGCACACAATACTCCAAAGTTTTAGGCAGTTGCAACATGACTTTCATTCATAGTTTTATACTCAATGCCTGGATCAACGAAGGCAAGCAGACCTCACACCTTCTTTACCATCTTATGTATTTACAAAGCTCTCTCAAAACTGTTTCACACCCACATTGAGGTGATTTTTCATATTTCCAGCACTGTTTTTATGGGTATTGCACAGATGAGTTTCATGACCAAGCTATTTGTGTAGTTCTTTGTCAACATCTCACCTAGCTAGTTCAAGGTCAATCCACAAATTATAGCAAAAAATGAAATAAGCAAAATCAATAGAAGGGCAGCACAGTGGTGCAGCTGATTGACGTGCTGCATCACGGCACCAGAGACCTGAGCTCGATCCTGACCTCGGGTGCTGTCTTGGTGGAGTTTTCACATTCTTCTTGGGACCATACGAGTTTGCTCTGTGTCTTCTGGTTTCCTCTCACATCGCAAAGACATGTAGGCCTATTGGCCTCTGTAAATTGCCTTTTGTGTGTAGGGGGTGGATGCAAAAGTGGAATAACACAGAACCAGTGTGAATGGGTGATCAATGTTAGCATGGAATCGGTGGGCTGAAGGGCCTGTTTTCATGCAGCTTTTGCTGATGATTCAATGGTCAATGGTTCAATTATCGTATCATTAGTTAAGAAAATGCATTTACTGAGAATAGAGAGGAGAATAATAAGTTCTGAAACATCTTGTCAGCCCATTCAATTCAATACCATTTAGATTTATGTTCAGACTTTTATCATATTATTCCATGTACCTTTAACCAAGACTTCTCAATGAGATAATTATGGTTGCCTTAAATGTACCTTAATGCCAACAGAAAACTGCATGCATATGAATATCTTTGTAAATCACCATATAATTGTGACCAGTTATGCTTTAAAAAATAATAATATAAGATGATTTTGTATTCAATTATATGTTGGAATTCAACAGTACCTTTGGCAATCTACCTTAAGAGCTCAGCACACAAGGAGGCCATCTAACCCATCAATGAGTTTTCCAATTAATCCTCTGGTGTAGAAAATTATATTTCCCATCATTTTCACTTATCTTAAATTGTGTTTAAAATTTGATGCCATCCATACAAACTATTGAACACAAATGTCAGAATAATGCAATTATGGGAAACAAGAAAATTAAATTATATCTACAAAGATGTGAGTATCAAATCTGCATCAATATTCCACCAACAAAATATTGGTGCAGTCTGTCAGAAAACAAATTTGTTTTTTATAAACCGAGGATATTTTACGATAAAGTAAATGCATGTTTAAAAAAAAGGGTAAACCCACTCTCCAAATGAATGTATTATGTAAAGGATTTATCCCACAAACTCATAATTGTTAACATGTTGATTCCAACCTGTGAATGAATACCTCTAAATCAATTAATTAAAAATGCAAAGTACCTTTAATTAAAAGTAATTAAAATGAACTATCGACTCCAGCTCTTCTGCCAGATCCACTATTCTGGAATTCTGCCAACACTCAGAGCTGCAGCTGTGTGTTCTTTGCCACTGGTTGACTGTTTATTACACACCAATCAAAGGCCTATGTGTTTTGAGTTACTGTTGCATTTGACTACATTTTCTGCCTCTGAAAGCCTGTCTGTCTGACGCAATAAGGATTTTTATTAAATCGGGAATAATTAAAGATTTGAAATTTAATTAACGCACCATTGTTACCATTTCGTCTTTGTAGAGTTGCCCATATCATCATACTTCATATTTACGGTTTGGCACAGAGGTTTATATAGCAGCTGAATTTTATAGTGTGCGATGGGGAAGGAATCAAATGTTGTTTGCATGATAGATGTACCTGTTTAATTGGAAATGTAATTGCTAATGAGTTGATAGAAAAAGCCATTTGATGAAGTAAATATGCATGTTTTGCTAATGCCAGCTGCATATTCTTTATCACAGAACAAGTACTTGGACTTGTCAAACAAGAGTGTCTTCAACCTACTCGATTTATCAACCTGCTCTTAGTGAATGAATGATTTAAAGCGCCTCTGATCTTCATTCTTTGTGCTAACTGGCATTTACCATGTCCGAGCCTAAGGTATTCACTGGAGTTTAGAAGGATGAGGGGGTATCTTATAGAAACATATAACATTATAAAAGGACTGGACAAGCTAGATGCAGGAAAAATGTTCCCAATGTTGGGCGAGTCCAGAACCAGGGGCCACAGTCTTAGAATGAAGGGGAGGCCATTTAAGACTGAGGTGAGAAATAACTTTTTCACCCAGAGAGTTGTGAATTTATGGAATTCCCTGCCACAGAGGGCAGTGGAGGCCAAGTCACTGGATGGATTTAAGAGAGAGTTAGATAGAGCTCTAGGGGCTAGTGGAATCAAGGGATATGGGGAGAAGGCAGGCACGGGTTATTGATGGGGACGATCAGTCATGATCACAATGAATGGCGCTGTTGGCTCGAAGGGCCGAAGGGCCGAATGGCCTCCTCCTGCACCTATTTTCTGTGTTTCTATGTAACTTCTTTCCTTTGATCATATTGGTTTTGCTGGTCGTATTTTTTTCGACCTAGCTTTGAAATGCAACACGGAAAGAAGTGAATTTAAATAATGGCCTGGATATTGTTGTGTGGCAAAAATATTTGCCATTCATCTTGCGTACCGTTGTCCAAAGAGTCTTCATGGGGTTGTCAGCAAAGAAGGCGAGTAATGTAGCATCTAATCCAGCTCTCTGCAGAGAATACATGGTGCCTGTGACTAGGGGAAATGGGAAGGTGATCTTCAACCAGTCAATTTGACGGCACACACAGGAGAAAAGAAACTTGAAAAATAGGAAGATAAATTGCAAAGGAGTAAAGTAAAGACTAAGACTTGTGCATGGACTTAAGGAAGAATATAAACCCAAATAGACAATAGCACAAAATATATTTAATTATGCCTAATTTATATCTGAGGGCATGAGATTGCAATGTCTTAAAATTAATTTTCAGAGCCACGGTCAATGGTAATTATCGCTCGTTACACCTTTAAGAGACATTCGGGCAAAAGTCATTATGTGTTATGTTTGCAGGTGTCTTTAGCATATGTATAAAGTTCATTGCAGTGAACTCTGTGCTAAACCCAGTCTGAGAAGATTGCACCAGTGGATTCAATGGACCAACAGGGTATCTTTGACAGCAGCTACAGAATTCTGTAGTTAATAGATGGCATAGGTTGTTGTCCTGTCAGTTTTATCCTGAAGTAAAGGTGAGTGTTGACAGCCTTAGCATAATTAGTACAACACATTATGCTCATTGCCTTCTCTCATTTCTCAAAATTATCCCGAATAAATGCACAAGGAAAAAATAATTTTGAAATGCAAGCATTCGCCTTAAGTGGCTTCTCATTCTCCAGTTGTGTTGAATTCTAACAGGAGAGAGGCATTGAAACTTCATTGGTTTCATAACTGTTTTTTTACCTGCTTGATCAAGAAATGGTTAACGAAAAAAATGTTGTGCTCATTTTAAAATGGGATAAATAAACATTGCTAAATATCATTTGCAATAAAAATTCTTGTCACCTTCCTTGAAATGGAAATTTTTCATTTTAATAATGACAATTTTTTATATTCATAATTAATGCCACTCTCCAGGGTATCGGTTTATTTTTATTATTAATTAATATATCCTCAATTACTCATGGATTTATTGGGAGATAGAAAAAAATAATTCATCACAGTTTGAGATAATTGTCTAAAATTGACCCAAAGTTCACTGAATTATTTCTTCTGCATCATATAATTTCTTCTGTCTGTGAAAATGATTTCTCCCTTGTGTTCACAAGTTAGCAATTATATTAAAAATAGACAGGTAATGGTAAAAAAAATGTATGTGTTGGAATGAACCTTTATCTCAGTTCATAATTCATAATGATGGTGTCCAAGTTTCTTCAGGAGAATTTATTTACTTGCTGCACAAAGTTATGTATAGGCGCGGTTTAGGGAAATTTAGAGCAATAGTAAGTACATGCTTAGTGTACTTTTAATTTTAGTTTAGTTTAGAGATATAGTGCGGAAACAGGCCCTTCTTACCACCTAGTCCGCACCAACCAGCGATCTCCGCACATTATCACTACCCTACACACACTGGGAACATATTTTATATTTATACATTAATGCCAAGCCAATGAACCTACAAAGCTGTATGTTTTTGGAGTGTGGGAGAAAAACGAAGATCTCTGAGAAAACCTATGCAGGCCACGGGGAGAACGTACAAACTCCGTACAGACAGCACCTGTAGTCAGGATTGAACCCGGGTCTCCGGCACTGTAAAGGCCCTGCCCCACTTTTCCGAGTTACTCACGAACTCTCCCGAGTTTTCCCCTTGATTCGAACTCGGAGAATTACGGCAACAGCCATTCGTAAGTACTCGGGATTATTTATTTTTACTCGTGGACATTTTTCAACATGTGGAAATAACGTCCCGACTTACCTGATGTGCCAAGTTCCTACGGCTGGCATTTCGAGCCGCTACGAAACATCTACGGACTCCTAGGGGCTCCTACGAGCTCGCTACCGACATTGCCCGACATTCCCCGAGTTCGAATCAAGGGGAAAACTCGGGAGAGTTCGTGATTAACTCGGGAAAGTGAGACAGGGCCTGAAGGCAGTAGCTCTACCGCTACACCACCATGCCACCCTAAATGTAATCATATTAACACTGGCATGAACCCAATGGGCCCGAGTTGTTTCTTTTAACATTTCTATAATTAATATCTAACAACAGCACTTTCAAAATTGAACCTACTGCACCATTCCTACTGTAGGTAAATAGCTCAGATTTTGGACAGAAATTGGGCTAAATGGTAAATTATTTGTTTTTTGTGTGTCTGGAATTAACAAGAGATGGTTAATGGGAGTTCAATGTCTAAAGGGCCTGTCCCACTAGGGCGTCATTTGTGCTTCACGCGAACATTTTGTGAATCCCGAAATCCTAGGGTGCCGCGCGCAACCACGCGTCACTGCGTACGTCAACACACACCACGCGCGCATAATGCACGCCATGCGCGCATCACGACCCGTGCATCATGCGTCGTGACGCGTAAATGATGTCGCGTAAATGATGCGCAAATGACGCCCAAGTGGGACAGGCCCTTAAGGTTCTGGAAACAATAGGGAGTACAACAGAGAGTGAAATCAAAACTCCAAGCAAAGACACTGGTCCACTTTTTGCAAGTAACACACCCCACTCAAAATGTGGGAATGGGTTAGGGTTAGGGTTAGGGTTAGGTTTAGGCTTGGCGTCATGTGTCCATTTTTAGTACACATCAGTCAGACGCTAAGTTGATGACGATGTTCAGATGTGTGGACTAAATATTCAGAAATTGTGTAGGCAAATTCAGACTGCAGCATTCATTGTTTGACATTCTGAAGCTCACAATTCTCTCATGTTCATTAGTTCTTAAGTTCTAGGAGCATAAAAAGGCCATTCAGTGCATCGTCTACTCTGCCATTTAATCATGGCTGATCTTTTTCCCTCTCAACCCCATTCTCCTGCCTTCTCCTCATAACCCCTGACACCTGTACTAATTAAAAATCTGTCAATCTCTGCTTTATAAATATCCATTCACTTGGCCTCCACAGCTGTCTGTGCCAATGTAGCAATGTAGCAAAATGTTGAGATTTTAAAAATCATGTCTGTAATTTATCCCATCAGATAAAGCATAAAAAGAAGTTTAATTTGACACCTAATTCACTTTCATATCTTCAGTATTAAAAAAGTTATGGCCATTTTCATACTCGGAAATTAGCATCTTGTTCCCTATTGCTTTTCCATTGACTTAACTCAAAAGTTGTGATCGAGGACAGTCAAAAGCCCATAACATTCTTAAAAATTAAGAGAACTGAAAGAAATTTTATGTTATTATAGATTGAAGCATTCTGAAACAAATATGAAACAATCTTACTTAGATGACTTGAAATTAAAGCATATAATTAGTTAGTTACCTAATTGTAGCTAATTACAAAATTCAATTACTAGATCTAAACATCTATCAATTTCTTAAGAATAGCTTAACATTTTTAAATAGCCTAAGTGTCCAAATAACATTCACACAAGAATTCACAATATAACATAATTTTTAAACTCTCATTGTCATGGATTTATAGGCCAAATGGAAGGTGTTTAATGTTTAATACCTGTAAATTAATGGCCATTTAATTCATCTTGCGAGTAGGTTTTTCTGGAACGCGATCATTTGGAACGTTGCAGTTGCAGTGAATTTAAATCCCATATCGGCAGGAAAAATACTGCCGGTTCGTATGGGGAAATAAATCACCGTTTCGCAATGTAAAATGTGAATTAAAGTCATCTTAAGGAGCACTTTTATGCATAAAATAAACGGCTTTCCTTTACCTGTCCCGTACGTGAAATCCGTCCCCGTTGTCGGCGTTGACGGCTTTTGAAGCTGATTTTAAAATTACTCCAGCGCTGAACTTGTCGGGCGATTTAAAAAAGAATACACAGAACGGCCGTCGGAACAATTCTTGAGCAAAAGCTTGCACTCCAACAAAATATAATCCAGGACCAGGTAGGAGAAAAACCGCGTTTTAACCCCTCCCCCCCCCCTCAAAGGCGCTAAAATCGCGCACACGGCCAGTGGCAGAACTGCAGAGCCACTGAAGGTAAGTATTGTAACATACCTAGCCAATGAATTCCACAAATTCACCACCCTCTGACTAAAGAAATGTCCTTATCTCCTTTCTAAAGGTACATCCTTTTATTCTGAGGCGATGGCCTCTGGTCCTAGAGTCTCCCACTAGTGGAAACATCCTCTCCACATTCACTATATCCAGGCCTTTCACTATTCGGTAAGTTTCAATGAGGTCCCCCCTCATCCAGCAAGTACAGGCCCAGTGCCGTCAAATGCTCATCATATGTTACCCCGACTTCATAGCCATGAATGGTTGAACAAGTGCCAGCAACTGGGAGGAGCTATCAGTAGTACATTTAAATAGATCCTCCCTTAGTTTGGAAGTTAGTTGATTGCATCTCTACTTGACATTTCTCTTTGAGCCTCTTGGTGTGCTTATGGTCTTAAGGATCTATTAGGACCGAGATGAGAAAAACATTTTTCACACGGAGAGTGGTGAATCTGTGGAATTCTCTGCCACAGGAGGTAGTTGAGGCCAGTTCATTGGCTATATTTAAGAGAAAGTTAGATGTGGCCCTTGTGGCTAAAGGTATCAGGGGGCATGGAGAGGAGGCAGGTACAGGATACTGAGTTGGATGATCAGCCATGATCATATTGAATGGCGGTGCAGGCTTGAAGGACCGAATGGCCTACTCCTGCACCTATTTTCTATGTTTCTATGTTTCTATGGTCCTATATTGTGTACTTATCTGCATGTAATGGGACTGGTGTTAGGCTGCTGGGTCTCAGGGATGTACACAACACATGTCTTTGGTGGATGACCGAAAGCAGGTCCAAGCATAGACATGTTGAGCACCGTCTCGGCATTAGTGGCAGCAGTCTGGACAGGTGGCTGACATCCAGCCACAAAGTGGGCTGGCAAAGTGGCAGTGGTAATGATGTGGGCACAACCCATGCCATTTGAAAAAGGTTATCTCAGATTTCTGCTGCAGTACTAAATATAGGCACAAAATGTTGGAGTAATTCAGTGGGTTAAGCAGCATCCCGGGAGAATATGGATCGGTGATGTTTTGGGTCGGAACCCCTCTTCAGACTGGGTCTATCTTTGTGTCTTTGGTTCCTTGTTATTACATTCCACTGCAGTACTGTTTGGTTTGCAATGGAAAGTGTGACCTGATTGTAGGTTTGGTTCACAAATGCATTAGCAGATTTGGCCATTACTTCCACACTGGAAAGGATGCAAACTTGGAGCCTGCCCTGCTGTCAAATTGATCCTAGACTCCATACCATCCTTGAGAGTGAATTTATGAACATAGCATTCTACATAGCAAGCCACCTTCTGCGATTTCTCCCTGTTGATGTTTTGTACCTGAATCTATCATAGCACAAAGAAGAAATTTGCTAAAATACATTCTAAATAAATTAAAGATGCTGGCATTTTAATAGAAAAATCACAGGATGCTTCGGAATACTCAGGGTTTTCCAGTAATTAAAATCTGATTATGATTTAGAGTTGTATAAAAAAACAGTTACTGCTGAAGTAGTGAAAAAGAATTACCCTTTTAAGAAATTCTCTAGTGACTTCTGTCTGGACTTTTAATTATTTAGTTTGGAATGATTGATGTGGTAAAATGAACAGTCATGCTTGTAATTCTTATAAAAGAGGAAGAGGTGGTCTGAAGTTATCCCCAATTTATAGCTTCAACTTGGCATACAGAAATTGTTTAAATGTTTTATGCTTGGAAACTTCAAACAAAAGGTTGCAGAGAAAAAAGAGTGCTATTTGTGTATGGAAACATTGACATTTTGCAAAATGGTATTAAATATGAACATGTAGTGTTATGTAAAAAACATCTAATTATTTCTTTCAGCTGGTAATTAATATACAGAGGGATTCTGAAATAGTTTCACAGAAGGAAGAAACATGTAGTATATTGATAATTAAATTAATCTAAATCGATGTGCATATAGGATATTCATAAAAGTTGTGTATGTGCCATGGGGGCCTACATAAAGTACATGAAAAGTTTATTAGCATTCTTATTTTATACAATAGGTACGACATGACTTGGGAAATAAATGTGTTGTTTTTTCACTTAAGACTATTTGTGCATTGATTTTGTTGAAAGCAAGCAGAAAACAATTGATATAGAGATTTTGTTAAAATGGTATGTATGTATTTAACAGTTTTGTGATGATTTAATAGCTAATAACCCCCAATATTTGTACTTGATTTATATCTGGTAAGAATATTGGAGCTATTAAAATCCACGGGAGATTTTTATTCATTAAACCAGTAATCCAGACCTCATCATTCATGTATATGGCATTGTTATACCTGTACATATTCTTGAATTTGGAAAGGATAAATTAGCTATTTTTCAGCTAAAAACATCCTTTTAATAAAACTAATTGGAAGCATAAAATGCTTCATTTAATTTATCTGAAGCATTGTTTACCATGTTACCATGATTAAGGGATGCATTTTATTGCAATGGCATATTCTAAACAAAGGAGTATGAGAAATGGGAGCAAGATCCTACAAGGCTGCTCTACCATAAGATTGTGGCTAATCTTCTCAAAGGCATTCTCTTTTCTCCTTGATTTTCCACATATCCAAAACCTATCAATCCCTGACTTTTATATGGTCAATGAATGAACATTCACACTGCTCTGGGTGAGAAATTTCAAGGACTTATAGCTTCCTGAGGGAAAAAAATGTACTCTTCATCTCACTCCTAAACGACGAACTACTTGTTGGATAACACAGCCTTTCATTTTAGACCTCAATATTTTCGCTGTCAGGCATCTTAAGAATTTTATGTTTCATGAAATTTCTTTCTAAAATCTGGAGGATAGATGCCTGAACCAATCAATCTCTCCGAATTAAACCATCCCATAATTGCAGGAATCAATGGACCTATTGTCACTCCTTGAATGACAAGCACATACTTCCGTGCATCTGGAGACTGAAGCTGTGTACAAGACTACATATGTGGCCTAATGGCAAGACTATTTTGTCTTCTATTCTAATGTCGGATAAAAAGGCTAACATACCATTTGTTTTAAAGTTTCTTGCTGCACCTGCATATTAACGTGATTACAAACATACCTAAATGCCATTAGATCCTAACAATTCCAAGCCTCTGAAGATAGACACAAAAAGCTGGAGTAACTCAGCAGGACAGGCAGGATCTTTGGAGAGAAGGAATGGGTGACGTTTCGGGTCAAGACGTTACCCATTCCTTCTCTCCACAGATGCTGCCTGTCCGGCTGAGTTACTTCAGCATTTTGTGTTTATCTTTGGTGTAAATCAGCATCTGCAGTTCCTTCCTACACAATTCCAAGTATCTAATTATTTATACAGGGTTCTTTTTCTATTCACTCACGTGACTATTGCTGTGCAGGCAAAATGTATTACTTGAACCTTACTGCCCTTATGTTAATTGCAGGAGCCTGCCACGCTGATGTGTGTCTAGGATCATGTTGTAGTAATATGTAGGAGAATGGTTGATATCTTTCCCTGAAGTTCAGCAGCATTTTTATTTTCACTATCAAAGATACTTCCTCAATACCTGCTCACCTAAACTTGATATCTATAGGCATTGTAGGAAGGAACTGCAGATGCTGGTTTATGCCAAAACTAGATACTAAGTGCTGGAGTAACTCAACAGATCAGGCAGCATCTCTGGAGAAGTTGCCTCCTACTTCGCTTGGGCAGCTTATAGCCCAGCGGTATGAACACTGATTTCTCTAATTACCTCTAAGTAACCTCTACATTACATCTCCCCCACCCAAGTCTTCCTACTAGTTCCACTGATCATATTTCAGTATCCCTTCATTATCATCTCTTCCCCAGTCCACAATGAGCCATTATGGGCTCCACCCTTTCTTGGTCATCTGTTGCTGGTCCTTATTTGTTCTGGCCCTTTCCTACCTCTATTTCCCACCCGCCCCCTCTACTTTCAGTCTGAAGAAGGATTCCGGCCTGAACCATCACCCATCCTTTTTCTCCTGAGATGCTGCCAGACCTGTTGAGTTACTCCAGCATTTTGTGTCTGTCATCTATATGCAGTGTACTAGTAATCACCTCAGAGCTCATTTGATCTTCTTATTTTGTGGGCTTGGCAAACTTGCAATTAGATTCCTCTTCAATGTTCTTTGCCTAGACAGAAATGCTCGACACATGACGATAATCCTTGATCTAACTGACTAGTTACTCTTACTAGTATTTAACTGTGAAGCTTCCCTGGTTTATTTTATTTAATCACTCTTCAATCCATATTATATCACAAGCCCATGCCCAATCCAGTGAGGTTAAGTCCAACCTCATGGTGGGATTTTGTGAACTGATTTCTAAGATGGAAATTTGAACACCATCATCTGCTTCCCGGCATCCATAGGCTTAATCCCATTGAAACTGCAAGTTGCAATCTAAAATAAACTTTCACTAATATGTCCCACATGAGTCCCCTTCCCTTCCCCTTCCATCATAACATGGTTTTGCTCAATCGTGTTATGTTTTTTCAATTTTCAGTTAAAAAGTTCACTTACAAAAGAAAATAATACTTAGGTGTGTTTCTCATATTAATTGAGAACCTTTTCTATGGATATGTGTCCAAGAAGATTCTGGAATTTATTTTGTTAAAAAAGCTGTGATCCTTTTAAGCATTGTTGGCCAAAATACCGTGTTGATGCATTTATTGAAGATATAGTAATTAGTGACAAAGACAGTTTAAAAAAAAAGTACATAGATTTGTAACAATGCAAGAAATATTGCCAGATTTCTGCATTTCTTTTGTATTTATTCATTTTTCAGCTATGTTGGACCAGAATCTTGAGCTGCTGCTGTCCTGCAGGTTGAGGGACATCCTTGGCAAAGTAGAGTCGCACGTTTCAGGATTGAGATTCACTGGTAATGAGGGGATGATAATATACATCCATGTCAGTATGGTGTGCAACTTGGAATGCATTGATGGTGTTTCAGGAAGGTAACTGCAGTATATTTGGTACATGATAGTTACAGCAGTCACTGTGCACCATTGGTGGAGCAGATGAATGTGTAACATGGTGGATTAGGTGCTAGGCAAAAAGGCTGCTTTGTCCTGCATGGCGCCAAGCTTCTTGAGATGTGTTGGAACAGCACTCATCCAGACATGTGGAGCGTATTCTAACTAGCCCTTGATGATAGTGAAAAGGCTTTGGGGTGTCAGGAGGTGAGTCACTCATCACAGGATGCCAACCTTCAACTCGGGTACTTATGCCGCTGGCTCGGCTGAGTTTCTTGTCAATGATGATCTCCTGGGATGTTGATGATGGGACCCCAATAATGGTACTGCCGTTGAA
The DNA here is from genome assembly GCF_010909765.2 of Amblyraja radiata. NCBI lineage: Eukaryota > Metazoa > Chordata > Chondrichthyes > Rajiformes > Rajidae > Amblyraja > Amblyraja radiata. Next base: position 12,525,655 of record NC_045972.1, on the reverse strand, counting down.
TGTCAAGGGTAGTTAGTTGGACTGTCTATCTTGTTGGCGCAATTGTGGGCCAGGTTAATACTTGTTTATCAGCAGATTCCTGCATATCATGCCGGTCCTTATGCACGTGGGCACGGTTTGCTGATGAATTATGAATCATGAATCGAGTTGAACATCTGTGAACATCGCCATTTCTAATCTTATGATGGAAGGAAAATAATTTATGAAGCAGCTAAACATGGTTGGTCTGAGGAAAGTGCCATGAAGAAGTCCTGCAGTGATATTCTGGGCTGTTGTGATTGAACTCCAATAAGCATAGCCCTCTTCCATTCCATGAAGGATGAACATGCTGCATCATATGTCCTTCAAAAGCTTTTGGTCGAGGTTCAGCTGAAATTGATAGGCAATGACTAGGAGATCCTGTCATATGAGGACACATAATGTAAACATGGTATTTATTCTCTAGAATTTTGAAGAACGAGAAGTGAACTCATTGAGGTACATACAAGACTCAGATGGTTCAACAAGGAGAATGCAATAAAGTGGTTTCTCTGGTTTAAGGGAATAGACCACATTCTCAGACCAAAATATTGTACATGATTCTGAACAAGTGTGCTGCTCCAGAAGGCTGAGTTCCTGACCTTTGGTACTCTGTGGTATCTGTGTTGCTTTTGCATTGTCTTCAAGTGACCATGAACTAACCCCCCCCCCCCCCCCCCCCCCCCCCCCCCGGGGTGCTTCAGGTTCCTCACACACCCTAACTGTTGGTTACCACTTGTGTGTAGGTGAGGGATGGAGTCGATGAGATGGTGGGGGTGGGGGGTTAGGCGGGGGGTTGGGTGAGGGGGAGAGGGAGGGGGAGGGGGTGTGAATAGTTGTAGGGCAAAAATAAATGTCCAAATAGGATCACTCTCTGAGCCAGCTTCAACTCAATAGGTCAAGGTGGCCTCCTCCTTCTATGTCGCTCAGAAACATGGAGACAAAAGAAAGGCTATTAGGACTGAAATTAGGTGAAATTTCAATCAGATGGCAAAGAATATTTTGAATTCTTTACAATGGAGAGTTGTGAACACTTAGTCATTGATTACATTCAAAATGACATGGATTGATTGATAAGGATTTTGGATGGGTCAATGGAAATGGAAATAGGGCAGAAACAAGAGAAGATGAAAGAAGAGCTATGATCTTGCTTAATACAGAGGAGGCTTGAGTGGCCATATGGCCTACTCCTGCTATTTCTTATGACCTTAGAAAGAGTGGAAAAACAATCCAACGATGATCTGACCCATCCTGCTCCCATGCATCTTTCTTGGAATAGCTAGGGCATATTTGCAGGCTGGAAATTCTGATTTAGATATGGGACTTTGTTTTAGGTTTATTATCATCACCTGTATAATGAAAACCTTTGTTTTGCACGCTATGCAATCAAATCAGATAATGCCATACATTCATACAATCCAGCCAAACTCAAGTCCAATACATGTAGTGAATGGAAGGATACGGAGTGCATGCTTTGCATGCTTTCCAGTTAAATCAGATAACACCATACAATAATACATTCAAGCAAAACTCAAGTGCAATAGGTAGAACGAACGGAAAGATGTAGAGTGCAGAATATATGTCTCACCATTGTAGCATGACGATTCCTGAGACAACATCCAATGTCAACAGTGAGGTAGGTTGGAAAATTGGGCTGTACCCTAGCTCATGGAAAGACCATTCACAAGCCTGATAACAGAGGGAAGAACGTATTCCTGATTCTGTTGGTGCACACTTTCAAGCTTCCGTATCTTCTGCTCAACAGGAGCGGGAAGAAGAAGGAATGACCAGAGTGGGAAAGGTCTTTGATTGTGGATACCTCTTGAGATACTACTACCCAACATAGGAAACGGGTGGATGAAAAGGATCTGAGTTAGTAGGAATTGTTCCCTGTGTATTAGAGATAAATAGCAATATTTAATTAACATGCCTTGTGGAGTTTATATGGGTTTTGTAAAATAACGAATGGAGAGGAGGTATAAACTGAGCTCTTTATAGGACACTAGATTAATCTTTCCACGATCAAGTTGGATACTGCAGTCTCTGTAATTTTTCTTTTTTCAGTAAAATCATGCCTGAATTGCACATAATAAGAAAACGAACAATGCTGTGTTTGGGGCTCCCACTGTTTTCTCTCAAAGTCTCTCTGATTGCTCTGTTTCTAAGATCAGAAATGGCACAGTGGGCAGTCAGCCATGTAGACGGCCACTCTTTTCATCAGTTTTGGGTCCCTGTTTCTCACACTATTTCTGAGAGGCTCACGGATGGCTTGCAAGAACTGATTCCTTAATCATTTGTCGTACATGGTGTTTCAATCACGTTGAAAGCATAGTTGGTTGATGTACCCTGTATGATTTGTAGACAAGAACATGTTCAAATGGTGACAAGAAGCCATTTCCTTGGCCTGTTGCTTTAATAAGCAAAACTGAATCTCCTGGTTCACTGGTGGGGAGAGAGTTAAGAGATGTGAATTGAAGATAGACATCCAAATACAAATTATATTGTAGTTTATCTCCAATAAAGTACCACAGGAATTTTGAAATGGATTTATAGAGAAACTGCATGAGATTAAATTGTCAAATCTAATTTTAGTTTTTTAAATCAACTTGGGTTTAGTTAAATATTAACAAAATTATTATTATTAAGCCTTATCAAATATAGGATGAAAAATGATCAAATTTTTTTAGGTGACTAATATGTTTCCATACATCGCTAGCCAATTACTCTAGTTTCTTATTCAGTAATGTTACCTTTCCCATAATGTGAAGAAATAGAAATATAATTGAGTATCTCCAGGGTCCTGCGTCCAGAGGAAGGGTCTCAACCCAAAACGTCGATTGTCATTTCCATCCGCAGATGCTGCCTGGCCCGCTAAGTTCCTCCAGCAGTTTTTTTTCTCTTTGGCTCTTGAGGAAAGTGATGGAATTATCTCAAGTATCCATGCAAACGTTTATTTCTCTTACAAAACAATTAAAATGTTTAAGAAAGAACTGTGGATGCTGGAAAAATCGAAGGTAGACAAAAATGCTGGAGAAACTCAGCGGGTGAGGCAGCATCTATGGAGCGAAGGAATAGGTGACGTTTCGGGTCGAGATCCTTCTTCAGACTGATGTAGGGGTGGGGGGGATGGGGAGGTGGGGCGGGAAGAAGAAAGGAAGAGGTGGAGACAGTAGGCTGTGGGAGAGCTGGGAAGGGGAGGGGAAGGAGGGAGAAAGCAAGGACTACCTGAAATTGGAGAAGTCAATGTTTATACCGCTGAGGTGTAAACTATCCATGCGAAAAATTAGACGCTGTTCCTCCAATTTGCGGTGGGACTCAGTCTAGCCATGGAGGAGGCCAGGGCCAGAAAGGTTGTATTTGGAATGGGAGGGGGAGTTGATGTGCTGAGCCACCAGGAGATCAGGTTAGTAAATGCGAACTGAGCGGAGGTGTTCGGCGAAGCGATCGCCAAGCCTGCGCTTGGTCTCACTGATGTTGAGCAGTTGACACCTAATACAGAGGATGCAATAGATGAGATTGGAGGAAGTACAGGTGAACCTCTGCCTCACCTGGAAAGACTGCTTGGGTCTTTGGATGGAGTCAAGGGGGGAGGTAAAGAGACAGGTGTAACATTTCCTGCGGTTGCAAGGGAAAGTACCAGGGAGTGGTTTTGGTGGGAAGGGACGAATTGACCAGGGAGTTACGCAGGGAGCGGTCTCTGCGGAAAGCCGAAAGGGGAGGAGATGGGAAGATGTGGCCAGTGATGGGATCCCGTTGGAGGTGGCGAAGATGTCGGAGGATTATCTGTTGGATGTGACTGCTGAAATAAAATGCATTAGATAGACACGAAAAGCTGGAGTAATTCAGCGGGTCAGACAGCATCTCTGGAGAAAAGGAATCGGTGACGTCTTGGGCCGAGACCCTTCATTAAAGGTCTGAAGGAGGGCCTTGACCTGAAACGTCACCTATTCCTTTTCTCCAGAGATTCTGTCTGACCCGCTGAATTTTCCTCCAGCTTTTTGTGTCTATCTTCCGTGTAAACCAGCATCTGCAGTTCATTCCGACATAACTAAAATACCTTGTTTGGTCATTGCATCTATGCTGCTTGTGAAGGCTTGCCCTGCAGAAATTGCCTGCTGTGTTACTAAAATTACAACAGTTTAAAAGTACCTTACCTCCTCGGGTGAGGCAGCATCTATGGAGCGAAGGAAATAGGCAACGTTTCGGGCCTGAAGAAGGGTTTCCAGGTCATTTTCAACCCCGCAATTCGGGCGGGAGAAGTTGCCGTTGTGGGAGCTCCAAAAAGCGGTCTCCCACCAAGGACCCGCGAACTCCCGATATCACCATCCACTGGACCTGTGGCTGAAGCCTCCGAAGCTCCGGGGTCAGTTCACAGCCGCGCTCCACCACGCTCCTCCCGTTCCGAACTCGGCCAGCTCCACGATGGTAGGTCCGCAAGCTCTGCGACTGGAGCCCCCAGGTCGTTCCGGTTGGAGGCCGCTCCACGGTGCTAGGCCCCAACGACAACGGAGACCTGACAGGGAAAAGGTGGGGTCCCTCGTACAGGGAAGAGATTTAAAAGTCCCCCTCCCCCCCGCCCCCCACACATAGACAGCTAAAAACAATTTTAAAAAAGACAAAAAACTATACACTCAACGGGACAAAAAAAATAAAAAAGACAGACGGACTGCAGAGGCCGCTGCAACGCCGGTTATGCCGCCCTCAAAGGTAAATTACCCTACATGGGTAATTCAGACTGAAGAATCATTAAAAGATAGGAAAGTGTGTAAAAATAGTTCAGAAACTGAGTGATTGAGCTAGAATTATTTAAAATATACTGATTTTAACAATATTAGGAAACTTGAAAATGTATATTTTCTTTCCTTCAAACCCTTGAAAATAGCCATGTTGGGAATTGGTGAAGGAAATTGTATCTTGCACTGGGCTGCTGTATGTATTCGACATCTGGATTTGTCCCATGCTCAGATGCACCTGCTCCAGATGTAAAAAGGGTCCAACATGCTTGCCACTGATGAGATACGTTAGGAAACAGGACTTCCAATAGGAATCTGATGAAACCCCATCTCTAAACTGCCTCTTTACACTCTGACATCCAAAAACGTGACATAGCTTTGCTGGTCGGCAATCATTGTAAATGCCTCTGCCATTAAACAACTAATACAAAGGGAGTATATGTAACTTATGGGGCTTTTCTAATTGCCTTGGAACAGAATGCCTTGCTGGAGGTAGTTAAGAATCTGCATTGTTAAAGGACTGGTGTCACATTGGGCTACAGCAGAAAAGGGGACGATTTCCTTCCTTAAAGATCATTAGTGAATCTAGTAGTGGACGTATAAAATGTGGGTGATAATGTCCAACATCAGTAAATGGAAGGTGATAAAATTTAATGAAGTAACATAACAGTCATAATTATGCTCTGAATGGAAGCAGACCAGGCAGCGTGGGTGATCAAAGAGACTTGAGGTACACATGGTATTAAAGGTAGTACTTCAGCTTGATAAGGTTGTCTAAACACAACCACTTATGGACTGGTTGAGCTGATAATAAAATATGTAGCTTCACTTTTGGAGTGATCAAGTCTCCTGCACTTAGAATTGTCCATCCTTGGAAATTTACAACATAATAGAGCCCATTCGGCCCATTGTATCTGTGCTGTCCACTTATTCATGCATTTGGTCACTTCTTCCCCAGTACATAGCACTTGCAACATTAAAAAAATATATCAAAGGTATCAAAGGTATTTTATTGGTCACATTCACATACACCTAGGTGTAGTGAAGTGAAATGCTTCTTGCCATTTTGCAGCACATAAAGAAGGAATACAGACATAACATTAATAAGAGTGTTAAACATAAAGAACATCCCCCCACAATGGTTCCCATTATGAGGGAAGGCACAAAGTCCAGTCCCCAACCCCAGTTCACCCATAGTCGGGCCCATTGAGGCCTCCACAGTTGCCTCTACGGAGGCCCGATGTTCCAGGCCGTTCTCGCCGGGTGATGTTGCTCCGGCGTCGGGAGAGTCCTCTCAGCGGCTTGGGAACCCTGGAATGGCCGCTTCCGTACTGGAGGCCGCGGCTTCCAAAGCCAACAAGGCCGCGCCGGTTGGAGCTCCACAACTGGCGATCTCATCTAGAGATCCCAGGCTCCCGGTGTAAAGTCAGCGCCGCCGCCCGCAGCTGGTCGCTCCACAGTCCCGCAGCTCCGCGATGTTTTCCTCAGCGATCTTCAGCTCACCGGAGCTCCAGCGCGGCGACCCGGGCAAGGCATCGTCCACTCCGCGATAGCGCTCCAGCGCTGTGCTGCCGCCAAAGCCGAGGTTCTGGGCGGTCCCCGACAGGAAACGCCGCTCCAGGCCCGCTGGTAGGTCGCGAGGACGGGTCGAAGCTGCAGCCCGGAGAAAAGCTGCCTCTCCGACCAGGTAGGGACCCTGAAAGGTAGTTTCCCCCTTCCCCCCACCCACATAAAAAAGTCTAGACCTCCAAACAAAACACTTAACTAACTAGAATAAAAAATAAAAAGATGAAAAGACAGACAGCTGCTGGCTGGGCAGCTGGGCAGCCGTGCACAGGACAGCGCCCCCTACAATAAATATTGAAAACTATAATAAACTTTGAAAACATTTAGAAATATTCTCCTCATCTGAGAGTTTCAAATTCCTTGATTGGTTATATATTTTTCTTACTTTTATTATTACTGAAATGACATGCATTGAAAAGTTTGTTCGAATTTAGGAACAGCTGTAATACTGCCTATAATGTCTGATGTGTCATCCAATCCCATCTTGGCTAAGTGCCTTTAACAATTTGGGGATTCGAAACAAAATCTATCATTCTCAGATTTAAGGGTGATATTTTACCACACACCAATCACTAATAATAGAAGAGAATTCTTCAGTTTTATTTAAACAATGAAGATTATTGGAATGCCCAATTGTAATATTCATATTTTATTTTGTTCCAGTTAATTCTTGACTGTTTTACTGTACTTTTTTTTACTGTTTCTACTTCCGATTTACTGATTTCAATCTTCCCAAATTCAAGTGGAACCAATCTTCTTTTATTTCATTCTTTTCGTGCTCCACCCTGTAACAATACCCTAAACCGGCATCATTCTTTTCCACTGATCTAAGCCCCATCTTCCTCCAGCTGTACACCCCACCCATTGAAATGAAAGAACACAACCACAGGACATCCACTTGCTATGTTACAACATATTGTGTGCTTTATAGCAGCCCTTTCATTGGAAACAGCACACTGTTTGATTCATAGGAGAGCACTTAGTTCTAGAAATATGCACAATGTCTAATTGGCACATAATCCTCCTGGTTAGTACATTCATAGCGACTGCGGCATAAATTGTAGGATGAAGAATGGAAAAGCGATGTACGATAATAAGATGCTAGTTTATACGGTCGGAAACAGTGTACTCGCTGCTTAGCCAGAAACTATGCTGACATGGTTGTATTCAGGTGCTTTGGAGCGACTGCAACGATTGATGTAGGAGTTAAATTGTACATCTGTCATAAAGCCATGGGTAGAAATAAAGAAAGTCATGAAAGCGTAGCTACTGCATTGCATCACTTTTTATATTACACTGCGGTTCTGAAAAGGTGTACAAATAAATTTTGGCAAACTGTACCTTTTCACAAGTCTACAGAATGCACGCCTTGCAAGGCTCTCTGGGTGCGTGGATATATTAAATTTCATCTCTTTGTACATTAGTCCTATCTGTTTTTTGAATGCTTTTCATTAAAATTTAGAAAATAAATACCATGTGCGTGGAAATCTAGCCGCCTGGTTGTGCTTGTGCGAATATGGCAAACACAAGAAAGGGAGTAAGTTTCTCTGTAATCTGTAACTTTGTTGTGAAATATGTTTTGAACGAGAGGTCATTATACAATAGCCTTTGAGTTCCTGGCACATGAAATAGGAGTGAAAAATAGAAGATTGTTATATGTTTTAAATGAAGTTCTTTCAAATATGCAGTTATTAGAAGTTTGATGTCCCTTTGTGGGGATGTTCAAACGACTGATTCTGTAATAATACAATAAAGGAGATGGTGATGACAGTGATAAAATAGCCTATTAAAACTTTAACCTTAACATGTTGAATTTCATTCACTGCCAAGATACCATTTAACAACAATAAAATTGTAATTGCACTCCACAATTTAAAAGAAATATAACGACTAGCATGTATCAAATTTGTATGGCTGGTCTTCACATTTCATATTTGGTGTCCATTGTTATAATGGACACCAAATATTTATCTTGAACTGAATTGTACAAAATTAGTCCATAGTCTTGGTGCGCTGATGGACAATGAATATATGGGACATGAAAGCAATAACAGTAGGAAAAAGCATTGTTTATAGAGTATTTGAACAGTACTCTCCACACATAGATCCTTACACACATACTGATAAATGTGTAATGCATCGGACTAGTTTAGGTTTAAGTTTATTATTGTCAAGTGTATTGAGGTACCGTGAACAGCTTTGTTTTGCATGCTATCCAAACAGATCAGAAGTACCATACATAAATACAATCAAGTCACACTCAAGCACAATAGACAGAACAAAGGGGACGATACAGAGTGCTGTGGATACAGTAGTTCTCAGTATTGTAGCACATTGTTGCCCATCAGTTCCATAGACACAGTCCAATGTCCACAATGGTGATTAACTTGAACAGTACCCTAGCTAATGCAAGGACTGTTCTGAAGCCTGATCACAGAGGGGAAGCTGTTCCTTAGCTTCTTTCAAGGTGCACTCTTTCAAGCTTCTGTACCTTCTGAGGAATGGCAGCACAGAGAAGAGGAATGACCGGGGTGGGACACGTCTTTAATTATGTTCCCTGCCTCTCTGAGGCAGTGTGAAGTGTAGATGAAATCAATGGTACGAAGTCTGGTCTGTGTGATGGACTGGGCTACGTGTACAGCTCTCTATAATTTCTTGCAGTCTTGAGGGCAGAGCCGTTCCCAAACCAAGCTGTGATGCGACCAGACTATTGATCTGCCTGCTGTTTTTATCCTATGCAGAAGCTGACCGTTCGGCCCATCATCCTCATACCAGCTCTTGGTATGGCTATGTCATCAGTCCAGTCTTCCTTTTCCTGTCTCCTATTCACTCTGTAACTTATTATTTCTCACATTTAGTGGTCAACTCACCATTATTTTTGTGTTGCTGTTAATCTTCATTGAAGGGTATTTTACAGTAATCCACCAGCAAATCTATTAGAATGTGGGAGGAAACTGGAGTACTCGAAGAAGCCAAAGTGGCCATGGAGAGATTACACAAAATACATGCACAGCAGAGGTAAGGGTTGAACCCAGAACCCTGAACTGTGAGGCAGCAGTACTAACTGTGTTACCTGTGTTAATCGATATGACAGAGGCAATTGACAGATGTGAGTTATAAACAATATATGGCTACAAATATGAATGTAAATTTATTTTTGAAAGATGAACAATTATTCTTGGCTAAGATGTAAAGTTTTTCAATAAATTATTTATTAATGACAAAATAATTGGTAAACTTTTCCACATATTAGCAATATTACACAATATTCAGCAACATTTTCATAATCTAATATTACACAGAATTAATCCTTAAGTTATTCAATGTTTTCCAACCCATATCTCATGAGACAAAGGTATATATATATATATATATATGATTCATCAGTGTGTTCCTTGCAGTTAATTAGCACAAAGATACCATGGCTTATGCAATACATTTGAATATTTTCATTGCTAATAATTTAACTCTCAGAAGATTGTATCTAATCTGGCAGTGTATCACGGATTACATAACACATGAAACAGTACTTACCAAAACATAAAATGCCTATTGAATGGTGTAGAACAATGGGATTACAAGACGTCATTGTGGCAAGGATAGAATGAGTTGATAAAGAATGTGTGAGAGAAATGAAACATGTAACAAACTAGATACATGTCTTATCCCTACAGCAAACGAGCTGAACTGGTCTGCACTTCATAAAGTTAGCACATTGGAATCTTTTGCATGGAAAATACCCTGTGGCATGAGAAATGTTTCCTTGTTAACTGGTTGAGAATGTGCTAAGCAATGCAGAGGAAACAGATTGGTTGTCATTAGACAGGTGCTCCCTTAGACAGATGTACCCATTAATAAATAGCAGATCCAATAAGTATTCATCATATCTCGAAAAAGGACAATGGCTGAAACAATGAAATAATACTTTTCTCGTGGTGATTTCATCATAAAGTTTGACTAATTTTATGTGCGCTTGTAAATATGTAGTGGATCTCTGCTGAGTTATTTTGTTGCGAGGAATCTAAGTGGTTTTACTGTTTTTCTTTGACACAATTACGGTTGCACTACGTTGAGAACAATCAAGAGACAGAGGGCTGGGTTGCATTATACAAACGGCATATTTTCTGCGGCAGGTCATAGAATAAAACATGCCACAGAATAAATATTTCATTTGAGAAAGAAGCTTGATTGGAATGTTTAAAAGTATAAAAGAAAAATGCCTATGAAACCTTACATGTTCTGTGAATTAACCACTTTTAATCATTCATCTACATTTACAATTTTTTTTTTGAAAAGACTACAATATCTGGCATTAAAGTGAAAATTGCTATGACCCAGCAATAAACCAGGCAATGTTTGATTTTCTTCATATTTTCATTTGAAATAATAGCTTATTGATGGATTTCTCATTCATATCCATTTTTCTTATTTTCTTCGGCCAGATGTATAAACCATTATTGAAAATAATCTAGTGTAATTATAACACAGCATACAAAATTAAAATAATAGGAAAAATAAACTAAAACTAGAATTCCCGTTCCATAGATAAAAAAAATTGTGGTTAATTCATTCTATTTTTTAGTTTAAATCGTTTTATTTTTTCTGGGACAGAATTGTATTGCCTCACTTTCTGTTGCACAGAATAATTGGCAATTTTAATTCATTCTGTTTACTATTTTATATTAAATGGGGAAAGAAACCGCTCCAATCTTGGTTCAGGAAAGCTGTACTTTTTATTAGTTCATTCTGTAATGCAGCAATGGCCCACACAGAATTAACCTTAATGTAGGGTTAAATCTGCAACATTTGAAAGCAATATGTTTATATCATTTTCTTGGTCACTAACAGAGTTTTTTGACCACTGTCTTCAGTAAGGGAGTGGAATCAAGGCAGCAGGTGAGAGTGGAATGTATTTTCCTCAGCTCCTGGCTCTGTTAAGATGCTAATCAAGGGCTGCTAGCAAGTGGTCCTGCTGGGTTTCGGAGTATGCCGTTAGCTGTTTTTAGCAAATCACAATCGCAGCGGTAGGCACGACTTTGGAATGGATTCACAAATTTTCTACTGGTTCAAAAAAAATTATCATTTCAGGCCAGGCTTCTTTCTAAAATTAATGATTGGGGCATGTGGAAAAGCTGTCAAATTGTGATAAAATGCTCAGTCAAAATTACTTGTGAATTTTGTCTGGAATTGAGGACAAAGTGAAATCATTCACTCTGCCTAGCCTTTTGTTTTGTGTGCATTTCTGTCAATTCTCTGAGGGAAAAATATATCCCCCATCTTTTATTGTAATCAAATTTATCTGGCATCTCTTGCCCCTATAAATTACTTACGCTACAATTGCCTGGCCACTCGTAGATTTTAGGGAGTTTATTTATTTATCCATCGAAAGCGAAGGTTTTTGTGCCATGTTGTGTTCAGTTCTTCCAGGAGGATGAGAAAACATAAGAACTACTTTTTATTACACATCGGTTACCATAAAGCATTTAGAATCTCTGTCCCAAAGAAAAAAAGAGTTGAAATTAAAAATAATTTTTTGTCACATTTAATGTTTGATTTCAATATAAATACCATTTTCCTCCCGAACACAGCATTGCTATTGTGGCATGCATTTTTGGGAGTGTTTTTTATTCTTTCACTTGTTTTCTAAAATGTCTGAACTTTGACCAAAGTCCATTAATTGAGCGGCATGATGGAGTATGTATCTCCTCTGCAGCTGGCTGTGTATATTGGTTCTGTCTAAAAGAAAAAATGCAACAGATCCAATGTTGCATATGTATACAAATTACAGGCATTTGTTACCTAACATGATTGTGAGGTTATTGTTTCTGGAATGTCTGGTCCACAGAAAACTTTAACTTCCCCACTGCTGTGGGGAAGAGTTGCAGTACGAAAGGGAACACTCCATCTTTCACATCTAGTCATACCGGGCTTTCTCCCTGCACCACTGCCAGTTGTTTTTTGCATTAGGTCCGCTTCGAGAAAAAGTTTGCTATGTACCAAGTTACGAAAAGAAGAACGTGGAAGTTAATTTTCCTTAATTGATTTGGAATATTGTGCTGAAAATGTAACACAGTGCTATTGAGAGAGGAAGCAGGTGACAGAAATTTATAAACACAGTAATATTTTTGTGATGTATACATATATATATATAAAATATATATGGTCATTGTTAAAAATATGACATAGGGTATGAAGCCGAAACTTGAAAGAAAAGTATTCCAGACATCAATTGATATTCAAAACTACTCCCAACGCTGTAAGATAGACCACAGTTTAATTGTATTTGGGGTATCTTTTGTTCGGGATTTTATTATCTATAAATAAATGTACATCAGGTTGTAGTTTAAACAGTACATTTATTGAGACAGTACTTTGACATTCACCAAGTGACTTGACTTGTACAAAGTAACATGTGGTGCATGGTTGAAATAGCCCAAACTTCTGTTTCAAATCTTTCTGATTTTTTTTTTCCAGTTTTGTGAGTGTCTAGTACAGAAACAGTCTTTGTTTTAAATCACAAGGGATAACTTAAAAGTTTCAAATGCCCTAACTGCTGACATTAATTCACTATTTTAAATGAGGACTGTTGTGAAGCATACTAAAGATGAATTTACTAGTGTAATTAAAATAAAGCATATTGATTAGAAAATTGAAATATTTTTAATGAATGCAGACACGCATTCATATGTTTCAAATTATGTGTGAAACCATAGGATTTTGTTCGGAGTTTTTACTGTATCGTTATTCAATGTCTCTTCAGTTTTAAATTTTATCATTAAAACGGTTGCCAATTTTAGGTCTCTGCACAGAACTGGTTCTAAACATAACTCTAATCTTTGACATCGACCTAAATGATTCCAAAAATTGAAGGGTATCTTTACGGAACAGGATTAATACCATTTCCATAAGTATGAATACTTACAGATTGTGGGAGAATATTGTTTTTATTTCGATCAAAGAATAGATTTATATTCTATTTAATTCATGTACATTTTTCTAGTTGTTATGTCTACTGAAGTTAATTCTGCAGGATTATTAAACCATTGTTTGCTATTTAATTTGTATATTCTCCTTTATTTGATGTTAAATATAGACAAGTTGTATTTATAAATAATTCTGTAATTATGGCAATAATGCTATGGCATGGAATACATACTATAAACATTGATAGAAGGGGAAAAAGGAAATTAAATAATTTATCAAAGCAATCTAATTAAATTCTTAAAGTTAGTCTGCAGAATTTTAATGCAAATTATAACAACTTTCAAGCTTTGTTATTAATAAGAAAACATCAAACCTAATTTGGAAGTAATTGAAGTTTTTGTTTTTAGAACATAACCTAGATGTGCATTTAACAAAATAGAAGATTACTCCTGTTTGAAAAGTGCTTTAACCAGGCACATTGCAGATTTTTTTTATAAAGCCTCATGAACCAAACGCACAGCTAAATCTGGGTTACATTAGTGGCTTGAGGCCTCTAACTGTGACCTGCTGTTAAATTGGATCAGACCTACTCAGAAGATGGTGCTAAATTTTCTGCTTTGATCAAAATACTGATGGGGGATGGTTTTGGCGGGAACACCAGAGGAACCCATTTTGTTCTCTCATTTCTTTGTACTGTATGTGTGAGGAATGAATTATCATTTTTCATATTTTTGGAGTTCTTTTTGATCTGATTCTCATTTGGTGGCAGGTGGCTGGTTTTTAAAAGGCAAACACCATAAATGGTTATACATATGGAAGCTAAAATCAACTGAATTAAATTGAGATTTATGCCCAGACCAAGTTGCTGTGCAATATGTAATATCGGGAATGAGTTCCTTCTGGATTTTATGAATAAAGTTAGCCAGAAATGATTATAAGTTTTTAGGACCATCAGTTTGACGAAAGCATTTAAGCTTTGATCCATTCATACTTGGGATGCCACTGTAATGGTGTCCAACTTGCACTTACCTTTTGCAGTCATTTGTCTCGCCACATTCTTGAGGAGTCACCATTGCAGTCATCCCAAGAGGCAGAGTGGCAACTTGGTCTCAGGTGGTAGGTTCTGTCGGCTCAACCTGTGCTGTTAAAATCCAGTTCAACTATCTCTGATGGTCAGAAACACTTAGAGATGACTCTTATTCTTAACATTAATTAAAAAAAATAAACGATAAAATAATCAAACATGAACATAAATTTAAATTATAAGAAAAAGGAAACACAAACTTAACTTCCACTGATCTTTTTAGAAATTCCACACTCTTCCGGCTGCACTTGCTACATCAACCATGAGCTGTGGACTTCTGAAGGGGCAGCCATTTTGGGTCAGGACAAGCCTTTACTGTGTGCTGAAACCATCGGCTGAGTGAAAGATCAGATGCAGCAACAGAACTTCTGGCCTCTTACAAGCTAAAGGTAAGGAGATTTCCAACCCAATGGCTACAGTGGTGAAAAATAAAATACATTTAGTAAGATAATCAAAATATAGAAATGAAGCTGGACAGAAAAAGCTGGAGTAACTCAGTGGGTTAGGCACCACCTCTGGAGAAAAGGAATCGGTGACGTTTCAGCTCGAGGCCCTTCTTCAGACTCATGACTTGTGATTTATAGAAATGAAGCAACGATTCTGTCCTAATTGTGTTTGAAATGTAAAGGTTTATGAATAAAGCTGCATGTTGGGAGAAGTAAAATAGACTGCATTGAGTTAGTGTCCAATTCGATGCAGTGGTCAGTTTTCAGTTCTATTGAAGTTCTATCTCCTTACCTTTAAGTTCTATTAAACCCATTAAACTATTGGGCATTGAACAGAATAGTTGTTTGATCTAACACAATATTTTATTTCAGTCTTGCTATCCCCCCCCCCCTCCATATATTTTATTTTACCATTGAAAGATAAATATTTAAATGAATAGGCTGCTAATTTAAAAATGTATGATTTATGAATCCTGTTTTGAAAACATTGATGTGCCTTCATCAGCAATCATTAATAATTGCACAATTTCTGCCACATATCCTGCTGATTAACACAAAGAGCACAAACAAGAATTTACCCAATTAATTGGAAATGAGTCCAATCTAAACCCAAATGCCAAATGTGCATGGAGACACAGCGAACTGTAGATGCTGGAATCTTGAGCAAAACACAAGATGCTGGGAAGAACTCAGCCGGTCAGGTAGCATCTGTGGAGTAAAGTGATCGGCCACTTTTCAGGTCGGACCCTTCATCAGACTAATTGGATCTGCCAAATGTGTATCTTTGCTCAGCCGTTAGACATGAAGTAAACTACTAGAGCTCCTCCTTGCTGAGGTTCTCCAGGACTTGCATAGTGTTATCATCTCTCAAATACTACCCCTCATTAAACTTTGTGCAGGATCCAAGATGTTGTAGATTTCAATATGAATTGCAGGGCCACGCAATAGAAAGCAAATGGGAAGATAAGACCTTTTAACATTATGGCATTTTTCATAAATTATTTAAAAAAAACATGTTTATATGATTTTGGTTGGCTTTCACTAATTAAAAAAAAATAAATTATTAATCATTTTTAAAAAATTATTTAAATTTTAAGTGTTTTCAAATGTCTAAAGTCGGAGACATTTAAATCTTTTTGACTGAATCTTACAGCTTTGACAACTGTAAATGATAGACATGGTACTTTGCCTGTTAACAAAGATTTCATGGACATTTTAGGCAAGAAACTTAAATGTTAGAACACAAGTGTTAGACAAACCCGTGTCAGAAAGTTTCACATCTTTTAGTAATTGGCAGAATTTTATAAATATCCTTCTTATTGTTAATTTGCACCTGATCAGTCCTCGTCTAAATATTTAATTCTCGACAAATTAATTAAATCTTTGTTTTACGGAATTAGCATTAGTGGGGGCGACTGATAAGTGTTGCATCCTATGTTAAAGATTGATACTCATTGAGAATTACAACATCATTTTTAGCTGCAGTATGTTATCTGTTTAATTTCTGTGCATTTGTCAAAGCAGCATGGTACAGACAGGTAACTTTAATAAATCTTTAAAACTGAGATTAAAATAAAGATACTAAATATGGTTTTGTTCTCTTCAATGAATATCTGTTTTGTATTTCCCCCTAATCTGTGCCGGAATTCAATGATTTGAATGCTTAAACTGTAGTCTGAAACTTTACTAAGCAATTTTCTTCAAACAAAAATAGCCTGCAACAATTTTCAGTGAAGCAATTTATGCAAGGATTAATTTCTGAGACAAATATATTTACAAAAGAGTTAGCAGATGGATAAATGTTCACTTTCATTTTGTTTTTACATGTTATCTATATTTTACCTTCAACCTTAATTTATTTCACTCCCCCGGAAATTAGCTTATTGTGATTCAATGGTGAACTGCTTTTTTTTATTTTGTATTTGCACCAAATCTTATAAATTAATGGATCCTGGTGTTGTCATCATAAAATAGGTATCACATTACGACCGAATAAAGTGTGAATGGATTATTGTTGAGGCTACGTGATTTAAAATGTGGTCATCAGTACATCAGTGATAGCCTGCTCAGGAAAAGAAAAAAAACAGCTGTGTATCAGAAAGCTATTGCCAGTGTTTCATTATTCCACTGTTAATGCCTTTACCAAGGTAAACCATGAAAACATTGAATAACAATTCTGATAGGTATCATGAAAAATATATTACTTGTTCTTTGAGAAAAGGAAAAGGAAATTGCATCAAGGGATTTGTAGCTTCGCGAAATGAATTTTATTTACTACTTTAGTTTAATTATTCACTTGCCTTCTTTCTGGGTGTTTATCAAGGTAAAGGATATCAGTGCTGGAGAACAGAACCTATTTCATTTTTGAAGCAA
Source organism: Amblyraja radiata (assembly GCF_010909765.2). Classification (NCBI taxonomy): domain Eukaryota; kingdom Metazoa; phylum Chordata; class Chondrichthyes; order Rajiformes; family Rajidae; genus Amblyraja; species Amblyraja radiata. The sequence continues at coordinate 12,508,511 of NC_045972.1, read as the reverse complement.
TAAAGATACCTAGATCAGGTGCGGGACCGTCTAGACAAAGGGTAGAACTTTCTCTGCTCTTACCCTAAACCCTACCTGATCAACGTGACAGATGTATACCTCCTGTTGCCCGACTTGTGTGATGTTGTCTGTTCAGGCCCTTGTCTGGGAACTGAACAATTATGTATGCTTTCTCTCAGTTTCCCTTTCCCTCTCTTCTTGCTCTTTGACTCTCACTTTCTGCCACCTTTCTCCAGCAGGACTCAATTATCCATCATCACAGAAGAAAGCACAGCAACTGACAGAGAATCACAAATCCCTAGATTTTTGTCTTGCATTTATTGCTTGCTTATAACACAGCACGGATATTCCCCAAGAGAAGTGAACAAAACACAAATAACAAAATAAACATAATGAGGTGATGCGCACACAAGACTTTGCTTTGTGAAAGACCTGGTGAATAATTGGGAGAGTACGCTGTAGGAAAACGAGGGATCCACAGCCCTGAATATTTTAACAATTGTTTCTGGATGTAAAATAAAATCTGAGTGTTAAGTAGATTTAATTATTCACTTGTTTTTCATGTGTGGCGTTAATTGCTTTCACTGTTTCAAATGTTTATAATTGCTTTATCCTCATGACAATAATTTTCTTAAACAGTAAAGTATCCAGTTATTTTAATCTTTGAGGAAAGTTACTTTGCACATTTGGTTTACTGTTTTCAGCAAACTGACATGGTGTTCAATCGTAAATGCTAAAATAGATAAGAATTTATATTCCCAACACTGAAAAATTAATGCTGAGAGCACGTTTGAACAACAATACAGACTTCATATAAGTAGGTGTTGCTACATCTGTGCATGTATCCGAGACTCACTCCAATGCACAAATGCCTAGCCTAGAGTTGTGTCCCTCAGATAATATGTCAAATGTTAATATTTGTGCCTGTCTGAATCTAAAGGCAAACTCTAACATCTTTCCAAACTCATTTACAGATGGCAACCACTCTGAAAATTATTATTTTTTCACCACTTCCTTCAGAGGTCGAAATTTACCTTTCTGTCAAATTCTGCAACACCAATTCTTCTCAATCACACATGTGCCAGGATGCAATATGTTGAAATATTGTCTCCCTGAAGTAAGAGGTCCAATGAATTAAAACCAAATGTCCAAGAACAATGTTCAGAATGCATTGACAGACATAACTATTGTTCGTTTTAATCATGGGTCTTCGTGAAATCTTGTTTCTTTGATAGTTACTCCTATTTTTTTTCTTCAACTGCGAATCTCTTCAAACAGTGTACTAACTTAAAGCCAAGGTATCAGCAATCAGTCTTTCCCAATCTTGGGCCTCCATTGATTCAGATCTACTTGTCTGAAGGAGCCAAAAGCACTTGAAATAGTGGGAACATTAACCTTCCTGGGAGAAAATTGTGCTTATGCTTTGGAAGTTCTCCTGATCAGCTGGGTTGAAAATTTGAACTCAAAGAAAGGGTTCCAACAAATCTACTGTTCAGCGTGTAGGAAGGAACTGTAGATGCTGGTTTACACCAAAGATAGACACAAAATGTTGGAGCAACTCAGCTGGGGACAGGCAGCATCTCTGGACAGAAGGAATGGGTGACGTTTCGAGTCGAGGCCCTTCTTCAGACTGAGACTGTTCAGCTCCATTGCAGTATCAAATGATCAGAGGGCCTTTGTGTCATCCTTCTGCTCATTTAAGTGGGCTCCAGTAGCCAAGAACTGAGGAACAGCTTGCTCACGGTCAGAATTACCCAGTTATTTCAAACTGCTTCTCCATGACTCTCAGTCATTTGAATGAATGGATGACTAAATGATTAACTAATCATTTGAGTAACTAAGCAGCATGATAAGCAAGTTTGTTAATTTGGATTTAATCAAATGAGGTTCAGGAATTAAAAATTGTTCCTTTCAATTGCTCTGCACAAGAACCAGTAGCAAAACAGCATACATAAATGTTCCTGAGGCTTCTGAAAGAATATCACACTTACTGTAGGTATAAACCAGTGAGATTTCAGAAAAAAATCAGAAAAATATCTGAAAATGCCACTAACATAGAAATTGTAAAAATAGTAATCTCTTTGTTGACGATATATTTTTCTACAGATGCTCTTGCTAATGTTGTAAATATGACTTAAAACTATCTTAAATCACAATGAGCAATAACATTGGTTCATTTTTCTAAAATAAATGTCTAATGTTGAATCGAAAATTAAACTTGGAAAGTGGTTTCAATGCCTCTGTTTTTTATTTGAAAACACTTGCAAAGAGGACCAACGGAGAGGAGCGGCGGTAGATGCCTGTTCTTTGAACTTTTCTTTCTGAGACTGCACTGCAAATCTGGCCAGTATTAATCAGCGATCACATAAATCTTTAAGCTTTTGATAAAATGAAAAGAAAAATGAAAAATCTCAGAATGAAGCAAAAGACAACCTTGATCTTGAAGTGCGCCTTACTCACAAAGTCTGCACCTGACACGGACACGCAATAACTGTCTGTAGCAATAATAGGCTTCACCATGGCGTTCCGAACATTCTGAAACTGTTTTGTCAGGGACAGTTTCGTGAATGAAATGTGAAACCATGAAACACTGAGTCCATTTTCAAAGACCTCAGAGGACCCTTATTACTGTTGTGCATATGGCATTTATTATATTTTATTTTTCTTTCTTTAATTTAATGCCATGTGTAGATAGGGGTCAACTAAAGTGGTGCAAATGTGTTTACTTTTCTAAGGATCTATGTTTGTTCAGTATTAATTATTATAGATCAGTTATTCCAATTAGACCTGATTCATTTTAAGTTTACAATTTAGTTGAAATGACAGGCTAATCATGTTTTGCTAAGACAGGCTATACAAAGGCCAATAAAATATATAGTCTTAAGTTTACTAAATGAATTGGAACTTTGAAATCAAGTTCTCCATGACTGAATCGTTCTGCAAGACTCCAAGTCTTAGAGGCTCCGTGAATGGCAATGAACTAATAGACCAATGCAGGCTGTAGAATGGGCAGAGAGGTGGCAGATTAATTTTTTTGCTGAGAACTGCAAGGCGTTACTTTTTGGTAGGAAAAGCACAAAGAGGCGATACAAACTGGAAGAAATAATTCCAAACTGGTGCAAAACCAACAAGATCTGGGGTGATATGTGCATAGTTCACTGAAGGTGGCAGAGCAGGTTGATAAAGTAGTTGGTAAAGCAAAGGGTGGCTGGGTTTGATGGAAAGTGAAAGAAAGTGCAAAAGTCATGAAGGCCTGAGGAAACGTTATAGAACTTTAGTTCAGCTAGAAATGGAGCATTGGGTCAGTTTTTGACTCCCTCACTTCACTTGGAAAGAAAGTAATGATTTTGGACCCAATGCAGAATGTTTTTCCAGGGATAAGGGCCTTTGGTTGTGTGGATATACTGGCCAATGCTTGGGACTGTGAGGTCATGAGGTGTCCTTACAAAAGGAGATACATAAACTCATCAAGGATATAGATTTGGTAGGCAGAGAGAAACTGTTTCTACTGGCAGGAAGATCAAGAATTGGGGAGCATTAAATGGAAGTGATTTGCAAATCAACCATAGTGGACATAAGGAAACTATTTTCTATGCAGTGTGTGCTCAGGGTGTGAATTATATTGGCAAGTTAGGTAGTTGGGGTAGAATATTGGAGTGTCACAAATCTAGTGCTTTGCTAATTGTACACAAATTATTACCACATTTCCTACATTGCCACAATGAGTGCTCTTCAGAAAGATAGGTAGACCTTTGTATGCTGTTGTATCAGGAACTGCTGTTCACTTCACAGATTTGGAGTTTGATGCATGTCTTACTGAACAGAAGACTCTGAGGATACTACATTGGCCATGAGTTTGGGATGTTGTTACTTGAGGAAGTATAAAGATGTAACTTGAGGAAGGATAAAGGTGAATTAGTTCGAGGGAGAAGAAAGCTGGGTTCTCCGGAGAGAGAGCAGTAAGAATAACAGGCAACAGGTGTAATAGGTATGTTGATGATGTATATATATGTTTGAAAAGTCATAACCATTTGCTATGTACTTAGAATAGATAGAGATATTCCTGAGAGGAAATGATATCCTTAAAGGATAGACCACAGGAGGACACAAAGAACAGAGCAACGAGGCCTTGTGGAACGAGGGAGGTGTTATATTACTCATAGTAAGGTTGGAGACATACAGAAAACTAATGGGCTTCAAGCTGCCTGAGCCATGAATGAAGACTTTGATAAGAATATTGTATAAACTTTCAAAGGTACATTTCAATCCAGTAACTTTAGAAACTTCTACATGTTATACATTCGGTACATGCAACTGGGGACCAGTTACTATGTGTTCAGGTTATGAACTCTGCAACAAGGTGCTGAGGGACTATACAGCACGCATTAATATGTGGTCTGATTGCAGAGGGAATTCAGACAGAGCTCTTTGATGCAGAACGATGCTTGAGACAGCTTGGGTAATGGTCTTCATCATACAAATTATGTTTATGTATCCGAGGCAGAGTTGTGAGAGGGGGGGCATTCTGTCGGGTGAGCATCAACCATGCGATAGAGAGCAGGAATTAGCTGTGCCTCGATCTCTGTCCACAGAGAGTATCTTCAGTGATACAGGTACAGTGAAAAGCTTTTGTTGTGTGCTAACCAGTCAGCGGAAAGACAATACATGATTATGATCAAGCTATTTACAGTGTGTAGATCTATGATAAGGGATAACGTTTAGTGCAAGGTAAAGCCAGTAAAGTCTGATCAAAGATATTCCGAAGGTCACCAAGAGGGAAAGGCTGTGGCGACTATGGTGGAAAGTAGCTATGCAAGGTCATTCCACCGGCCAAGAAGCTGCAAGCTCACAAAACGGACTCAGAAATAAATTATCTCTTCATAGTGGTGGATGGAGGGCTACAATGGGGCAGTGATTTCGAGATCATTGTTCAAATAAATGGTCATCCATTTAGGAAGGTGGTTTTCACATGTGTGGATAGCACATTGACAACGATGTGACACATAATGTTTAGTGTGACTCCTCCGTTTAGTGAGAATACATGTGGAAATCCTACACATTCTGGGTGTAGTGTTATGACACTGTGGAAATGGCAGAAAAGCCAGATTGTGGCCAGTTACATGGGACTGGTGGTATCGGCATTGATCTGAAGTACTCTCCTCTTCCCATTCCTGTACTGACCTTTGTTCCTTCCTACCCATTCTGACCTTTCTGTCCTGTGCCTCCTCCATTGCCAGAATGAGACAAACTGCAGGAACAGCAACTCATATTCCACCGGGAAGCCAATGGCCCAACATGATGAACATTGAATTCTCTAGATTTAGGTAAACTCTAACAACCCCCCCCCCTCCCCCTTCCCTTTCTTCCACACAGCCCCTTTTGTATTGCCCCTCTTCCCTCTGCCCCACCTGGACTTGCACCTATTTCTCCCCTCCCCCTCCACCTGTATTCCTTCCTCTGGCTTCACAATTTGTAACTTTTTAATCGTTTTGTCTTGCACCTTTGTATTCATCTCTGGCTTTTAGCCAACCATCTACCCTTCATAACCACCCCCCCCCCCCCCACCCTCCCCTTGCCTGTGTTCATCTATCATCAAACACACCTGTCCCTCCTCTTTCCCCCCCTCCTCCCCCCCCCCTCCCTACAATCAGTCTGAAAAAGGATCCCAACCCGAAACGTCACCTATCCATTTTCTCCAAGGATACTGCCTGACCGTTGAGTTTCTCCAGTACTTTATTTCCTTTTTTTGTAAAGCAGCATCTGCAATTCCTTGTTCCTAAATGTTAACCTACACTTGGATTTAAACTAGGTTGCTGTACAGGGTCAAGGGCCTGTCCCACTTGGGCGACCTAATCCGTGAGTTCTGGTGAGTTTGCGCTCAACTCATACTCGCAGCATGGTCAACACGAGGTCGTAGGAGGTCTTCGTAACTCTCCTTCATGCTCGAGAGTGGTCTCCGCGTACTCAAGGTCTCAGCTAGGTTGCGGCTTTTTTTCCCAATATGTTAAAAAATTGGCCGTGATTAAAAAAAGGTCGCCATGGAAAAAATCGATAATTCTTTTACTCGTAGGTTTAGTCGTAGTAGGTCGGCATGTTAGTCGTATGTAATCGAGGGTAGTCGAAGGTAGTCGTAGATAGTCTTCATCATAGTCGAAGGGAGGTCGAAGGGAGGTCGAAGGAGGTCGTCTTCACTCTCCACTATTCGGTGTCCAATTTTCCCAAAGTTAGTCGTAGCTAGTCGTAGCTAGTCTTCAACATAGTCAAAGGGGGTCGAAGGAGGTCTTCTACATAGTCGAAGAAGGTCTTCAACATGTCATTTTTCCAAACTCTTCTAAACTCGCCAATTAGGTCGCCCAAGTGGGACAACCCTTTAAGTCAGCTGCTGGGGATCCTGAGTTGTAAATGCAACCAAGATGATCATTTAATCGGCTGAGTTCAGGGGAAATTATTTTGCAGATTGTAATTCATAGATAGTTGAAGCAATAAAGATGCTGTGTTTACACGATCTGAGATTCTTTATTTGGGCTTAGAATTGACCTCAATGGGATGAAACCTGTCCAGGATAAGGTGTATACCAGAGAGCTTCACTCATTTTTGGGAATGCTACAAAATTCCATTCATTCACAGATGAGGTAAAGATAGCAGCTTTCTTCCCCTGAAACACATTAGAAAATCAGGTGTATTATTGTGATAATCAGTTAGTTTCATGGTTACTGTTAATGAAATTAGGGTTTTATTTCTGAATTATTCAATTACCTAAATTGAACTTGTATCTCCAAGCACCTTGAAACTAGAATTGCAACAACCCATATTGGCATCTCCGGAGATGGGGTATAGCTATTGGACTCCATGGAGAGATCGTGACAGAGTGGAGTGACAGAATCTGTGCTATTTAGCACACAGTCAGTCTTAGACTTAACGTGGGTCCTTGTTAGTCAAGCGCTTATTTTTATTAGAGTGGCTGAGTGCCAGCAGCTCAATTTGGAACAGCTGCCACAGCTAGGAAGATTCACCCCAGTGACAATCACCCTGGACTGTTGTTAAAACCCAACTGGTTTACATTGAAGTTGTTTTGATTCTCTAAATTTGAAACAATTAGCGATATAAAATCCAGTCCAGTGGGAACATTGGTTGATTTGAGCCAGGCACCATATGGATAATATGGACAGGATACACTTTCAGCTGCTCACTACGAAGACAGGATCCCTGCAGCCCTGGAGTTTTGGTTGGAATAATGTCATTGTGGAATTATCACAGTTCAAGATGGCACAGACATCTGACCACAAACAGTGGTCACCTGGGGCAGAATCAACATTAAAATTCACTGGTGGGGTTTTGGGTCATAAACATTTGAATGAAGGATCAAATGTTTACTGGAAGCTCTATGGAATTTCCCCCTTCATAGTGGATATATACAATTCAGGCATTGAAAGATCCTTACTGATAAAGCGCTGAGAAGTAAACAAAATAATTTAGTTTATATTGAATTGCATTCTGTCATCTTAATATACTTTGTGAACAGAGAATAATCTTGATTCAATAATTGTGAACAAATTGTCCATAATTGTTTAAGTTCAAATATTTTCATATGAATACCAAAATAATATTGCTTGGATTTTTTTTTTTAGGGGAACCTTATTGATCACTGCTGGATGATTCCATTGTATAAATCACCAAGTCCCTAATGTAGCTCCAAGGAACAACAGGATTTGATAATTTCAAGGTCTTGTTGAATGTTTATTTTACAATATTCCTGTTATACATCTCTCCAATTTGCATAAGTTCTCAATATTGCAGAAGCAATAACCTTGAACCAGATTTTGAGTTAAAGGTCTGAAAACTTCAGAATACCAGGAGCAGTTATCATGACGTGTTTTTTTAAGCACTTGTCTTATCTCAGCCGCACAAAGAGCCTTGTGTTTAATGCTGTGAGCTAACTTGTAATCAACTTTTCATCTGTCTTAATGCCTTGTTTTATAGGCTGTCAAGCACATTGAAATCTTTTGTCTGATCAAGTAACCTTTTTAATGTCATGCATTATAGGATTCTTTTGTCATGACATGATGTGTCATAACAGACATTTTTAATGTGCTTTCCATGTAAAAAATGTTGCATATGATTATAGGAAGGTGTTAAAAAATGAACCTAATGAAATCAGACTGGTAGTGTCCTCTGATAATCTACTTCATGTTTACATCTGTCCCTGCTTCCACTTCATTCCTTCTGCTCACTGTTTTATTCCAAGGTCCATCACTCTTTCCCTGACGTGTAGCAATGATTCTCACATGGAAATTCAATTAGTATCAAATAAAGATCTCCAAACTTAATTGTGAGGTGTCACCGATGACTGTGCTTCCAAAAAGCACAATTGTATTCCTGCCCAAACATTTTAGACCCTCAAGTCTTTTAACAAAGACACCTTCCTTGTCTGCAAATCCAATTCTGCACTCAAAATAACCAATGTGCAACTCGAACATCAGAGAAGGTTCTTTAAAAAAAAAGATGTAAAGTGCTGGAGTAACTCAATGGGCAGGCAGCAGTTCTAGAGAACATGGACGTTTTGGGTCGAACTGGTTGTAGGTGGGGGGAAGCTAGAAGAGAGGTGGGGACAGACAAAGCATGCCGAGTGATAGGTGGATGTAGCAGAGGGGGGTTTGATTGGCTGGTGGTTGTAAAAAATCCAGATGAAAAGCCATGAACTGAGATGATGAGGAGAGAACTTGCATTGAATGTGAAGCCTGAGAAAGGGATATAAGTGGAATGGGAAGGGATAATAGCACATGATTGTGGGACAGGTGAGTGCACAGGGAGGAGATGGGGGAAGAGTGTGTGGGTTATGTTGGTTAGTTACTCCTACTTGTTGCACCAAAGTGATCCCAAGATCTGAAAAAATTCACAATGATTCAACATTATCTTTCAAATGAATTTGGAACAGACTTCTATTTTCTGGATTAATACTAATGCACTTGAAAGATGAGTGCAACACAATGGCACAGCAGTAGAGTTGCTGCCTTCTAACGCCAGAGACCCTGATTCGATCCTGACTACAGGTACTGTCTGAATGGCATTTGCATGTTCTCTCTGTGACCGCATGGATTTTCTCCAGGTGCTCAGGATGCCTCCCAGACTCAAATCACACAGGTTTGCAGGTTAATTGGTTTCGGTAATGTACGGGGTGATCGCTGGTTGGCATGGACTCAGTGCGCCGAGGGAGCTGTTTTTGTGCTTTATGTCCAAAGTCTAATATCTGAAGTAAAGAAATGGAGGTTACTCTGATTTAGAATGGATTTTTGAGATGGGAATTCGTTTGTTTGGAGGGGGAATAAATATTTACAGAGTTTGGAAGTATCTGAGGTGCTTCGATCTGATGTGCTGCACTGAATGTGTTCTTAATGTACAAACATACAAAATAGGTGCAGGAGGAGGCCATTTGGCCCTTCGAGCCAGCACCGCCATTTATTGTGATCATGGCTGATCATCCACAATCAGTAACCCGTGTCTGCCTTCTCCCCATACCCCTTGATTCCATGGGAGTTGTTTTTATAATGGAATGATGCAATGAAGCATAAGTAAATGTTGAGATAACTGATGCATGTAGTTCTCCTTTTAACTTACTGGTTTGCTTTATAAGTTGATAAGAAAGCATCTGCCAGTATCTCAACTGTAGACACAAGGAACTACAGATAATGGTTTACAAAAAGAGACAAATGTGCTGGAATAACTCAGCAGGTCAGGCAACATCTCTGGAGACCAATAATAGGTGACATTTGGTTGGTGGGAGAAAGCTGGAAGCGAGGTGGGGGAAGGACACCTGGGTGTTTATGCGTGCTATTTTCATGATATTTATTTTAGTTGTTTATCTTTTTTTAAATATTTTACCTTGTATGTATCGTTAGCTTTTAGAAATGTTTGAATGGTGCACTGACTGGCTGACATTTTACAGTTTTGTTGTACATGGTTCATGTTACAATGACAATAGAGAAACTATTCTATAACTATTCTATTCTACAATGCCTGGAAAAGTGTTAGGTGGATTCATGTGTGGGATTTTTTTTCTTATTAGGCATTGAAGCAGTGGAGATTCTTCCGAAACAAACAACATCATTGCATTGTTTTTGAGTGTACCAGAACTCTGATTATAAATCCAGAAGAAATCTATTTGTGTGTTTGGTCCCAGTTATTCTTCATTTCTCTGAGTCACATGTCCATTTGTCTTTCATCTATATGGCCACACTCATATATTTTATAAATGATGATACTGCATACATGTCTATGGGACATGGAAGCTTCCTTACAAGGGATTTGACATCACATTTCATTGAGTTGTAATTCTGGAATATTATCATTACATAATTTAAGCTTATAAAATATTTTTGAATATATAAATGTTTAAAGAGGTGTTGGTTTTTCCATGGAAGTGAAATGACATTGTCACTGCCCACTGTAAAATGTAATGAGTAGATGATTGCTAAGGTGGGTTACATTGCGTCCACAGATTATTTGAACTTAGAGCTGTCCACTTCAGCTTTTTCATTACATTCTTTTCCCTTTACAATAGCAATCAGTTTTAATAACTTTCATTATCAGTTTAATTTCTTACTTATTAAATTTCCAAGCACCATTATGTTGCAATCAGGTTATCATCCACTGCAAAGTTATGCTGAATATTATAAGAAAAGAAGATAGACACAAAATGCTGGAGTAACTCAACGGGACGGGCAGCATCTCTGGAGAGCAGGAATGGAACGTTTTAGGTCGAGACCCTGTGAAGAAGGGTCCCAACCCAAAACATCACCCATTCCTTCTCTCCAGAGATGCTGCCCGTCCCGTGACTCCAGCATTTAGTGTCTATTTTTGGTTTAAATCAGCATCTGCAGTTCCTTCCTACACGCTGAAAATCATAATTATAATTATAAAATTAAATTGATGACAAGTAGTCTACATATTTGTAAATTGTGCGAAAATCAGAAGCTTGTTATGTTTTTGCAACTGAGAAAAAGAGCTGAACTGAATTCACCATGATTACAGGCGATTGATTTCCGATGGATAAAACCCACCCATGTGCGCACTTGCAAGGAAAGCTTGAGTTTGAGCATTACTTTTAAGTAGAAAGTGGGGAAGCTGAGCTTGATGCCACAGTTATGTACTTGTAAAATTCTGAAGAAACACCAAACTTCCCTATTGTATCTGCAAATTCACAAAGTTCTGTATCCAAGCAGCGTTATTACACTGAGAACACATTTTAAATGTTGCAATCTCTTGGCATTAACCCAAAACACTTTTTTTTTTACATTTAAGGTACTTGATGGAGAAAATAGCTGTGTTCAGATTATTTAGAATGTCACACTGAATGCCTCGCATGGGATCTGCCAGTGCGTAGCAAATAGGACCGCGGGTAGTGCTGCTGGATCACCATTCCAATAATGTATAAAAATGAGCTCTAGTGCTGTCTGTGCAGAGTTTCCATGCTTTCTCCATGACCATGTTGGCTTTCCCTGAGTGCACCAGTTTCTTTCCACATCACAGAGAGGTGCTGGTTAGCAGGTGAATTGGCCATGGTGATCTGCCCCCAATGTAAGTGGGTGTGGGAGAATCAGTTTGCAGCTGAGGGGCCTGTGGGAAGGAGAATGATTTGCATAGAAGCAAATGAGGGAATGGGATTGATGAGGTTACTCTGAGAACTCACCAAGGACGTTGGATAAAATAGCTTCTTATTGTGTCACAGGAAATATGTTGCATTAAATATGATTCATGTGCACATTTAAAAGTAACGTTTTGTGTTCATGTTGAAAACAACATTTTGAAAACATAAAATAACCTTCTTTAACTGTACATTGCTGAGAAGGGTCCCAACCCAAATTGTCACCTATCCATTTTCCACGGAGATGCTGCCTGAGTTACTCCAGCACTTTGTGTTTATCTAAGTCCTGTAATGTTGCTTTTTACTGCACATACCGGTTGCGGCACGATTGTGCAGTGGTAGAATTGCTTACAGCGCCTGAGGTCCGGGTTTGATCCTGACTACAGGTGCTGTCCGTACAGAGTTTGTACGTTCTCCCCATGACCGCGTGGGTTTTCTCTAAGATCTACCATTTTCTCCCACTCTCCAAAGACGTACAGGTGTGTAGGCTAATTGGCTTGGTATAAATGTAAATTGTCCATAGTGTGTGTAGGATAATGTTAATGTGCAGGGATCGCTAGTCGGCACGGACTCGGTGGGCCGAAGGACCTGGTTCCACGCTATATCTCTAAACTAAACTAAACTACACTAAACAAAACCTGATGCTGTTATTTTAATGCCAATATTGACCTGATTCATGGATATTGTGTTTGTAATATTTCTCAAGTAGTAAAAAGTTAATGAGTAACATCTTGCAAATTTCAATTCCACCTGTTTACTGTAATAAAAACAATAAATCGTGTGTTGGAGAAAATATATTTAAAAGTTGATATTTTATTACATTATCTTTTTTATATTCTGTCTATTCTTAAGGCATTTAATCTCTGACAACATCACAACTGTTTCTATTAGCTCACTAGTATGATTTCTCCCTGACAGTAAGCTGATAGGTGTGTGCATACCAAGCATGTTCTAAATATCTTTGACTTGTTTTGTGCAACACAAAGCATGCAGAAGTTCACAGCTGAATCCTTGCGATTTTATCCAGTTGCTTACTTCATTGGGAAATATGCATACAGCCATGGGAATTTGATTTTGAGATGTAGGCTTTTTCTACTGTTTAGTTTGGACAAAAGCTTGAAGTGTGTCTCTCATGTCCAAAATACAACTTTGTTAATGAAATGCAAAAATGTATTAACCAACTCAAATTCACCAGGGTGCTAAACACTTGCTAATACAATCCAATTTAAATAAAATTGATCCTGACATTATTGCCAAAGCAACTTGAGATGTTCTCTTTAAATGCTCAAATGACTTTTCTAAGACACTGATGATGCGAACTTTCATAATGTAAAGTGTTGATATACCAGAAAGCTAAGCCAGAATACATGGAGCTGCTGATGGTGTCTTATTTCACTCTTTGATTGAGTACAGTATCAAAAGTTATATTCTAATAAAACTGATGCAATTTGCATTCGGGAAAGAATGGTTTACGGAGGATGTCATCTCTCTTGCACCATGTTCAGCCCTGAATCACCTTGGCAATAAGAAACCTATCAGGATGCTTCTCATTGACCACAGCTCAGCCTTCAATACCACAATGCCAAGTAAGCTCATCCCTAGACTTCAGAACCTTGGTCTTAGGGCCTCCATCTGCAACTGACTTCTGGGCTTCTTCATTGGTAGACCTCAATTAGTTAGAATTGGTCATAATTCTGGTCATAATTGGTCGTGAATTTATGGAATTCTCTGCCACAGAAGCCAGTGGAGACCAATTCACTGGATGTTTTCAAGAGAGAGTTAGATTTAGCTCTTTGGGCTAACTGAATCAAGGGATATGGGGGAAAAAACAGGAATGGGGTACTGATTTTGGATGATCAACCATGATCACATTGAGTGGCGGTGCTGGCTCAAAGGGCCGAATGACCTACCCCTGCACCTATTTTCTATATTTCTATTTCTCCATGTTTCTATAATATTTCTTCAATTCTGCCCCTCAACACTGAATGCTCCGTAGGGTTGTGTGTTCAGTCCCGTGCTCTACCTCCTGTACACTCATGGCTGTGTGGGCAAATACAAAACATCAGTTCTCCGATGATACCACTGTTGTTGGCCAAGTTCACAACAACAATGCAATATTGTACATGAAAGAGATTGAGAACTTTGAGTTATGGTGTCAGGACAATCGCCTAACCGTTAATGCCAGCAAGATGAAAGAGTTGGTTGTTGACCGATGGAAGTGAGGGGGTGAACACACCCTGTCCACATCAATGGGGCTGCTCAGAGAAGGTGGACAGCTTCCTATGCATCCATATCACCAGCAATCTAACATATTCCCTTCACACTGATACAGTGATCAAGAGAGCGTATCGGTCTATTCACTTCCATGGGCATCGGAGAAGATTTAGCCTGTTCACAAATATTCAGGATTCATGTGGACTTGTTTAGATGCGCTATCTAAAGTATTCTGATGGGATACATCTCAACATGGTGAGATGTCAACTGCTCTGCTCATGGCCGCTTGAACATGTAGCGAATAGTGAACATAGTCTGTCAACATCGTCTCAATGTTTCCTCCCAACAAGCCCATCTTCATGCTACATTGTATCGGGACGGCTGGAAGTATCATCAAGAATGATACCTGGGGCCATTTGTTTGTTTTACTTTCCACCTTCTGGGAGAAGACACAGGTGCTTGAAAGCTTTGACATTCAGACTTAAAAACAGCTTCTTCCCACTGCTCTAAGACTCATGAACCAATCACCTTTTTCATTCCCAATTCCCAGAGGTGCTGCCATGTAGTCTTACTCTTAACCCTACTTTATTAGCTTATTCCATTACTGTAATGTTCCTTTGCAAAGCTTGCTTTTTGCAACACAATCGTGCACCATTTTGCACCCACTGTAGTATTTGTTGTTGTATTTTTTTCATTACTCTATGTATATTGATTGCTCTGTGAGAAAATAATTTCACTTGTAAAAGAAGATATTCAACAACTCATGCATCACTTCCCAATCAGAAGATAATCGGCCCACAGTCCTATCGCATCACATATTCTCCATCCTGCCATCTGGGAAGAGGTACAGGAGCATTAGCTGCAAAACCAGCAGGATGCTCCTCAGCTTCTTCCCGCAGGCTATAAGACTGTTAAACGGACTTTGCCCCCTGCCAAAGTATCGCGCACCAACCACCAACCTGGACAGAGCCACTGTCGTGCCGCTGCCGATCGGAACGCCTGTTGATGTTTAGTTGAGAGTAGTGTTAAACTTGTTCATGATATATGTATTTTTATTTCTATTTATTTTTTACTGCACACTGAATGGACACTGGTTTGAGTAACGTTTTTTTGTTTCCTCTGGGTATGTGAGTACTCAGGAAAATAACAATAAAGATATACAATACAATACAAATGAGGTGACTAAGTAGAATCATTGACCTGACATATGTTCCACTATCCATGGTAAATAGATTGTGTTAGTGGGTCTCAGTTACGTTATATGTATAGAAGATCCAAAGACTGAGACCCATTCCTTCTCTCCAGAGATGCTGCCTGTCCCGCTGAGTTACTCCCTCATTTTGTGTCTTTCTTTGGTGTAAATCAGCATCTGCAGTTCCTTTCTACACATTCTATGTATATATAGCCTCTTTGCCATACAATGTTCTTGTCAGCTGGAAATGGAAAGATTCTTCCAGACCGACACCTTTGACCACAAGTCCATTAGGCAGTTGTCTGCACGAAACATCCTACAGACGCAATGAGCGCTGTACTTGATGGAGCCTGTGGGTGAATCTCTGTGTAGACCTGGCAGGATCACCTGTACTCACCAACAAGTACCAAGACTTGGCTTGGCTGGAGGAGAGAGAGGCCCTCCCAGTTGGATCCTTCTTGTATGGTTAGAATCTCACTCCCAATGCACTCTCCCTTAGGATCGCTGTGATGACGAAGAAGAGACGATTGCCCATTTCTTAGCAGGCTGTGGATTTGCTAAGAGGTTCTGACAAAGGATGTAAGGGTCCATATCACAGCTCATCCTGAGTAGCTGCTTAGCTAAAGACTCTGAATCAAAGGCTTTTCCCAGGGACACACTCAGAGAAAAAACATCAAGTGCTGCAGGCAGACCATCAACTCAGTGAGTATATATATATATTAGCCGACTATGCCATGCTTGTACGTCAAAATATAGTTTTTGATACTTTGAATGGAGAAATAATTGTCCACCTTATAGACCTGTAATTGTTCCTCAATTTAAACAAATAATTTCCCCTATATTCTGTAGATGACCAGATCAAGATTGGTGAAAGTAACCCGCTTGAAGAAGCAAAAGTGCAAAATATAATTGAAATCCTAATTAAGGTTTCTTACTTAAAGGCTTATGGCTTGAAATCACATCTCGACATACCTATTTTCCAATATAGGAGGCAGATCTTTCATGCCAGTTCAGATATCAGTCCAGTAACTTATTGATTCTGGTAGTTTAGTTTAGGGATATGGCACGGAAACAGGCCCTTCGGTCCATCGGGTCCGTGCCGACCAGTGATTCCTGCATATCTAGACACTATCCTAGACACACTAGGGTCTTTTTTTTTTTTACCAAGCCAATTAACCTACATACCTGTACATCTATGGAGTGCAGGAGAAAACCGAAGATCTCGGAGAAAACCCACGCAGGTCACAGGGAGAATGTACAAACTCTGTACAGACAGCTCCCGTAGTCGGGATCGAACCCGGGTCTCCGGCGCTTCATTCGCTGTAAGGCAGCAACACGACCGCTGCGCCACCGTGCCGCCCCTACTCAGGAAGTGACCCAAAATTAGGTCAGCTCCTGCAATCTTGATTGGGGCTTAACCCTATTTTATTATCAAGTTTGTCCCACTCAAAAGTCACTCAGCATTCGGAGTCACCTCAGCCACGTACCATTCAACCAGCATTCCTTAAAAGGACAACTGGAAAGAATACTGAAAAGTATATTTAAAAAAAAATGTTGAGGCAGGAGAAGGCATATCCCTTCTGACAGACCTTACTCTGGCTTTGTGACCAATAAAGTGCTGCAGGGATGGTCACTGTTGCTTTCTGCTTGCCAGTGCTGTGCTAATGAGCTTGGTGGATCCAGATTGTCATGTTCGTGGACTTTGGCCTCATTAGTGCACGTTCCAGTCTCTAGGTCAGTATTATTCTTCTCATGTCAATTTAATCTATTCAAAATCAGATCAGCATTAACATCTATATACTTTCGTTCATTTAGAAATAGAATAATCAGTCAAGGATTACTGTAGAAAATAAATAAATATAGTCATAAATATTTATAAAAGTCATGAAAGTGCTCAGTTTTTAAATATTTCCTACAGATCTCATGACGGGAATAAATATGAAATATAAAATGTGAAATGTAATATTTTATAAATGAAGTATGGGATTCCTTTCTTGGAATATATAAAACCGAGTGTTGGTTAATAAATTAGTAGATCATTTCTAACTATTGACTCTCGTGAAATCTTATGCTTCTGTCTTTTGAACTGAGGCTCTAATTCTAAATTTTGACATAATTTTCAACTTTATTCCATCTATTTTTCTGTGGTGCATAGAAGCTATCGTATTCCTGTGCATCAGTCATCGTAGTAGGGTTACCAGAAACTGATGAACCATGACCCATCAGACTCCCACGGCACTGCCTTGAACATATTTCAGTCCATGTGGAATACAAATGATGCTGTCCACTAAACTGGAGACTGTAAAAGGGCTAACAATCTCCTGTTTAATTTTAAGACAATTGTGCCACTCCTAGCCAACAAAAACATGAGAGAAGGTGAATTCCTTTGTTTACCAGGGTCATGTTGATCTGGTAGTTTAACTGCACTCCCGACAGAAGTATTAATACATACGGATATATAGTTGTGCATTTATTGGGATATATAAGTGCACAAATACACAAGTGCTTTGGATTTCAGGAACACAATGCTTATTCCATTAGCGAGTGCAAGTCTAACCAAGTTAATGAGTTACCAAGTGGAACAACTGTGATATTTTCCAATGGTGGAGGCGGCATTCTAGACATTCGATTGACCATTTTCACGCTCACCTTCTATGTATAAATTTGTCAATGATCTCAATAGAAAATTAGATCTGGCAATGATTACAACCATTCACCAAACTATACATGAGATTGACGTCAACACAAAGGCCTGAAAACCTATGTCGAGAATAGGTTTTATTAAAAGTTTACGATTTAGGGATGCACTTTGAGTAGGACTTTGATCTAATATGGTTTTCTTATTCTGCTGTGCTGTACACTGCCATGCAAAGTAGACTCACTAAATGTTTAGGAGGAGGACAGACTCTCTGACATCATTATATGCTAGTGGATTGCAAAGGAGAACATGCTTGTATGAGTGGTACTGCAGGAGTTCACCTAAGGGCAAAGGTTTATTTGTTTTTTATTTTATTTATGTGCAGCTTGTATAAGTTTATTTCAGGTTGTATAAGTATTTTGTGGGCCAGCTGGGTACCATCAGTAAACCATATATTTTTCTGCAATTGATTCTCCAGAATGCGTAGCTGCAGTTATGGTGAGGAAGATATCACATTTGCAACAGTGTACCCAGTGAGTGGCAGAATGAGTGTGCAGGCGGAGAAAAATAATGTTACATTTTGAAAATACAACAAAACTCAATTTTTAACATTGTCCTATTTTAGTAGAATGTGAAAAAGCATATTGCATGAATGAGATTTTCTGCAGTTAAAAGCTTGCGTAGTTTATCTGGAATGCATGTTTAATCTATACATCGTGCATCACCTACATTTGATGGACTGAGTGGCTTCATCCTGTTTCTGTTTCTAGTTTCTTGGTTTCTATTCTGTCATTTCATTCCATTTGGTCTTTTTATATTGTTTTCACATCAAGTCAAGCCAACTTGAAGAACATGTGATGATAAAATGCAGATTAGTTCTCATTAATTCAAAATGGAACTTGCACTATGTAACTGGTAGAATGCTTGGCTATGTCGGCATTGTGGCACATAGTTGACCACAGTGGGGTATCAGGACCCTACATTGAATGGTAGGGTACAAGTAAAGTCCAAAAGCCCCCTTGTGATTTTTCCTTTGACTCTCTCATCAAGCATCAATGAAGGCCAGCACATCCTCAGGATGAATACATCTGTGTTGAACCTTCAAGCTCTTAGCATCTAATACCTGGGCAGTTGGAATCAATCTGTCCCATTGTGAAGGAGTCAGGTCTTCACCTGTGGGTCTCTTCCACAATTTTGTGTTCTTACCTTTTCTGACTTCCAGGTTCTGACTGTTTAATGGAATTTCCTGAAATAATCACCCACTGGTTCTACCAACTCGACGGCCAAGTTTAATGGGAGCAATAATATCGTAAAACTGTGAACCGGTATCAGATTAATCTCATTCACTCTTTATTGTCCAATGAAAACCTGAACTGACCACGTCACTTCTATTTTTTTGTGACTCTCGGATATAATTGAGAGATACCCGTATTAACAAATTGCTAATATGTGATTGTTTTAAAATTTTGCATTCCATAGTAAGCATTTGTATTATGTGAATAAATGTTAGCAATAGTACAATATAAGTTTTGCTAAATTTTGTCTGCAGATTATATTCACTGAAGTTAAATGGTATTATTGTGTGGCTAAATGTCCAATTTCCAGAATAAAACCTGGGCAATTATCAAAATATAGAATAACTTGGATATGTTTAGTTTTTTGTATAAATTGACTGACTGTTATTTAATTTTTGCAAATGTTATGCTCGTGATTTCTTTGTATTATTTCCTTAAAAAAAAATATAGAGATAGAAGGTTCCAGTAAGAAAAGTAATTGATTAGTGACATATAAATTTTTAAAGGACCAAGTCTGTGTCATTTTAAATCTGAAAAATGTCATCCTGCTTAACATGTCAGTGTACACTTGTTGTTCCACTAGCTACACCCTCTTTATGTCGATACCCATATCACAAAGATGACTTTTCCTCCCTTACATCAATAAATATTTCTGAAAATAAGACTTTTAGAGCTGAATAATTCATTATTTATGATCAGAAGACATATTTGAGGAAATGTAATACCCATTTACCACTATCTTCTTTCGAGAGTGTTTGTCTCTGGTTGTGGATTTTCTTTGTCAGAGGTTGTGACATCTATTCTCCATATGATCTATCAAATGTACCGACAAACCCGCCTGTTATTTGTTGCAAAAGGACCATAAAGAGCCAGTATGGATCCTAACTATCAAGTGTGGAGGTGATTCAGCAATAATGTAATGATATTACTCATTCACTTGTTGCATTGGGAATACACGGTTTTTGTGATTGAACTTTAAGGAGTTCTAAGTGTCCCCAACACATGGTTAGCAAGATGTGAGCAAGCTGTTTGCAATGGTTCGAGGCAGGCTACCTTAAAGTATCTTCAACATTTTATAATAAGCAGAATGTACAAATGATAAGGAAACCACCAAGATCATGGATTTAGAAATAAAGTTTACAGTCCTTGCACCAGAGAGCAGTTTGCACCTGTAAAAGAGAAGTTGCAATGACAATGTCATCAAATAATAAGCACAAAGTGAACAAAAGAAAGGCAGGCGGGAAGAAATTGGGATGATGAGTGTGGATTCCATTACAGGGTGGCAGCTGATGGTTTTTCAAGCGGAAGGATGCTTTGAAATGCTGGAATGAAATGGAAAACATTTGGTTGACCTTTGAAAAATCACAGGTGTACAACCATCCTTCAACAAGTGAGTTACAGGTATTGATCAAATGCACCACCAACAGAAAGTGAATCACTATTTCCTGACCCAATACCTCGTGTGCTATAATAAGCAAAAACAACAAAAAAGCATATTCTAACATCAATGAGGGAGTGAAAAGAGATTAAAGGTCAAGAAAACAAGACTGCAGCTAAATAAGATTGCACAAATATCTACAAAAATCGATAGGTGGTTTGGGTGGCATGGTGGTGTAGCAGTAGAGCTACTGCCTTATATGCCAGAGAACTGAATTTGATCATGACTACGGGTGCTTGCCTGTACGGAGTTTGTACATTCTCCACCATGAACTGCATGGGTTTTCTCCGAGATCTTCGATTTCCTTCCACACTCTATAGAAGTACAGATTTGTATGTTAATTGGCTTGGTGTATGTGTAAAGTTGTCACTCGTGTGTGTACGATAGTATTAATGTGCGAGGATCGCTGGTCAGTGCAGGCTATGTGGGCCGAAGGGCCTGTTTCTGTGCTGTTTCTCTAAAACTAAAAAAACCTAAATAGAGAAACATCATCAAAAATGTTGGGAAATGGACTATCAAGTGAATGGGTGGGAGAACCTGATTTGAAGATGAGGGTAGTTTTGGTTAACAGTCTCTATTTTCAATGTAGCTGTAGAAGTCCTCAAAGACAGACATATTCTTGAAATTTGTACTCAGGGGATAGACTGGAGGCAAACAAAGAGGAAATGGTGCATGGGGAGAGAGTTGAAATGGCTTATTACACAGTTGGAGTAATATGTATAAACCAAGAGGTGAGGATATGCTGGCTGCTTTGATAGAGGAAACCACCATCAATATAAAGAGAGACTAAAGAACACAATGTGTTTCTTCTGCAACATGTCATGTACAGTTTGGATGTAGAAACAAGGAACTACAGATGCAGCTTAGTAGACAAAAGGTCACAAAGTGCTGAAGTAACTCAGCAGATCAGGCAGCATCTCTGGAGAACATGGATAGAAGACATTTCAGACCCTTGTTCAGACTGTTTGTGTGGGGGTGGGGGGAGAAATCTGGAAGATGGACGAACAGGACAGAGTGTGGCAGATAATTGGGAAAGACGGTTGGAATTATGGCCAGAGATTTCTTATGATGGTCCACACCAAAGCTTGCCATATATTCCCATTCCAATGTTACTGCCGCTAACTGTCATCACTGCCTCATGTGCTGGGAACGTGTGTTGATTATGTTTCCCCAACAATCTGACATTTCACTAGCCATGCCACTGAAATTATACGCCAGTGAGTTTACGAATGCCGGGAATATGTAGGAAGCGATGAGAGCAGAAAAGGCATTTGACAAGATGGAAGGCAGGAAAAATTAAATGACAAAAGGTCAAGAAATGGGGAAAGTAAAGAAAATAAAAAATGGGTCAGGAGGATGCATAAATGGAAATAGCAGAAACATAAGATTGCTGAAGAGGTAGAAGATTTGATTTATTTGGTACTTTGATTGGAAGGGAGATGGAAGTACCTGAGACCTCTCAGATTAGCAGTGGGAGTCTCAATGATCTGTGTGTCCATTGTGGAAAGCAGAACATTAGGATAATAAAACACACACTTTCCAACCCAATGAGGAGATTCCAAGGCAGAAATTAATAGTTAGTTGGAGAGGGAACGAGGTGGGATATGACCTCAATCCTTGCCTGACATGTTGTTTCATCCACATTTCCTTATTTCTGCACAATATATCATTTCAATGCCAACCCCTTTTGCCTCTTATATTTTTAAAGCACTGTGCTATTCCACTTGGTGCTGTTAAGAGATCATAACTAACTTAATGTGCCATGGAGTTTCTGGTTGCTGGTCTTGGGGATACGGAAATGGAATGGAGACAAAGGGGAGCTGGGTGGAGTAAACGTTTTGAAGAGCTGAAATCAGTAATTGTTTATAAAATGTTGCTTGGTGTTTATTGCTTGTGCCGTGCTCAAAAAGAACGAGGAAAGTGAGTATCAGACGATTGCCTGAGACCTCAACTTGCAAGTGATCTGAAGAACTGAGATGTCATGTATTCACTGATGTACTCCAGCTCTCTTCAGATAAAGGTCAACAGTTTAGTTTAGAGATACAGCATGAAAGCAGGCCCTTCGGCCCACTGGGTCTATGCTGATCATCGATCACTTGTTCACACTAGTTCTATGTTATCCCACTTTCTCATCCACTCCTTAAACATTAGGGGCAATTTTACAAAGGCTAATTATCCTACAAATCCGCATGTCTTTGGTATGCGGCAGGAAACCGGAGCACCCGGAGGAAACCCACATGGTCACAGGAAGATCGTGCAATCTCCACAAAAGCAACTCCCAAGATTAGGATCAAACCCGGGTCTCTGGAGCAGGAAGGGCACAGCTCAGACAGCTGTCCCACTGTACTGCCCTTCCATAACATTTCTGGTTATTTTGTACGTATTCTTTCTGACAGGAACTCTTCTCTCTCTAATAATTAATACACTGATTTGTCCTTCACATGTTGAATTTCATCTGCCATTTCACAGCCAAATATTTAAGTATTTTTTGGTAAATTCCTGATCTCATCTCTATACAATTTTTCATGCTTTCCACCTTGCCCTTGAAAATTGGAGAAACAAAACTATTCTTTCATCAATTTCTTCCACATGTCGGGTGAAATTACCATTACTCATGAAGCTGATTGGGGGAACACCGTGTGCTAATTGATGTTTTCTGAAAAAATTCTGTGTCTGCAAATGAACCAGTTAGAACTAATTATCCTGTTGCCCGGCATCATGTAACATAACTTGACATATGATTTTCTTAACTTTGGACTCAATGATGGAATGTCCTACCTTATTGATGCCTATTCTGAACAAGGGTTCACATCAGATACATTTTCCTATGTCAATGTAGGTTGTCCTGTCTCATGTCTTATGTTTCATGTGCTCCAAAGTACTGCAGTTCTTTCATAAAGCAAAGTATTTTGCAAAACTTATTATATCCAGAGGCTAATGCAATTAGAATTGGACACAAGGCTTGATTGGAGTTTAATGTGACAGATGTATGGATGGGGTTTAGGCATAATATTTGGATGGGCTATATTACTTGAGGCACGACAACAGTGGGCAAAATGAAATGCTTTCCTTAGTACTTGAGGCATGACAATAATGACACGATACGAAATGACACGATACGATAGAACTTTATTTATCTCAGGAGGGAAATTGATCTGCCAACAGTCATAATCACAAGATAGATGAAAGGTGAAATTAAAGTGATGAGTGGAAAGGATTGGGGATGTGCAAACATTGGGGAGGGGGTGGGGTTGGGGGGGGGGGGGGTGGGGAGGGGAGTCAGTCTACCCCACAACAGAAGGTGGAGGAGTTGTACAGTTTGACAGCCACAGGGAAGATGGATCTCCTGCGGCATTCTGTACTGCATCTTGGTGGAACCAGTCTACTGCTGAAGGTACTCCTCAGGTTGACCAGTGTGTATGGAGGGGGTGAGCTGTATAGTCCAAGATGCTCCTCAGTTTGAGGAACATCCTCCCCTCCAAGACCAACTCCCATGAATCTAACTCCGCCACCGGGACGGAGCCAGCCTTCCTGATGAGTTTGTTAATCCTGTTGATGTCTGCGGCCTTCGCCCTGCTGCCCAATGGGCCAATTTTAACCCTTCTCCCTTGATGATAACTTAGCAAGTTGCCAGTTAAATAGACTGGTGTGACTAAGATGCGCTTGGCTTTATAGGCTGGAATCTTAATCTGCTCTTCTGAGCCTATGAGCAGAAGACTTGCAAGTGAACAGCAAAACTTCCCATCAAAAGTGTAGATTATGTTTCAATGAAGATATCGAGCCTCACCTGCAAATTTAATCTGAGGTCTTCATTTAGTTATTTAACATTATTTATTTGTTCGCAGAATCACTTGCATGAAACATGTTAATACCCAGTCATGATGGCAACTTTATCAAATATCTTAGCAGATTTATATATGAAAATCTTTTGCATTTTAAAGGATTTTATATGTGGCCACTGCTGGGTGTTTCTACGACTTTGGGGATCTTTTACCATTGTGCAGAACAGTTCTGAATGTTTGGGTATTACGGTTAAATCTCCGTAACCATTGTATTAAATTGGCAACATTGTGATTGAAACCATTTTCTTCAAACACATTTTATTATTAGTGGATTTATTAGTCAAACGCAACCTTTTGTATGTGTGAAGGCAGTTATTATTGAACAGCAGGTCTTTTCTGATGCCTGCTATAAAACCATCTTATGTCCAATTTGGGATTAGAAACAAGTTTTTAAACAGGGAATGTCTAGAAGAATGCGCAGTATGAGGTATCAAAAAATGTGTCCTTACTAAAGTAGAATACAAAAGCTGAAGGAAGCTGCAGGAAAAATAGCACACAATGCTGAATAAAAAGATAAGTGACGAACAACATCTTGCTTCCAACATAAAGCATTTCCATTGCTGCTCTTTTGACCCTGGGTGCAGCTTCCACAAAGCTGAAGTTTTTAGCTCTGAAATTAAGGTTGTTCTAAATTTATTACTATTAAGTATTCAATTTATTCTTGTTTTCAACCGCAAATGAAGAAGGCATTAAGCGTTCAAATTCTGCATTCATTTTGTATTTGCGCCCCCCCCAAGAAATAAAGGTACTTTATACATTGTTTGGAGATTGAAAACCCAACACTTTTGTGACCATCTGTGCATTTATTTTCTAATTTTGCTCCACATGTTTTCTGCTTCCCCATTTACTAGCCTCCAGTGCTTACACTACAATAAAATCCTCCTCTGTTAGGTCGTTTAATGTGTCAATCTCTTTTGTGGATGTTATTCCTTTTGTTGATCGACGAGAACTCTCTTGTAGAATGTAAACATGGTTTCCCCTACCAGAAGCGAATCTTCCTTTCCCAGGAATGACGTGCCTGAGACTGGAACACTCGATTCGATACGATTCTAGAGTATCTGCATCAGCTGAGAGTTGTGTTCAAATGTACAGTTCCTGGTCAGGAGCCCAGTCGTCTAACTATGGAGCAATTGTTTGGTGGCTTGGTACACTGCAAACAAGGAATCAGAAAGCAAAAACAACTGTATTCACAAATCCTCACAGACAAGTGAATATACTAAGTTTCTGATTGCCAATTGCTTTCAATGATCCATTTGCTTTGTGCAGAGCCCAAAATTGAATGCCTGCTTTTCACTGAGGGATTTTATCCAGAGCAATATTGTTTTTAGAGGCTAACTCAGAGAAATTCATCACTGCTTGTTCCTTCAAGTAATGAATTCAGTTCTTTGTGGGATCTTTAAACGTGCAGAGTGCAAGCAGGTGGTTGTGAAGTGGAAAAGCCCCAATCTCCCTTTCAGCAGGCCCGTGTTTAAATGTTGGTCTCGACTGTCATTTTACGTCAAGCCCCACAATAGTTGAGTATTGCCTGTGTTTAGTTCGGCCACCAGATGGAGCAGTATGTAGTTATAAAACATTTTAAATCGGCTGGGAACCCTAACCCACACTGCAGAAGTACACCTCACGTCGGTGCCTACAAAGCCTTGTTGACAATAGATCTGGAGATGTCCTGGGCTGAAGCTGTCTGCTATTCCAGGCAGACGCATGACGCAGGAAATTAATAAACTTCAGGCGGAGGGAGTAACAAAAAGTTTAAATCAATGAAACATTCTTAAAGTTCCGCCTCAGAAGTGTATCATCTGATGTGACTGATATATGAAAAAGGCTTAATATTGTTGTGGATTTCTGAAGTACTTTTGTCAGAAATGTCATAACCAGATTGAGAAAAGTAAAGTTGAAAGAATATCAGGGACAAGATTTAAAGCATATTTACCATCATATCTGTTAGATTTTCTGTGGGGATGCATCACTTAAAATGGTGCTGACACTAACTAATCTTTTTTACTTAAGTCATATTTTATACCATTGCTTCAGGAGCTGTGTCTAGGAAATGACTAGATAAAAAAGCTCTTGTCCCAGTAATTAATTATTCCTTCATATTATTCTACAGGGTAAAATTACAGATGTTATTGATAAAGCCAGTAGACACACAGGAGGGAGGGAAACCTGTCTTCTGAATAAGTGCACAGAACTGAAATATTTTGACTTGCACAAAATTTCCAGATGCCCGTGTGCAGACTCCTAGTCTTTTCTCAGCGCTTCATATGTGGCAGGAGAATTGTCTGGTTGTCAAGATTTGTGATGACCTCAAATTGTGCCCGTAGCAGCAAATGTCATTCTTTTGTTGTGACGCTGAGCGCTGGCTCTCGTCGCATTGGCGATGTGATTTTTGGAGAGCTTGTGATAAATTGATCTTACATTTTCAAAAATCATTGAACCCCTACTGATTATTCTGTATGTAAATTCTCTATTCACCACAACATAAAGTTTAGCAGCCTCCCACCTCTACAGGAGACACTAAAATGGATTCTGCACCACATTGTTCCCAGCTCTAGTCCTTTGGCGGGTTATGTTTAGCACGGCTTTGTTTTGTTCCTCATAATTGCCTAAATGTTCTCTTCAGGGTTTAGGTCTAGATTTAATCGTGGCCAACTTAGAATGCCTACTGTTTTTGATAAAGCACTGTTGTGTGTACCAGCCTTAGTGTTTCCGCATTATAATAATGTGTCGCTGTTGGGGTACAGCATTGTGGCAGCCCAGTGCTGATGCCCATCAACAGTTCCTGGACAAGTCATCTATTGAAATGTAAATAAGCCTCACCCCCATCAGAGCTGCAATAATAAAGGATGCGAGACCACATTACTCAAGACATGACCACTGCGGACATAAAATTATGCTTAAAAGATATTTAGAATGTGATTCCAAAATGAAAAATCTATACAGTTTGATGTAGTTTAATTTCCTGACTTATATGATATGCAGTGTACCTATTTGAAATGTCTTAGGAAGTAATAATAAACATATTCTTAATGACCACTGTACTATTCTTTGTAGTAAATTGATACTAGCATGATAATGCAAGATATTGAACAATTGTTTATCGTAAAGGCTATATCTCCTTGCAGCTTTAATTTAGTTTATCTTCATTTTACTGGGATGACAATGTAGGATTCCCTGTGCAAATGAACGTCTATTGTAGCCGGAGGCTAAATCAGCAGAAGTGAAAATGTGTGACCATGCATACCCAGGATGAATGTTTGGTTGTGTATTGTCAAAAATTAATGTACATTATTTGAGTGTATAATACGAGTCAAACCCTTTGAGGTTAAATCTCGTGTGCAACCTCAAAATCGTCTTCTGCTTTTCTTTCAACAAGCTGGGTTTTGTATAAAAATAAATCAGTTTTACAATGGGTAAGAACAAAAAATATTCCTTTCACATGCCAATTATCTATTTTCCATTAAACATTGCCCTCTTTATTCTCCCCTGTTTAACTTAATTTCTCCTTTACTTTGAAATTATTTTGGGGGAATTTGTAATTTTAGATTCACCATTATACTGCTGGTGCAGTCCTGCCATTTTATTCATTCTGAACTATTTCATAATTATTCCTGATTTGTAAAGCATTCTTTTTACTTTGGTTAAAAAAAAAGTTTTACTTTGATCATGAATTAGTTAAGGGATTGTGCTGAAAACTTGCAAATATATCCTGGGCTGCTGTGAACCCACACAACATAATGTGGAAATATGATTGCAACGAACGGCACTGCATATGTCTTTTGATTTTCACCATTTAAGAAACCCTCTGCTGAATTGGAGTTTGAATATAATTCAAAGTTGAACAATGCCAGATATTACCTTTCGATAAGAAAATCCCAAACCTTTTGGGTATATACGCTTAAATATCCCCTTTAAATAATCAATTTTATTTCTAACATTTTGGATTCATACATTTATTATAAACTTAGTTGTTTGAATGTCAAGAAACAATAAGAAACCTTGACTATTTAATTTGATCCGCCATCGTGTTAACAAGCAAAAAGAACAGGATAAATGGATCTTTACTTTTTACTTTTTGTAGGAATACATATTTAATCCCTTATTGATGGTTTTCCTATGTTTAGTGGCACACAATCAGACAACTCTGCTATAGCAAAGTTTTTTTATTCAAGTGATGGTAGTATCACATTATCCCAATGCACTTTGGGCAGCTTGCATGTATGAATTATAAATTATGCGACATATGAGACACAAAGTTGATAATTCAAGGGAATCGGATCAGTGAATATATATATATTATGTCTTCTGCGTGGTTCAAACTATCCACTTGTACATGAGATAAATACATGACAACCTGGGAGACAGCAAACCACAGAAATGCCCTTCCCGGCAATGGGAGATCAGTTCCTTGAAACTCATCCGTATTTTCTGGTGTCATTTGATAACATGGGTTAAAAACAAAACTTCAAAATTAAGAGAAAGGAATATTAAAGAAAGAGCTGTCAAAATATTTGAAAAGTATTATGAAATTTCAAATATTTTGGAAGGAGTTTTAGTATTTTCTAGAGCTGCCATGAAGGATAGGGATGCTTTATCTAAAAATGGACTGCAAAACATTTTGTTCCAAAGAAATGACAAATTCTGAACAGTCTTGCATGTTATCGAAGTAACACATTATATGTAACTGTTTAAAATTAAAGCTGATTGTTAATATCCATCACATTTGAATTCAAATAAGTTTCACATACATTTTGATTAAACATAAGAACGAAAACAAATAATTGGAAATGTCTTTCATAATTCTTCATGGTCTATGTGTCCGTTTAATGTTGGAATTCTATATTAATAAGCAATTGGTTACTGAAGAGCTAATAATATTTTTTAATTCCTGATTCACTTTTAGGAAATTATTCTTTCCGAGGAGTGGCATAATTTAAAATGTATCACAAAGCCTTTAAAACTCAAATTGTTTCACAATGTAAAATTATCATACTACTTTTCAGATTTTTACAATCATAATGAATTAATTTTGTTCAAGTAAGCTTTATTACAAAACAAAATATTTAAGGAAGTATGGCTTTGATAAATAGAATCTACAATTGGACCCTCACAATCATTTAATAATTTTCAATTTTGTTAACTAGTTTGAACTTAATTTCTGACAGTCTAATAAAGTGCAGATGTGTTTTTGTTTGTTGTTAGAATTATCTTTCTCGTAAGATATTTTTGGAAGCCGTTATTACAACATGCAAAAAGCGAAGTAAAAAGATAATTTGAAGAAACAGTAGACAATAAAATGTTAATGTTTTAATGCAGAGTATTTGTATGAACACTGCCATATATTCACTCACATACAGAGAGTTATGTTCACGATCAAAAGATTGTACCTGCTTCCGACTGAAAATGAAATCATTTTGTTTCTCTATAGACTAATAATCTACATTAAATTAAACATTTCCAAACTGGTATTTCAAGAATAAACAATCACGACGGACTAAATAATATTGCTTCTATTTTCATTTCATTATTTACTCTTCAGAACTCGTTATATATATGTGCACCCTTTAAATACAGATTCACAACAAATTCCATGGGAGCTTTTTTGTGTTTAAAATCAAATAAAATATACGATAAAAGGTTCATAATTGTTTTAATTATTTATGTTATTTTATTGCCCATCAAATGGATACAATTGAGGGTTTTTTTTACTAAGAATTAGTTGTAACCTTTTACAATTTTCTGCAGCAGCATACAATAATCATGAGAAGATTAATGTTTCAGACACACCTTAGAAAATTACATCGCACTCCGATAGTAAAAGAAACAGGTTTTTGTGTTTTAGTGGGATATATTAGAACAAGATCATATTCAGTGAAACAATGAAATCACTGAATTTTCCTTTTAAGATATGATATGCTTTTACGGAGTACCCGCATTAAATAGGTACATTTAAAGGTTGTGTTTCAACAGACAAATACTACTTTAACACATATGATTTTGATTACATTTTTTGCTCTATTCTATGTGACAATATATTTAATACATTTAATATTCTTCTCCCATAAATGGTGGAAAATTTGTAATCCACGATGTGCATTTATTTGTTCAGAACCACCTTTTCCTAAGAAGAAGCCTGGAAAAAGAAAAAAGTGCAGCTAGAGGTGTCAATGAAATCAAACCAGGAAATTCTCACTTAGCAGTAACCCTGGTCTCTTCCTATAACATTCAAAGATGCCAGCAAATGATATGCTCTGTCACACTAAAATAAGAAATCTGCTGATTGCTGAAATATTAATTTGTTTGCCATTGTTTCCCCAGCCTCCTTTGTGGCCCATGTGGGATGGCATGTAAATATTTGACTGTTCCAGTAGCTTCCATAGTGCAGCGCAGTGACACTGGATTAATTTGTGTCTCATGCATTATGATAGGGTGCCAAATATTTAACAGCTGGTCTTGAGCCTGATTGAATCAAAATATTGTTTTTACAAGTTGATGAAAGCTTGATTGATATGCTGCTGGTGATTCTTTGATGGATTAAATTGTGTTTACAGATTATAGCACATATACCATCGGCAGAAAATGTGATTCTCAGAGCTAAAAGTGCTGCCATATTTCTTTCCCCCTCTCTCTCTCCCTCTCTCTCTTTCCCTCTCTCC
This sequence comes from Amblyraja radiata, assembly GCF_010909765.2. NCBI lineage: Eukaryota > Metazoa > Chordata > Chondrichthyes > Rajiformes > Rajidae > Amblyraja > Amblyraja radiata. The sequence continues at coordinate 12,477,598 of NC_045972.1, read as the reverse complement.
TTCTCTCCCTCTCTCCCTCTCTCCCTCTCTTTCTCCTTCACCCTTTCCCTCTCCCTCTCCCTTTCCCCCTCTCCCCCTCTCCCCCTCTCCCCCTCTCCCTCTCTCCCTCTCCTTCTCTTCCTCTCTCTCCCCCTCTCTCCATCTATATATATATATATATATATATGTGTGTATGTGTGTGTACCTTTCTTTCTTTCATTTTTGGTCGAAATGAGTTTTTTTTATTGAATAATATCATCAGGTTAGCAATATTGATCGAGAGAGGATTAAAATTATCTTGCCATACATATCTCATCCTTTCTAATGTTGTGCTTTTATATAAAGAATTAGAAACGAAAAAAAAATGGATTCAGAAATGAACAAGAATATATGTGCTCTGTCACAAATTTATGGAGAAAGTGATTTTACTTTATGTGCACGGTCAAATTTCAGAGCTTTGGAACTTAAGAAAAATCGTCAAATGTATTTTGGCTTCCACAAGAAATTCAATGATTTCTTAATGCTTGAAAACATTATTTCCATAAAATGAAATTGATATATTTTTTGTGTTGTTTTAAAAGAAATGAGCCTTTTAAAATTCATCTCATATTGTAATTGCTAAATGATTAAAATAATAGGGATACATTCATCATTTACATATACATGCAAAGATGATTATCAATAACTATGATAGGGTTAAGAAAGGGAGAAAACGAAGAAATGAATTTACCTCTTAACTTTTCAGGATTCAGTGCTTTACTTTCATAAATGGCAACGTGAAGTTTCCTAAATTGCTATGTGAAGTTTCATGTAGATTTTCTTGCAGTGTCTGACATGAATCTTTGCAGTCATTCAATGAAGAGCTGTGTTTGCAATTCTTCTCTGTCCCAGAGATTTTATTAGCAGCGGGAGCTAATTTATTTGTGAACAAACCTGAGGTAGATTCTGCGAAAATCATTTGAAGCCCGCTGAGCAAAAAGAAACCACTGAAAAGTTTGTTTAAAGCTAAAGCATACTTTGGTAGTCACAGCATAAATATAACCTAAATAGTAGGTTATTTAGGTTATAATATAAATAATAAAAATATATTTTGCTCCAGGCACTGTAGTAAAATAAATGCCTGTAATGGGTGTCAAGGATGTATGCTGCATTTCCCATAGATAAATTCTGGCTTTTGGATCTTGTCTTCCCGAAAACCGCTTTGCTACATTGCCACCGCTTGCTTTGCAAAATGGCGTCTCAAGTAATGTAGGTTATTGTCTTGTTTGTTGCTTGACAATGAACCTCAGCCTATTTTCCTTTCTGCAATCTAAGTGTGACAGATTAACATTCACTGAGACTCAAGTGAAATATATTTGTTTGTCACAAGGGATATAATATTCAGATATCTCACCGTCATTATCATCCAAATAGAAGTGACTTCGGATTTTCATCCATTTTTCAAAAGTAATTATTTTCTGGGCCCCTGCTTAGCAAAACATGAGAATATTCATAAATGTAATGTTCAGATCTTAAGGTGCTTAATGTTTAAACTTCAGGTGTACTGCATTCTGATGCTACAATTGGAAAAGTTCAGGAATAAATAATTCAATCTATCTAATGAAAAAGGGATTCACATCAATATAGAAAATGCAATCTTAACTCTCATCTTTTTTAACCAGGAATTTCTGATATTTTGCACCTCTGTTTTGGTGAGAAGCTGCACATTGCCTTTAGAAAAAAAAGATTTTACATTATTTTTGGTGATCAATGGATTCTAAGAAATAAGATTAGCTCATTCCCCACAAAATATTATTTTATATTTTGCCAAGCAATCATTATAATATCGAGTTATGGAATAATTACTCCCTTCCACAATGTTTTTTTAAACTTGTTCCTCTTTTTAAAAGCTGCAGTTGATGGATCTGAGTGCAATATTTTAATCTAAAGTACAAAGAAATTCACATTTGGATTTCACTTTGTTTGTTTACCAGCTCATAGCCATCACATATATCTGAAACAATTATAAGGCTATTAATTAACATTGTTGAAAAAAAAAACTGTTTGATATTTGCTTGCAATAATTTGCTTTCTCTTTATTGGTCATAATATTATTTGTTTCATAATAGAAATTGTAAATTTAATAAATAGAGGAAATGTTAAACCAAGTTAATTGAAGAAAAAAGGCAGCTAAGCACTCTAAGTGACCAATCAAATGGAAAAAAAAACACCACCCATCATTGCAAGGCAATTTTACTTGCCCGATTTGAACTCACTGTAGGACCTTTAATCCTTTCCAAAGAGGTAAAATTTGCCTGTTTAAAAGGAATACAATGGTCTAAAAGATTCTTCTATATTTTTGATAGTTAATCAAAAATCATAGTAAGTGATGCATAATGCATGCTGGTTTGTGCCAATATGTTGTAATAAAGTATTTTTTCAAATGCATCGTAATACTGAAGAAGATGAGTTTAAATTATACATGAACTGTGGGTAGGTTGAATTCATTCAGTGCAGACTGTAGGTGAATCTCACAGTGACCTTGATAGACTGGGGTAGTATAGAATAACGCTTGTAAAATGACTGGAAATTCTACCATTTCAAATGATTGCTGAGGCCAGAGTAGCTGATTTCAGCATTATTCCCGGAAAATGATACTGAACAAATGTTTAAAAGTACCAGTGGGACAATTGGAGCATCAAGTTTAGACTTTCCTAAGTATTAATTGTGCAGTATTGGTGTGGAATACATTATATGTTAAGCACAAATTAATTGGAAATATTTAGTAATACTCTTTGCTGGTAGTAGTGGGAAGCAGAAGCAATTTATTTTGTACCAAGACACTCAAGAAGGATGTACGATATTTACAAATAATGATTACAATGAAGTCGGACTTCAGATTAAATTACAAGTTATAATGGAATTTTAAAATTAAGATTGGAATGAAGCCTAGAGACACGGAAAAGATTCAGGATGATTTTGATTGAAAGAAGGATGGATGACGATTTGCAGTGCCCTGTGAACTGGTTGCATTCCTCAGATTAATAATTGACTCACGGCATGTGTTCAATTCAACAGACTATTTACCATTTTGACAAAATAGTGGAAATCACTAATACACAGGGAAAACCTAGACCTTTTTTTAGCATAAATAATCCTAACCTGGACAAGAATTCTGTAGAGCAATGCGTACCAGCAAAAGAGTCATGTTTAAAAAGATTGTTTCAACACTAGTGAATGTATAAAATATACCACATTTATACCTGACTTGGTTCATGATATATATTTTGACTTATTTGTTGCAGTGGTGAATGCAGATGACATCAATGGAAATAATGAACTTAAAGAGACGTCTGGGTTAAGTTACACCAAGATATTAACGTACATTTAAATGCTGTTTATACAGATAGTAATTCAGCTCCTTCTATTTGGAACTACCAAACAGCCCTGAATGTGAGTTTAAACAATCTGCTTTAAAGTATCACAGAAACAGCGGTCTTGAAATTCATAAGCCGATAAAAAAAGTGTTTAAAATGGTGATGTGCGTGATTTTTCCATGTCCGACCTATGCAATGTTGTGCTCTTTGGTGTCACTGCTTGCAATGTCTCCTCCATTAATGTGGGTTCAGGAATTGCCTGCAGTCACTGAAAAATCACCAGTGTTAACTGATGTTATGCCCAGACCCCTTAAAGAGGAAGTGAGCACTGAATTCACCCACTGCTGGACATTATAATGCAGCAAAGAGGGAGCAGGCAGTAGCACAGTTAAGGCAGCAGGCACATAACTAACCGGTGCAGAATTTAGTCAGTTGGTGGGCCTCAGAAATGATCAGGGATAGACATAAGGTTCTCAGGGGAGATGGACATTACGGCAGGAAAATTGCAGGCACAGTGTGCTGTCTTATAGTGAACAGATCATCAATGTGTGGACGTGCAACTGAATCTCTGAGCTACAGAGGTAATGGCTCTCTGTCACCACTGCTGCAGAAAAATGCTGACGTCCTGGTACACTCAGAGAGTTACAGAGGGCGATGAGGCTTCTAAAACATTAGAGAATACACACCTCCTAAACAGAACCACCCCCTGCATCATTCCTTCCTGGCAAGTTGTCCTTGTCTTTGGCTTCTTACATCCTGCCCTCAACACAGCAGGACAATAAATGAGGCTCCCATGACAATTAGTTACTCGAAGCCTCAGTCTTTGCCCAATCTCACCGCACCATTTGTAGCTGCCTGGGTATAAAATTAAAACTGGAGTCAACGCTGACCCAGTCTAAGCCAATCTGAACCCAACCCAAGTAGGATGATTTATAATTTAATGCGATGCCCCATCCTGCCATTTATCAAGAACAGAAGAGCTGTGCAGGAATGCTAATCAGAATCACCCTGACCTGTATAAGGTGCAGTGGTGGGAGTGTATATTCAACCCATCCATTGTCAGGTCTGTCTGGGCTCAGTTCAGGTGAAAGCTTGAGTCTTCTGCTCTATGGAATAAATCAGCTCTATTTCAAAAACTCCCCAACAAACCCCCAACTAACTTCACAATGGAACAGCTTCTCATCATTGCGTGAGGATTGATGTCACCTGTACCCACTCTATATGCTCAATGTTTGCTGATACTTACTGTTCGGGAGCAGTTCATGCACATTGACTGGATCCAACATCTATTTTGCACTCACCATTGATTAAGTAATGCTTAAAACCCATCAAGCTATGTGTAGGGCCTTTCAGACCAATTTGATTTCTGTTCTGGAATTATTGAATTAACACTCAGAAATTGCATGTTTTAAAGCTTACATTTTCCTGGATTCCATTGGAGAATCCTTCTTTATGGAGAAACGGCAGCATTTCTATTCAAATAACAAATATTTGTAAGTGGCAAATTGAAAAGATAGATATTAAAGTTGATAATTAGTTGCAACGGTTTGGCTCCTAGCTCAAGGACAGAAGGTATTTTTGAACATTTGAGCACAGGATGGAAGTTCTTTGGAAACTATTTCTTCCAAGAAATTACAGAATCTTCTGGTAGGATTAATGGTGAAAAATATGATGCCCATGTTTAATTTCATTGTAATACAACCGGGTATTGAAGCGATGATTTGAAAACCAGACGTATTCAAAAACTGTTCTTTTATAGACAAATTTTTAAATTTTATCCAAACTATTTTCTTAAGCTATGAAAATTAAATAGCAGTATAAATTATACAGCTAAAGGAAATTAAAGTCAAATCAGGATATCCAACAAATCCTGTACTATTATTTTCAGTTAAAGATTTAGCTGTATCTCTCTGTGTTCTTGGATTGATTTTCCAAATTTAGTTCTAATCACTTAATGTGCTTATAGATAAATAATATATATAAATTCCATGTGTCATATTTAACTTCAGTGGTATGTTCTATGTAAAATATTGAACTCAGGAAATCACAGACTGGTTGTAGTGCAGAAAGATGCCATTCAGCCTATCAACTCTGTACTAGCTCAGCATAAGATAAATCCATCTACGTTCATGCTTCCTCCCTCTTCAACAACCCTGCAAATTCTCCACTCTTAGATGCTTATCCAGCTATTGTTTGAACACTACAACTGAATCTTCTTCCACTAGGACTTCCTGGAAGTGCATTCCTGGACTTATCAATTGAGAATGTAAAGTAAATCCTTATGTCATTATTGGTTTCATGGTATGTTCCCTGCTTCTTGATCCATCTGCCATTGGGAACAGAAACTGTCTATCCACTCTGTATACACCCTTCTCATGTTTAAATATGTGCTTGTGTACATCTGTGTTCCAAATGAAACAAACTCAGTTTCCCCAGCCAACCCATGTATTTCATCATAAAAAATCATTGGTGAATTTCTTCTGCAGCCTTTCCAGAACCGTCACACTTTCCCTTAAGAATGGAGCACAGAAATAGATGCAATATTTGTTGCCACCAAACCAATTCATTATGATTCCCTGTCACTTGTACTTTGTGCCTCTTTTCATAAAACCCACTATCCTGACGTTCTTTTACACAATCTTCTGGTGGGACTAACTTCTTCAACTCGTTTAAAAAATAAAACCCACCCTATTCTTATATCTTTTATTTTTGAATTGTGCCCTCTAGTTTATATCACCTCCTCTCATTCTTCCGACTGAAATGTAACATTTAAAAGTTAATGATTAAAAATGTTATCAGCCTATCGATTTCACCAACGTGAATATATCTCCTTGAAGTCCATTACTTTCCGATGCTCTGTTCATGACGCCTCGCAAGTTTTGTCACATCTATAATTAAACTGGAGAGAGAAATGGCAGAGAATGAATCTGAAGCACAGGCATAAAATCTTTTATTAGAAGAGATCGCAGCATAGGGAAGTGTCCTTTATTTTCTCCGGTTTCCTTTTTGCAGTGAAATATTGCTGACGCTGTCAAGGATTGAAAGGGTTACTAACCTGGTTCGCCAGTGAGGGCTACCACTCAAAGAAGAATCTGAGTGACAGAGTCATACTGCATGAGTGGGTTGAATTGCTCTTGGTAGGAGCGATTATCGGCTTGGCATTCCTTCAGCATCCACCTTTGTGTTAAACATCCCCGTCACGTTGTGCATTTGACTCAATTGTCCTTTTAAACCACGAAACTTCTCCTCCCACATTGTAATTAGGGGAAAAAAAGGCTCTGCGAACTAAATATCAAGCAAACTGTGCAGATCGAGACAAAATGTAAGGGTCTGTAGGCATGGTGGCTATGGTGGTGAGGGAAGAGGGAGAATTGGATAAGAGCAATGTCAACAAACAGCAGATATACCGTAGATTCAAAATCTCATCTCTCAATTCACTGAACAACACCAAATGTGTAACTACTGGAAAGAAAGGAGCAAAATGTATCTCCCTTCGTTGGGAAACTTTGTGCTATTTCAACACAAGGAGGAGTCTACTTGAAACAAGAGAAAAAAAATGGACTTGTATTTTTCCCTCAAAGACACGAGACTGAATAAAAGCTCTCACTCCCACTCCAAGCAGAAAAGAGGCTTTTGGGGAACGATTGAGAAAAGGAAGTATTCGAACATGATTCTCTGTTCAGGAAGGTTGGTTTGACTGAAAAGAAAGCAGGTTATGGCCTCTTTTAGCTTTTTCCACTGGCCCCATATCTGGAGTTTGCTAACACCATCTTCAGTCTGCTTACTAATCCCATTCTGAGACCTCATCTTTTATTCCCTTTTTATACTGAACTGGCAAATGTACAGTAACTCGAACAGCAGAATAAAGACACCAGAGAATAGAGGAAATATTCATTGAGTTAATCCTTTTGATAGATGACATTTCATTAGTGTTACCATAGAATATAGTTGCAGCACAAGAACAGTCCCTTCAGCCCACAATGTCTGTGCCGCCCATAGTGCTGAACGTAAGCCCAACTCTTATCTGCCTGCACATAATCCACATCCTTCTATTCCCTGCATATCCATCTTCTTAGGCCTCCTTCGGTCATGGCTGACAATGGGTGGCTCCAGGGTTGGAGGATGCAGTGCGTGACTTTGTTTAACGTGGGGAGACTGGTGCACAGACAGCCACAACATGATCCTTGACAGACCTGGGTCAGGATCCAGTGGCATGGAGCCCAAGATGACCGGAGACCCTTTTCTGTTGCAGCCTTCATCTGCCTTCCCAGCCGTTGTGACGCTCCACTAAGGTCAGCCATTGTCCTCTGCCTGTTCCACTGTTGAGGTCTTGGTTGGATTGCTCTTTGTCAGAGTCCTCCCCCTCGCCCTTACCGCCATGGGTGTTCGTACTGCATTTCGTTGTTACTGCATTTCGTTGTCTCTGTACTGTACACTGCCAATGACAATTAAAGTTGAATCTGAATCTGAATCTGAATCATGGGTTGCCCTACCAGGAGCATAGCTCCAGACGGCTTAGCTCTCAGGATCTCAGGACCACACAAGCTTCTCCACCACGACAAGGTGACAATCCATGGAGAAGTGCTGTATACCTATATACAGTACCTATCCAATTGTCTCTTAAATTCCACTATCATATCTATCTACACCTCCAACCCTGGCAGTTCCAGGCACTCGCCACCCTCTGTGTAAAGCACGTGTTGAGATGTCATTGTTCTAACGAAAAGTTACTCGACTTACCTCTGCATTTGCTGTCTGATCTGCAAGAACACCCAGCATTTAGTGTTTTGTTCATGATTTCCAGCACCCTTAATGCTTTACACAAAACGCTGGAGTAACACAGCAGGACAGGTAGTATGTGTATGTGACGAATAAACTTGACTTGACTTGACTTGACGATCTCTGGAGAGAAGGAACGAATTACGTTTTGGGTCGAGACCCTTCTCTCCAGAGATGCTGCCTGTCCCGCTGAGTTACTCCAGCATTTTGTGTCTATCTTCGGTGTAAACCAGCATCTGCTGTTCCTTCCTACACAATGGTTTGTTTGTACAACCAATAATCGTGGGGTCCACTAGGAGAAGTACAGAAATGTTTGAAGACATTTGTTACTTCACAATTTGAAAGTGTTGTGTAAAAACAAGATGTGATTAGCACTGTTTTTCTAATGACCAAATCTGAAAATAAACATTTGGTAAGACTGGTACAATATTATCCCACCATATCATTGTGGATATTGTTAGGGGTGGCACGTGCCACAAGTTGCTACCTTACAGCGCCAGAGACCCAGGTTTGAGTGACTATGTCTGCTGCCTGTATAGAATTTTTATGTTCTCCCTAGGACAGCTCCGGTTTCCTCCCACACTCCAAAAACATCCAGGTTTGTAGGTTAATTGGCTCCGGTAAAGAAATGTAAATGGTCCTTAGTGTGTAGCATAGTACTCATGTACAGGGTGATTGATGCTTGACCTGGACTCGGTGGGCCGAAGGGCCTCTTTCCGTGCTGTATCTCATAAGTCTACAGCCTAAGGTAAATATTAAAACTGGATTAAAGATTAAGCAGCAATATGTGGAGTGTGAGTGTCTCTGTCCAGTGACAAACCTGAGTAGAAAATAGACCTTTTATGACTTACCAACCTCCTTGCCAGTGAGGTTCTTTTACAACATATACAAGAGACTGTCAACAACTCCTTAAACATATGATTTAAGAACTCAGTTTAATTCTCTGTCGTATGTCTGAGCTCCAATATTCTGCCTCACAGGGCTCCCTATCATGTGGGTCATAAAAGGGAGGAAAATTAGGGCCGAGTTGTCATGCCAACATAGTTGTCTGAACAGCATGAGTAGAATTATAGACCAAATTACTTATTTAGCTTCTGCGCAAGGTTTATGTGTGGTGGCGTACGTCTGAGACTAGGGAAATTAGAGGATATAATATTTAACTGTGCTGCCATGGTGGCAATGTAGAGAGTTCCATTGTTCTGGTTTCAAAGGGACTATAATGGGTTAGATTATTTGCAAGGTTCCCAATCATCATGGAACATAATCAAGGAGATAAATGCAATCTCCTGCCTCTAATCCTATGATCTGACCCCAAATGCCTGTTCCTGCACCAATTGGAAAGCTTATTGACTCCAATAGGATAATTTTTGATTTATTTCTATAACTAACCACCCAGTGTTTAAAAATGCAAAGGTCGCAATGAGCTGGGTTGGAAGATCAGGACTACACCCTTAGCGTATGAGAGTAGCCGGTAGTTTAATAACAGTGGGCAAACTGCTGTTCCTGAATCTGGTCGGAAGTGCTTTTGAGCTTTTGTACCTGGGTGAGGGGAGAAGAGGGCATGACTGTGGTGTAAAAAGTCCTTGATTATATTAGTTGCTTTCCCAAGGCAATGTGCAGTGTGGATGAGATTGATGCAAGGGAGGCTGGTTTGTGTAATAGACTGGAGTACATCTACAGTTCTCTGTAGACTAGTCTTGGGCAGAGATGTTGCCAAACCAACTATCGATGCTTCCCAAGAGCAGGCTATCTACGAAGCATCTGTAGAAATTGGTAAGAGTGACTGATGCTGACTTCAACATCGCGGAATCCTGGGATCTTTTGCCGAGGGTCGCCCGTGTTGAATCTCTGCCCAGCTCGGCCTGTGGCCTTCGGGTGCCGTGGTCTCCAGTAAGAAGTGACTGATTCGGAAACTCCAAGCCGCTGAGTGTGTTCTTCCGTTCCGACGCCGGAGCTCCGAACGCCCGGCGAGAGGCCCTGAACATCGGGCCGCCTGTAGCGCCGACAGTAGAGGGCTCAAAGGCCCCGACCATGGGTAAGCAAGAGGAAGATGACTGAACTTTATTGCCTTCCCCTCACAGTGGAAATCGTTGACTCTGCTGTGTGGGGATGTTTATGTTCAATTCTATCGTGTATTGTGTTCTTTACTTATTTGTGGCTGTATGGCAACTCAAATCTCACTCTTATCAATTGGTACATGTGGCAATAAATGTAACTTGAACCTGAACTTGAACACATGTAGCACCGGAGACCCGGTTTCAATCCCGACCACGGGTGCTGTCTATACGGAGTTTTACGTTCTCCCCGTAACCATGTGGGTTTTCTCCGAGATCTTCGGTTCCCTCCCACACTCCAAAGACGTACAGGTATGGAGAGTATTTGGCTTGGCGTATGTATAAATTGTCCCTAGTGTGTGTAGGATACAACAACAATACAATACAATACCTTTTATTGTCATTTGAACCTCACATGAGGTTCAAACTAAATTTGGTTTCTGCAGCCATACAAAAAAAGAACCAAGACACACACCAACACAATTCAATTCACATAAACATCCATCACAGTGAGTCCTCCTCACTGTGATGGAAGGCAAAACTTAAACATATCTCTCCCCTGCACTCCCCTCTCCCCCCCATGTCAGAGTCAAAGCCCCCGGCGGGCGATGTTAAATGTCCCGCAGCCATTAAAGCCACGCCGGGCAATGCAAGGCCACGCACCGGGTCTTGGTGTTGGAGCCCCGGCGGGCTCTTGGTGTTGGAGCCCCGGCGGGCGCTCACAAAGTCCCGCGGCCATTCCAAGCCGCGCGGGGCGGTGATGTAGGCCCCGCTCCAGGTAATCTTCAACCCCGCAACTCGGGCGGGAGAAGTCGCCGTTGCGGAAGCCCCGAAAAGCGGTCTCCCACCAGGGACCCGCGGGCTCCCGGCATCACTGTCGGGATAGTGCTGATGTGTGCTGGGGTCGCTGGTCGGCGCGGACTCGGTGGGCCAAAGGGCCTGCTTCAGCACTGTATCTCTAAACTAAACTAAACATGCCAAACTTCCTTAGACTACTGAGGAAGTAGAGGTGGCTTCAACGTGGTTAGTTCAGAATTAATTGTTGGTTTACATTTAGGAACTTGAAGCTCTTGACCCTTCTCCACTTTAGTACCATGCGCTGACCTGGTGAAATACACCACCTCGTTTACTGAAGTCAATAACTAATTCCTTCATCGTCTAAGTCAACTGGCTTAGTTGATCAACTCCATTTAAAAGTCCATACTGAAGGAATAATATCCTCAGGAAGGTTATATTTAAATAGTAAACAAATTATAATTGCTTTAGTTGTGCAGCATCCTTATGGAACAATGAACACTTTTGTAAATTGTCATTGACATTAATTTAACAATTCCAAAGCACTGCAGCACTAACAATCTGGAAAGAGAGAATTTCCTCCCTTTTTTTACGGGAATGTAGGCTCCTCGACTATTCGTTTATAAAAGTATGGTTTGTCACATTTGAAATTATGGTGTTTTTAAACATTTTTTACAGATGCAGAATAAAAATTAAATGGTAGGACCATGTATTTAAGTAACTTTAAAGTAGAGTAGAAAGTATAAATTAAAACTCATACTTCTGTTCCTTTATATTTTTTACTAATTATTTCATAAAACAACAGTGTTACAAGGGAGAAAGATGTGAATGAAGGTTATTACAGCAGGCCTTTCAAAATTATGTTGCCCCAGTGGCACAGCTGGTAGACTGCTGCTGCACAGAGCCAGAGACCTGGTTTTGATCCTGACCTCGGCTGCTGTCTGTGTGGTCTGTACATTCTCCCTGCGACTGTGTGGGTTTCCTCTGGGTGCTCCAATTTCCTCCAATTTCCTCCCATATCCCAAAGGCGTGCGGGCTTGTAGGTTAATTGGCCTCTGTAAATTGTCCCCAGTATACAGGGAGTGGATGCGAGCGTTGGATAACTTAGAGCTAGCTAGTGTGAATGGGTGATCGATGGTCGACGTGTGCTCAGTGGGCCAAAGGACCTGTTTCCATGCTGTATCACTAAACTAAACCAAACCAAACTAAACTAAACTAAACTAAGCATTCAAGAAGGGAGCTGAAAATATAGCAAAGATACAAACGGTGGCTTTTACCGATTGCTTTAATATATGAAATTGATAACCAACGTTCATAGATGTCTGATGTTTCACATCTAATACAGTGATTTGTAGGATAAAGGTACGGCTATTTTACTAAGTTTATGGAACTGGTTTCCATATCCAATGGGATCCAACAGTTATGCACTCAGTGGCATACCAACGTGTCAACCTAATAGGCCAGGATAAAAATGTGATTTTTAATTGATAAGTCATACATTTTACATAAAACAATCTTTCAACTAGGAAGGAATGAGCTACATTTTTGCTCGGAACGCTCATATTCTGCTAATGCCACTGGCACCATTTGGGGAATAAAGAATTTTCCTAATATTTAATGATCACAGATTAAAGTCTTGATTAAAATCATGTGTAAAGATAACATGGCGAGAAGCCTATTTTCTTGCGAGTATTTAGATGACAAAGGTTAACATAACATGTTCGCATAAAGCAATTTGTAATTTATTGAGCTTTAAATTAAGAAAAAACTATCTGGCAGAATCAGATGTCTATTGCACAAGTAATAAATATGGGAACAAAGGATTAATGTGAGAAATCTATGTCGTTTTTCGCATTTTTCATTGCTTTACAAACTCAATGAATAATACATGCACCTTAGTGAATGTTTGATCAATTGTAAAATAATTGAACATAATATACGAGATCTCATTTTCCAGCTTGACAACTTTTTGGATAATCTTGAATATTTACTTTGAGTCTAAAAGTTTGCTCAGTTTTTTGACTATGTGCTCCCCCCTATGAAGTAGTTTGTTCACTTTCGTGTCATAGCTGGAGGTTTAAAAAAAACCAACCCAATGCAAAATATATTTGTGTTATCCCATCCTAAAACTCAAGTATTTTGGTTCTGCTCTGTACAGCAACACGTTTGAAAGGATAGATGTTTCCAGTCTAACATGACAGAGCTTTGAGAGTTTCCAAAAACAGCAGAGTTGAATGAAAACCCAAAGGGCCAGTATTTAATGATCAGACTAATGACCTGTCCACATAAAAAAAAAAGGTTCATTGTTACAGACACATTCCGAGCCCAATCTGTTGGCTGCAAGCAGTGGAAGAGATGGGACTGCAGTAGAGTATGGTAGGGAAAGAAACAAAAAAGTCTGAAAATTGTCTGTTTGCAAAATTGTTTTTGTTGTCTGATGTTTTGCTTCCTGACGTTCACAACAAATATATGTTCAATTAGTTTTAATTTGGAAATTGCTCGTCAAAAGGTGTATTTTGTTCCTCTCTGATGAATGAATTGTAACTGTTATTGATTTCCCAAATGTAATAAGATACTACATTTGAGGTTTCTGGGATTTGGGATCAGAGATTCATACAGTAGAAAGGGTCAGAAAACACCAATTAATCTTAACCTTGGAACTGGTCATCAATATGAAGATAATATATTTAAATTTGTTCTTTCTGTGTAAAATAACATGCTGAAATTCTTATTCCATCAAGTAATTAAAAGCAGCAATATTAAAATTAATGACTACAAATTTTGAAAAACAAACATATTCACAACATTTTTAGCAACAAGGTGAACTAAAATTCAATATTCTTAGGCTTAGTTTTTAGTTTTAGACATACAATGCGTAAACAGGCCCTTTGACCCACCGAGTCCATGCCAACCAGCGATCCCTGCACGCACACTAGGGAACATTTAAATTTATACCATGCCAAATAACCTACAAACATGTACGTCTTTGGAGCGTGGGAGGAAACCGAAGATTTCAAAGAAAACCCACACATGTCACGGGGAGAACGTACAAACTCCGTACAGACAAGAACCCGTAGTCAGGATCGAACCCGGGTCTCCTGCGCTGTAAGTGCTGTAAGGCAGCTACTATACCACTGCGCCACCATACCGCTCATGTGCCTGGGCTGTGCCTCTGTTTGATGTTTTTGTTCAATTACATTTTTATAGGATTGGATATTATTTCAAAGTGCTCTGCTTATAAATCATAAAGAGCTAGTTAACACTGAAAACCCAAGTAAATGATGTTAGAAATTAATTAGCATCCTTTAACTTTTCACCACTCTCTATGCTGCTGAGCAGTGTTGAGAATGAATAGACAAGTCAATTGCTATTGAGGTGGAATTCAGTGTAATGATTTATAATATGTTGTTACCAGGTTTACTTCATAAAATTAACCTGTTTAAGAAGAGATTAACTGTTGTATTTACAAACCTATCAATTCAAAACAATACTGATTCCCCCCAAGGAAAACAATCCAAAATACAACCACCGTCGTCCTTTGAAAATTCCGGTTATACCACTTACACAATAGACAATTAAAAACACTAATAAGACTCATTAGACACTTGTAATCTGCTCTGCTTTTGCTCAGTTTCATATTTTTGGTTATTTTAATTAAAGACATTAATGGTGGTATTACAATGCCGAAGAGATCATTGTCATGAATAAGTTTCCAATTAAAATTAAAATGAAAACTGCCGACGCTGGATAGAAGAAAACAATATTATGGAAATACACAGCAAGTCAGGCTGCCTCTGTGGGAGAAGAAACACACCCAAAGGAAAAAGGAACACACCTGATGTTGGTAACCTTTCATCAGAACTAAAAAAAGAGACAAAGAAGATTGTAAAACAGCAGGGAGCATGAGGGCGGGAGATCTCACTGATAGGCTCAAGCCAGATGACCAGGGGTATAAACTATAAACAAGAATATCTGATCAATGAGTGAATGGGAGAAATGGGAGAAATTACCACCAAGGCACAATTACCAAAGGTGGGGTTCTGAAAAATGACGAGCTCCCACGCTCCAAACACATGTTGTAAAGGGTGGGGGGTGGAAACTGCCAGGGACTAGTTTTAATGGAATTCGCATGACACCTGGCGACAACCTACGACAACACCTAAGTCAACCTACGACAGCAAAATTTGTTGCCACTGTCGCCGAAGAAATTTCAACATGTTGAAAATTTAGCGGCAGTCGCCTGTAGTTGCCCATAAACTCATATAAGTGGGACAGACCCATCAGTCTATTCTTACCCTCTGCCTTCACCATCTTAAATGACTGTTATAAAAATAAACAAAATGCATTTTTAAAGGAAAATGACGTGACTGTACCCACATAACAAAATGCATTTGATGAACAATACTTAGTATCGCACATATTGTAAATCCACAGGTTTTGAAGTGGATTATCAATATGTTCATCGCCACCTTCTCAAGGGGATTAAGAATGTGCGGTAAATATTAGCTTTGTCAGTGATTCCTACATATTGTAAGGAAATACAAAAAATATTATCTTTACCTCATTCCTGCACTTTTCACAATTTAATTTGCTTTGAGAACAATACTACCAACTTATTATAAATAAATGTAGGTTTCATTGAGAAGTTTACAAATAAACATTTAGTGATTCAAACCATCTCAGTCATTCAAAGCTTCATTGAATGGTGTACATAATCTTCTAATAGACCCAAACATAAATTACACATGTACCTAAAAACTCTTTGCCAAATATGAAGCTTATATGAAGAAGGGTCCCGACCCAAAATGTTACCTATCCATGTTCTCCAGAGATGCTGCCTGTCCCACAAAGTCACTCTAGCGTTTTCTGTCTATCTTTGAAGTAAACCAGCATCTGCAGTTATTTTTTAATACATGAAGATTATAATGGTTTTGTTTCACAGGACTAATATTACCAGGTATTCCTCCTGAAATTTTTAATTTGTATTCTTTACAATTGGTCTGGTCAATGTTCTTTTTGTTCCAGGCACAGAAATACTGTACATAGCCAGAGAAGCTTTGATGAGATACAAGTCTTATATAATGAATATGAACAGGTATTGTAAGAATGACTAAAGAGATGGGCAGTAGAAGGCCATAGAACACGAATATGTATTTAGGGAATAGAAACAAAAAGAGTTGAGGAGATCAGAGTAAGTGCTTTGTGGGTTCAGGTCAGGCATTTGCTTGTCCGCAGTACAATGAGATGGGAAGCCAGGTAAAGCATCGCTTAGCTGTCAATGTATCAGTACAAAATCTAACTGTGTGAGGATAGTTCGGAATAATCAAAGAATGATTGGAGGAAGGTGCAAAGTTGAGTACAATAATTGGAACCTATAATTTTCTCGGCGTAAGGTAAACTCAAATAATTCCTTGCACGGTATCGATGGGGAAATATTTGCAAAGCTCTACAAACTCACCAAGATTAGTGTCTTACCTTCGGAACCAAATTATTAAGCGAGGCTTCGTGAGCTGTCTCCAGTTGTCGGGATTCAGTCTGCAGGAAGGTGTGTTGGGAAACAACTTCCTGAGTTATAGCCGCGACCTTCAGCTTCCACTAAGCCAGAAAGCTTAAAGGAAGCATTTGCTGCAGGTTCTGCAATTGCACCAGGGGCAGACCGTTCCTGCAAATGGAAGAGATATATATTGAAGAATATTCTGTGGATTAACATGTAACACTCAAAGGAAGGGGGATGCAGTGCCCTTTCATGATCTAGCTACATTCATTACATCCAATGGCAGACTTTGCACCACAGTTATTAAACATATTTCAGACTATATCCATTGTTTAAATTGCAATTAAACGAATTTACCATCAAGTTTTGTTTTAGAAACATAGAAACATAGAAAATAGGTGCAGGAGTAGGCCATTCGGCCCTTCGAGCCTGCACCGCCATTCAATATGATCATGGCTGATCATCCAACTCAGTATCCTGTACCTGCCTTCTCTCCATACACCCTGATACCTTTAGCTACAAGGGCCACATCTAACTCCCTCTTAAATATAGCCAATGAACTGGCCTCAACTACCTTCTGTGGCAGAGAATTCCACAGATTCACCACTCTCTGTGTGAAAAATGTTTTTCTCATCTCGGTCCTAAAAGATTTCCCCCTTATCCTTAAACTTTGACCCCTTGTTCTGGACTTCCCCAACATCGGGAACAATCTTCCTGCATCTAGCCTGTCCAACCCCTTAAGAATTTTGTAAGTTTCTATGCAGTAACCTTTGATGCAAAGTTTGATGCAGTAACCTTTTATTTGACTTTTGATTAATAAGAGTGCAACAAATTAGTTCCTGTGTAAGGAGATCTACACTTGACTGTTACTAGTGTGCAGCTCCTTAGCTATTTTTCAAATGGTTTTGTGATTTTGTAAATATCGTTACTTCTATTATAAAGATTAACTCTTGGGAAATACAGTAACTTTCAGGGCAAGAAAATTGGAAAAAAATTGCAGATTTTGGATATCTAAATACAATACTAAAAATGCAGGATCGGTGGGGGGAGACAGAGTTAACCTTTCACGTCCGAGTTATTTTGTTCGAACGAGGAAAGAGAGGAACAAGTGTGTTTTCTGTAGCAGAGAATGTGGGGGAGGGGCGGGTAGAACAAAGGGAATATATCCGATAAAATGAGGCCAAATGAGTTCAAGTGTCAGTATGAAAGAGGTGATG
Source organism: Amblyraja radiata (assembly GCF_010909765.2). Lineage (NCBI taxonomy): Eukaryota > Metazoa > Chordata > Chondrichthyes > Rajiformes > Rajidae > Amblyraja > Amblyraja radiata. Next base: position 12,459,924 of record NC_045972.1, on the reverse strand, counting down.
CTGGGTTAAGGCCATGTCCCACTTTTCCGAGTTACTCACAAATTCTCCCGAGTTTTCCCCTTGATTCGAACTCGGAGAATTACGGTAATAGCTGTTCGTAGATACTCGGAGCTATTTTTTTAACTCGTGGACATTTTTCAACATGCTGATAAAACGTCCCGACTTACCTAATGCCCCGAGTTCCTACAGTTGGCATTACGAGCCGCTACGAAAAATCTATGGCCCCCTACGGACTCGCTACCGACATTACCCGACATTCCCCGAGTTCGAATTAAGGGGAAAACTTGGGAGAGTTCGTGAATAACTCAGGAAAGTGGGACAGGGCCTTTATGCGTTGGAACAATGGAGATAAGGGTCATGTGAGAAGGAAAATTAATGTCCATACATTGTGAACTGTGCAGATGGTGCATTGTTTCTTTGGCAGTGGTGAAAGCTGAGGGTAGACAGTAGGAATAAGGAGGGGAAATATGCAAAATGGAGCTCGGGATGACAATTGCAGAGAGTGCACAGATGGTCATGCCTGGGATGCGCTTGGTCTCACCAATATAGAAGAGGCCTCAGGAGACAAGGTTGGGGGTGATGCTTGAGGAAGAGCAATTCACCCAAAGTTTGATAATTTGATATTGAAACTAAACGCTTGCTTTCTGTCAGCCAAGGGCTGCTGGAGCTCCCAGTTACTATCCATGTTAACTGTCATCCAATCCAATACCGACCCTTCTGTCCTCGGCCTTGTTCATTGCCAGAGTGAGGCCACGTGCAAACTGGAGGAACGGCACCTCACATTCCTCATGGGTAGTCTACAACGTGAACATTGAATTCTCCACTTAATGGTATGAACATTGAATTTTTCAATTTCAAGTAATACCATGCCTAACTTCCCTCTCCTTCCCCTGCACCCTCTCTCCTCCCACCCTGGTGCGCACAGATTACTCCCACCCGCCCTCCCAGGTTAGACTTCATACGCAGATCTCCCATACTCAAGGCCAACATTTCCCCTTTTATTTCCCAACTCTTCCTTGTCCTGTTCCACTCACATCCCTTCCTCCGGTTTTGCAATTCATTCCTCCTCTTCCTTCCTTACTTGACGCATTTGTTTCCTTTTCACCTCGAGTCTTTTTCATTTATTCCACCCATCTGCCAGCCACCTCTCCTCACCTGTATCTACCGACCACTTCCCAAGCTTCTCCCTGCCCCCACCTCTCCTTTCAAGCTTTCCCCCCTCTACATCAACCCAGGCACGGAAATCGCTATCAAAACATGGGGGGGACAACATTTCTTGGCGGCCGCGTGCGTGCACAAGCACACACGCGAGGCTTCGGCCGTGGGCCGTGTGGACGGTAACATCGGGAGCTGACCTGGTTGGTGACCGACTCCGAACTCCAGCAACAGCAGCTTCGTCCACCTCGAATTGTGGGGCTTGAATCGGCCCGTTCACGGGACCTTTCATCGGCCGGCGGGGACTTCAACATCGGGAGCCTCGATCGCCTCGATCGCCTCGATCGCCTCGATCGCCTCGATCGCCTCGATTCAAGCTGCGCCGGGCGCTGAAAGGCCCCGCGAACGGGCCGATTCAGCCCTTAGAAAGCATCTGATAAACTCCGGATTACAAAACATGGAGGGGATGGTCCCCCACCTCTCAAAGCATGGGAGGGGCGTGCCCCCCCCCCCCGTCCCCCTCAGGATTTCCGCCCATGCGTCAACCAGAGTGAAGAAGATTCCCAAACCCAAATGTCATCGATCCCTTTCCCACTACAGATGCTGCCTGTTCTGTTGTTCAATGGGTCAATGGGTCAATGGGTCAATGGTCATTCGCATATCACTGTACTTTAATTGGATAAGGTGACCATAAAAGACCTTTATTGTCACGTGTACTGATGTACAGTGAGATTTGATTTGACATACAGTCATGCATAAAAGCCACAAAATACAAAACTATATACAGATTAAACATAGACTTAAACAGCCACCACAATGGCATGTGAGAAATCCCAGGGCACACAGCATCAGCGGAGACCTACAGCCATCAGTTCAATGTCTGGGCCACTCACACGCTCCTTCACCGTGATGTGACCAGAGTTGTAGCGACCGCTGTCACTCTCTCTCCAGTCCCTGTCCGCCCGAACAGTCAGAAAGCCGTCCTCACTCGCACTAGACTCCGGGATGTCCTCATGGAGCCATGTCCCCGCAAAACACCGAGATCACTGCACTCACAGCACTCCGTCCGAGTCCTCACCAGTGCAGGCAGCACGTCCATCTTGCTTTTCGGCTATCTCACATTCCCCTCTGTGATGGAAGGCAAATGACTGACCTTCTTTCCTCCTTTTCTCCCGCGGTCGGGGCGATCGAAGCTCCTGTGGTCGGGGCGGTCCTGCGGTTGGAGCTTCTGAAGTCGATCCCTAACAAAGGGGCCGCCACCTCCATAATGTTAAGGCTGCAATGCAGACGGAGATACGATATGGAAAAAGTCACATCTCGGTCGAGGGAAGAGATAAAAAAACATCCCCCCACCCCCCCCCAACCCAACCCCCACATAATACAAAACCTAAAACATACAAGAAAAACAGACTAAAAACACCGAGCAGAACGGGACGAGACAGGCTGTTGGTGAAGCTGCTGTGTACGGCACCATCCTCCACCACTTTGGCATTGGATCTGAACATTAAATATATTTCTTATTCCACCAATGCTGCCTGATTTGCTGCTAGTTTCTTGCATTTACCGTGTTCTTTACTTGAGGTAAACATTGTTGTGTTTCCCATATTCTGAAGTTAAATCATATTACATCATCACCTCATATTTCAAATTATTTTGTATGTAAATATTAGAATCTTAAGGTCCCGCAAATGGGTACAAAGAAATTCCAGAGATACTGTGTGACCTATTGAGTTGTTCCAGCGTTTTCTGTTTTCATAACCAAGATATATTAATGAATGGCACTTGAGCATATGTCACACCCCTCGGTGATTTGAATTGAATGTAATATTAGTGAATGACATGTTATTTCTTCAACAATTTGCCTGATATCGACCCATATTGGTCAGAGCATCTTGTCAATTAACTTGCAGCTAGAGGCTTCCAGCTGTTCACACTTTAAACAAGTGTGTACAGAAGCAAGGAGTGGGAATATTTCATTGGAAGTGAATTTTAAAGAAGAACCTATGAAATAAGTAAAAAGCGCATGAATAGATCACACGGGCCTTTGAGAATTTTTGCTATCACAGCTAATATCACGTAATATCACAGCTGATCTGATCCCTGCCCAATCTCCATAACACTAGATTCTGCTGTAGTCCAGAAACCTGATCATTTTAGCCTTAAATAAACTAATGACAATACTGCCTCAGCTAGTAAACCAAGCGACGACATTCAGTGTGTGAAGAACTTACTCCTCCTCCCATTCTAAGGTAGCTGACTCCTTATCCGGAGAGAATGCTCCCCAGTTCGAAACTCATAGAAACATAGAAAATAGGTGCAGGAGGAGGCCATTCGGCCCTTCAAGCCAGCACCGCCATTCATTGAGATCATGTCTGATCGTCCCCAATCAATAACCCGTGCCTGCCTTCTCCCCATATCCCTTGATTCCACTAGCCCCTAGCGCTCTATCTAACTCTCTCTTAAATCCATCCAGTGATTTGGCCTCCACTGCCCTCTGTGGCAGGGAATTCCATAAATTCACAACTCTCTGGGTGAAAACGTTTTTTCTCACCTCAGTCTTAAATGGTCTCCCCTTTATTCTAGCTCCACCCACATAAACCCATGGTGGTGCAGCGGTAGAGTTGCTGCCTTAAAGCGCTTACAGCGCCTGAGAGCCGGGTTCGATCCCGACTATGGGCGCTGTCTGCACGGAGTTTGTACGTTCTCCCCGCGACCGCGTGGGCTTTCTATGAGATCTTCTGTTTCCTCCCACACGTACAGGTTTGTAAGTTAATTGGTTGGGTGTATGTGTAAATAGTCCCTAGTGTGTGTAGGATAGTGTTAATGTGCTGGTTGATCGCTGGTCTGCGCGGACTCAGTTGGCCTTAGGGCCTGTTTCCGCACTGTATCTCTAAACTAAACTAAATATAAAATAGCAGGGACAAGAGAGTGTGAAGTAGAATTCTCCAATCAATTGGCATGCACGAGAGTTAAATCTTTACTTGACGTCTTTTCTTTACACGTTTTTCACCTCCCGACATTAGTCACATTGAAAATATATTCTTAAACTTGTGGACTTACCAAAATATCCATATTTTCTACCTCCTAGGTTAACCACCATTTTTAGCATCCAATTGTATTGGTCTTTTATGCCACGGTACCTTAATATTCCTCTCATTTTTGTTAAAGATCAGGAAATCTCATCTTGATTGTTCATTCAACTCGAGATCGGGCCATCATTCTGTTAGGCAAACGTTGGTTGTCAATATTTTAAATAGTTTTAGATGAATTCATCATCTGCAAATACACACTCATATTTACCATCCAAATGTACACTCACCATCCAAATGGTCAGATGCATATTAAATCTTCACAGAAGTTGCACTTCAGGAAAAGGCGAATTTGACGCAACAAGACAATGTAAATGTTTACGAAGGAACTGCAGATGCTGGAAAGGTAGACAAAAATGCTGGAGAAACTCAGCAGGTGCAGCAGCATCTATGGAGCGAAGGAAATAGGCAACGTTTCGGGCCGAAACCCTTCTTCAGTTCTGTAAATGGTCTGTCTTGAAACCTGTCATAGTTTCTGGCTCAACCATTAATCCTGGAAATGATTTATCCTGCTCCATATATATGTAATGCCAAAGAAGTCTCCCCTATTCTTCTTCCCCAGAGCTCATAGCGTTTGTACTGTACCTGTGGTCTTTTGAGTGCTGGAAAAACTCCCTTGTACTCTTTCAAGCCTGGACATTTTTATAATAACATCCCACATTACTCCACATGGCCCAGCTTGCAGTTCTTTCCTCATATTTATATTTCGTTATTCCAGCAGTATCCTCATGAATCTATGTTGCATATTCTCTAAAGCTTCACTATACTTCCTATAATGTAGGAGCCAAAACAGCAGATAGTACTTTAAGTGAAGTTTTATTAAGGTTTTATAATGGCTTATCTTTACCTCTTGGCTTTATATTCTATTCCTCTTGAGATAAAACCTATATTGTAATAGCTTCTTCTCACAGCCTTATCAATATGAGGAGCTGCTTTTAATGTTCTATGAAACTGTTTCCAAGTCGTGTTGCTATTCCACAGCATCAATCTCACCTCCACTCAAAGTATAAACACTGATGTTATTTTCTACTGAAATGCAGTGCTGCTAATTACCAACTGTGAATTCTGTCACATTTATCCCATTTTCCCCACCTTATCACTAAAGCTTTTAAATTTTCTTTGGCCTTCGAAGGAATTAATTATATTTGTTGTTTTGATATAATCTTCAGTAATTTTCCTGTCAAAACATTTCGTAAAGCCCATGTACACTACTTCCATGGTATTTTCTTCATCTACCATGCATGTTCCCTCCTCAAAGAATTCTATGCTGCTTGTCGAGCATAGTTATCGCTTTTGAGTTTGGTATCACATTGGCTGCACTCCTGTCCTCCAGTTCATATCTAGGAACTTATCTGTAAACAGGAATTTAAGAAGTTATGAACTACATCTTTCAGTACAAAGATTAATGATTTGTAAACATGCCAGGCACCTCTGGCTCTTACAACCCAATGGTATGAATATTAATTTCACTAACTTCAAGTAAGCCTTGCATTCCCTCTCTCTCCATCCCTCCAACACCCATGTTGCACCAGGTTCTCATTCTCACCTAACCATGGCCTGTTTCCTTTATCATTGTTACTTTTTACATATCTTTCATTAATTTGTTCTCTATCTCTCTCCATCACCGCCTATATCTCTCATTTCCCTTTATCCTATCTCTAGTCTGAAGAAGGGTCTCGACCTGAAACATCACCTATTCCTTCTCTCCAGAGATGCTACCTGTCCCGCTGAGTTACTCCAGCTTTTTGTGTCTATCTTTGGTTGAAACCAGCATCTGCAGTTCCTTCCGACACTACTCACAAGGTCTCTTTGCTCCAGGTTTCAGTTTAACAAAATCACTCTTTAATCATTCTGACGTAAATTACCAGAATTAACTTACAGCTAAATTTCTTTGATGAGCAAGTAATAAACTCTCCTAACTCTTTGACACTAAGTTGCTAAGCTTATCGACTTTTCTTGGACTTTCATCTCAAGGGTATGAAGTATCCTTGGAGTATTATTGTCTCCTGATATGTTAAGCTTTAAAATTCAACCCACGGTAAGATCAAATAAAATCCGTCTTTCACGCCTTATTCCATATCTTTTTTAATTTGCAAAATTAAGAACCATTCCTTCTTCTAGAAGCTTGTGTATATTTCAAACATATGTTCCCAGATTAAAGTCTAGAGGTGTTTTGTTTGTGTGCCCCACTAGTTTGTGACACCGTGCTATGTCAGCCACTATTGATTAATAAATAACCAGTGTGATCTCATATATAAATTCGGATTGTGAACAATAAGTGGATCAGAGGGAGTGATGTGAGCAATGTAGCAAATGGTGTGAATTTGTTTATGTTTGAGTGGAGAGGGTCTCACTCATGTTATGGCTTGTTTTTCAAGTTTCCTGCAAGTTCTAGCAATTTTAATTTAGTCTCGTTTAGAGATACAGTGTGGAAACAGGCCCATCGGCCCATCGAGTTCGCACTGACCAGCGATCCCTGCATAATAACACTAGGAACAATTTTACATCTTACACCAACCCAGTTAACCTACAAACCTGTACGTCTTTGGAGAGTGGGAGGAAATTGAAGATCTCGGAGAAAACCCAGGCAGGTCATGGGAAGAACAAACAAACTCCATACAGGCAGCAACCCAGGTCTCTTCAATCATCATTTATTATGGGGAACAAGGAAATGGCAGATGAGTTGAACAGGTACTTTGGATCCGTCTTCACTAAGGAGGACACAAACAATCTTCCTGATATAGTAGTGGCCAGAGGATCTGGGGTGACGGAGGAACTGAAGGAAATCCACATTAGGCAGGAAATGGTGTTGGGTAGACTGATGGGATTGGTTGATAAATCCCCAGGGCCTGATGGTCTGCATCCCAGGGTACTTAAGGAAGTGGCTCTAGATATTGTGGATGCATTGGTGATAATTTTCCAATGTTCTATAGATTCAGGATCAGTTCCTGTGGATTGGAGGGTAGCTAATATTATCCCACTTTTTAAGAAAGACAGGAGAGAGAAAACAGGGAATTATAGACCAGTTAGCCTGACATCGGTGGTGGGGAAGATGCTGGAGTCAATTATAAAAGATGAAATAGCGGCACATTTGGATAGCAGTAACAGGATCGGTCCGAGTCAGCATGGATTTACAAAAGGGAAATCATGCTTGACTAATCTTCTGGAAGTTTTTGAGGATGTAACTAGAAAAATGGACAAGGGAGAGCCAGTGGATGTAGTGTACCTGGACTTTTTGAAAGCATTTGATAAGGTTCCACATAGGAGATTAGTGGACAAAATTCGGGCACATGGCATTGGGGGTAGAGTGCTGACATGGATAGAAAATTGGTTGGTAGACAGGAAACAAAGATTAGAGATTAACGGGTCCCTTTCAGAATGGCAGGCAGTGACTAGTGGGGTACCGCAAGGCTCAGTGCTGGGACCGCAGCTATTTACAATATACATCAATGATTTGGATGAAGGGATTCAAAGTAACATTAGCAAATTTGCGATTGACACAAAGCTGGGTGGCAGTTAATTGTGAGGAGGATGCTATGAGAATGCAGGGTGACTTGGACAGGTTGGGTGAGTGGGCAGATGCACGGCAGATGAAGTTTAATGCGGATAAATGTGAGGTTATTCACTTTGGTAGCAAAAACTGGAAGGCAGATTACTATCTAAATGGCATCAAGTTGGGAAAAGGGGAAGTACAACGGGATCTGGGGGTCCTTGTTCATCAGTCTACGAAAGTAGGCATGCAGGTACAGCAGGCAGTGAAGAAAGGGAATGACATGTTGGCCTTTATAACAAGAGGAGTCGAGTTTCAGAGCAAAGAGGTCCTTCTGCAGTTGTACAGGGCCCTAGTGAGACCACACCTGGAGTATTGTGTACAGTTTTGGTCCCCTAATTTGAGGAAGGACATTCTTGCTAATGAGGGAGTGCAGCGTAGGTTTACAAGGTTAATTCCCGTGATGGCGGGACTGTCATATGCTGAGAGAGTGGAGCGGCTGGGCTTATACACTCTGGAGTTTAGAAGGATGAGAGGGCATCTTATTGAAACATATAAGATTGTTAAAGGTTTGGACATGCTAGAGGCAGGAAACATGTTCCTGATGTTGGGGGTGTCCAGAACCAGGGGCCACAGTTTAAGAAGAAGGGGTAAGCCATTTAGAACGGAGACGAGGAAACACTTTTTCTCACGGAGATTTGTGAGTGTGGAATTCTCTGCCTCACAGGGCAGTGGAGGCCCGGTTCTCTGGATACTTTCAAAAGGGAGCTAGATAGGGCTCTTAAAGATAGTGGAGTCAGGGGGATATGGGGAGAAGGCAGGAACGGGGTACTGATTGGGGATGATCAGCCATGATCACATTGAATGGCGGTGCTGGCTTAAAGGGCCAAATGGCCTACTCCTGCACCTATTGTCTATTGTTTATTGTCAAATACTGCGATGCGTTGCTTATTTTATTGCTGATCAATTAGGAAGGAATATCAAGGAGTTTGGAAATATACTTTACATAACTTTGCCATTACAATTGATGTGGAAATGTAATTTTCTAGGAACTGATGAAGTGGTAAATGATTATCCAGAGAAGCACTGTTTCTCGCCCCTTACCTCTTTTCTATATTCCTTTGGTCACATCTGAATTCCTTCTCCTTTTCTCTTCCAGAAATGTCCCTCTTTGATCCAGGAAACCTTGTGAGTTCTGCTCCAGAGTATACAGACACAACAGCAGCCTACATTATTGGCTTTATTTCTGCCTCTTATTTTCTGTTCTGACACAAGTTGGTATTTTGAGGTACCAATTGACCAAAGATTTTGATAATACCTGATTCTTTCAAAATTGTTGATAAATGTTGTGCTAATTGGGTGGTATATTGTTCATATTTTAAAGCGATCATCAATATGTGCATTAAGGGTCGTAGATGTTGCAGGTGAGAATATTGTAAGCGTACACATGAATACACTTTACAAATCCAAAGTCCATCAATGTCAGACCAAATTTTAAAACAGTATTCTTCAAATTGCATCTGATCGGAAGCAATCTAGCAGTTAATAAATTCATGATAAGCCTTATTATTGTGCATGTTTGGAAATAAATGATGAGAAAACCAAACTCATCTCTGTTGTAATTTAGTCACAAGAGCCCAATGATCCATGCTAGCCGATGGCTCTTTATTGCTGCATTTAAATATTAACCTACTATTTAAGAAATATATTATGCTGCTACAGTGTATCATCTAAATAGATTTTTTAAGTAATAATAATGTGAATATGGTGTAATTGCAATCACAATCTATAATTTAATTTCCGTCATAAATCTATGACTGGCAATTGCTGCTTGCAAATGCTAATTCTTATTTAATTAAACAAATGCCTCTGTGGGTGGCCCGCTGGATCGGGAAGTCAGTGTAACTCTCCTAGGACCAGGACATCTGGGTTTGCGTCCCAGCCTTGGTTACTGTTTCCCCAACTGGCATGGCCATGATTTGCTGAGATAGAAGAAGCAGCAGCAGTTCCAGCCCCATACCATCGATAGCTGACCACACAGAGATATAAATGGGCTTTACAGTGATGACCACAAGAGTCTGTGCAAAAAAATAAATATACTTGTCGGCATTTTAAAATAAATATTCCAATCAGTAACAAGCGGACTTTTGACTTAACTTAAGAAAGAAGCTTTATTTAACTTTATAAATAAAAATGCCATCATGTAGGAAGATCACATTCCTTGCAATCCAATAGATCTGAAGAAGAACTACTGTAACTTTATTCTTTTTACCATGCAGACTTGGACTCTATTTTTTATGCAATATATCAGAAAAGCATATTTAGTGACTTGTATAAACTACGTTGGATTGAGAGACACCCCTGACAGATTTGTAGACTTGTGCATGATTTATAGCAAACCAACAGCACTGGTACAGGGGAAGACAGCCAATATTTCAGCACTGGGCTTACTTCGACCATTATATCAGTACCACTGTCAAGCTGTCACAAGGAGACACAGAAAGTAGCTTTTAAAACTAATCTGCAAATACCTACAACATTGCAGTTTAGGGGTCGATATTTTTAACTCGTACCTTGCAATTGGTTTTGAATATCCTTTATGAGCATATTGTTAAAACGATGGGCTATTTTTTTTTCTCTCTCTCTGCCAGTGACGATGAACACAAACTAAAGTAAAATTGTGGATCAGGCTAATGAAATAAAGACTGACCACGACCAGGCAAAGACAACAGTTCAGGAACCTTGCTAGCCTAAAGTTGCCAAAGACTGAATTTGTGATGAGGAAAATCCACTTATATTTGACTACTCAGCAACCACTTAATTTAAACCTGCTGAAATGTGTTTTCCTTTGTAAGCTGAGAACCGCACAAACTAGTTATCTGCCTTCCATTAAAAACAATGTACCAATTACAAAGGCTTCATTAATGAAGTCTATTGTCAGTTTACTGTGTAGGTATACTAATCAAGACATTTGATTGACCTCTCTTGATTATAACAAATAGTTGCAATAACATTTGAGAGACGTAAGCAGTCGTTGCTTAAACACCTCCATCAATTGATGTGTTTTTAAATTAATATTAAAATATGAATGCATACAGTTTACCTGTACCATTGATGTATTTTTTCATGTCAAATTGCTTTGTGAGTCACATAACTTTCAGTGTTATTTAGCATTTATGAAAGAATTTTCAATGTACCACTGTTGCTACTGAGGGAGATGTACATGTGTTCATAACAAACTATTTCATAACTTGTTACCTGCTTATATCATACAAATAAAATTAAAATAATATGAATGTGCACATTGGCAAATATTCATTATTTGAATTGTACTTAGCAGTCATTATCTACAACATATTTTGATTCCCTGGTTAATAGATAAACTTAAGCATTCTCTGAAAAGCAAGAGATTAGAGAATGGCACAATGGCACAGGGACGACAGATGGCACAATGGGCTAAGTGTTCGGCTGGCAACCGGAAGGTAGCTGGTTCGAATCCCGCTTGGAGTGCATACTGTCGTTGTGTCCTTGGGCAAGACACTTCACCCACCTTTGCCTCTGTGTGTCCTTGGGCAAGACACTTCACCCACCTTTGCCTGTGTGTGTGTGGATGTAATTATGTGAAGCACTTTGGGGTCAATGCAAGTTGACTAAAAATGTGCTATATAAATTTAAAAAAAAAAGAAATAAAAAAAGAAGAAAAAAAAAAGAATGGGTACTAGTGACTCCCAAATACTTGGATTTCCAAATGTATAAACTCCCATTTCACTAATACGATCTAAGATTGGGAAATTTTCAATACACCTCTGTCATTTGCAATAAAATCGTACACCACAAAGGGGAAAACTTGTTGCAGAATTTCCTAGATCCACAACTTCGTGTTGCAAAGAGGAATCATGGACTAGAGTCTCTAATACTGGGAGCCTATTCCTCCAAATCAAGTTGTATATAAATAATTGTTGCCAAGAGGGTGATTTCTAATTCTGCACCATATCACTGGCTGATCATGATAATTTCCAAAGTATTCTAAGAACAAAGAGTTAAAGGAAAGATTTTGTATAAATCAGTATATTAACAACTGCATCCAAAAGACCAGCTATCCAAAGAAGATATAAATCAAATCTCCAAATGTGATCCTTAAATGAAGGATTCTTTGCTTTACACCCAATTGTATTTCATCAGTCCATCCCCTTCTTTTTAACTTTAGGCATTGTGTGCAAAAAGGAGAGTAAATGCAAAACGTATTTACTACACTTCTATTCAAACCCCTCCTCCTCCTCCTCCCCCATCCACCCCCACCCCTTCCCCCCACCCCCCACCACCATTAACCCCTTCCCATTGAACCCCCACCCCCCTGGCCCTACAAAGTCCCAGCTAATTTCTTCAGTTTTCAGTCAACAAAGAGCAAAAGTGATTGTAGATTTCCCTACATCTGAAATCTGTTTGGAAGCTCCGTGAGGTATGGGTTGGCAAAGTTCTTGACTCCAGCTACAGATTGTAGTGAAGAACTGCAAGAAAGTAACGTGTGAGAGACTGGAGTAGTTCTTTCACCTGATGGTTAACGATGGTTAATCAAGCTCATTGGAAACTTACTCCACTACAACAAACAGTATTCAAAAATGATCAACTTCCAGCATATTTCTGGTTTTATTTTCCCAGGGGAAAAGATGAATCCGTATTTGTAATGAGCAACAGTACTGAAATGAATTTGTAAAGTCATTTGGCAGCACAAAGGGTGGATGAGAGCAATTCGGACTTGTGTGTCATGGAGGCCCTTTCACTGTGTCCAGATTAATAGCTTGGCTCCACAAGTCGGTGTTATCATCGTCTCATGATACTTTGCCACGGAGTGATGCCCTCTCTGGATCTCTGACCTGCAGGGAATCAGAGTTGTACCGCACTAAGTGATTCCTACTTCTGTTGTGAAATCCCCAACAGCCAGTCTGGAGGGATCTGACTTCAGTGTTTGGCTCCGACTTTAGTCGCTTCACTGCCATAGTAACATTGCAATGTAAATTTGCCATAAGAGACATCTAGCGGTAATGGTCATGTCATGTCTGGGGTTTTTTAATTTGTTTTGCACCTCTCATCACTGAACTCCAGTTAAACATAATTGCTTAAGCATTCAAATGAAATTGCAGCAGTTATAACAGGAACGGAATAATTAGGTGAGAAGAGAATGAAAAGTTTAATCTTGTTCCTCCATTTAAACTCTAATTAAAGATACTTGATTGAACATTGAAAACAGTCTACAATGGGCACATCATTTTGTTAATAAGATAATAAGCTCCAAATTTAACACTGTATTGAGTATACTGGGGACGATATACATTACAGAAAATTATTATTAAACATATTTGCACTCAGACTGATAATCCCAACCAAATGCCATATCATACGTGCTTTAAGCCAAAGTTACTTTAAAGTTCTATTTCACTTTTAATGACATACATTGATAAGACTCTTTCAGGGTTCTGTAAAAACTTGGTCCATTAATCTCATGCCTGTCTTGTCAGGTGTGCCCAATCTTTTATTTTATAGAAACATAGAAACATGGAAAATAGTTGCAGGAGTAGGCCATTCGGCCCTTTGAGACAGCACCGCCATTCAATATGATCATGGCTGATCATCTAAAATCAGTATCCCATTCCTGCTTTTTCCCCCATATCCCTTGATTCCTTTAGGCCTAATAGCTAAATCTAACTTTCTCTTAAAAACTGCCTTCTGTGGCAGAGGATTCCACAGATTCACAACTCTGGGTGAAAAAGTGTTTCCTCATCTCAGTCCTAAATGGCCTACCCCTTATTCTTAAACTGTAACCCCTGGTTCTGGACTCTCCCAACATCAGGACCATTTTTCTTGCAGGTGGACTTAAATATCTCTTCTTTTGAGTAGAGATGCACCATGAATCGAACAACTAAACCTCACAATTTGCTTCTCCTCCACATCTCCTATGAGTCTCGAGCAAAGGGATTGCTCTCTGAGATAAAAGTCCTCCTATTTGAGTTCAAAGCTGCCATTTTCAGGAAGCAGCCCTGCCTCCACTTTCTTGGGGCTCCAACTGCTACAGGTACACCAAGTCCCGGTCCGAAGACAGGAGCAAGATGTTGTGGTTTTGAAGAGAGTAGCTCCAGTTCTACCACCTACATTTTCTGTGGTGAACAAAGGATCCAACTCTTAAAATACAATGTGTAACATTGAAGCAATAGCAGAGACCTGATATGATTATGTCTTCATATTTGCTTTCACACTGAAGTTATAGTACACCTAATGTGATAAGCCGAGGCATCTCAACAGATAATGTCCTTACTTGTGTGGGTTTGTATCCACAGTCATCATACAATTATTAAACAGAGGGTTAACGGTTTTATTAATGCTGCTATCAACCAGCATTTAGTTATCAACAATCTGCTCATTGTTTCTCAGAAGATAGACACAAAAAGCTGCAGTATCTCAGCGGGCCAGGTAGCATTTCTGAAGAGAAGGAATGGGTGACGTTTCGGGTCGAGAACCTTCTTCAGACAGGGTCACTCTGCTCTAGTTCTCAATGCAGCCTTGGTCCTAGCAAGAACAAAATAGCTGTAGTCCAAAGGAGCTGGTGTGACTGCCCTGACTTCAAGGTAGCATTTGACTGAGCCTGACATCAATTAATCTAAATCATTGAAGCTAATTCGCAACAAAGGTAAAACTCTCTCCTGGTTGCACACTTACCAACATAATGAAAATATGGTGGTGGTTTGTTGAAGTTTAATCTTCTCAGGGCCATGGTGTCACAGCAGGGGTTTCTTGAAAGCAGCGCCTTGGATCCAACCATCTTCAGCTGCTTTTAGAATAACCTTCCCTCTTTCACGAAGCCGGAGATGCAGACATTTCCTCATAATTGTAATGTTCAGATGCATTCAAAATTTCTCAAAACTGAAGCAGTCCATGTTTGCATGCAGCAAGACCAGGATAACATTTGGCTTCTACTGATAAGTAACAAGCACCATTCTTTCTGCAAAGGTTTAAGACATTTCAAACAAGACAGATCATTAAAACCGCCAGGGGACCTATGTGAGGATCCTGTTTGTTGATTTTAGCTCTGCATTCAACACCATTGTGCCAGAGCTACTACACTCCAAACTTTCCGAGTTGACTGTGCCTGAACCCCTCTGTCAGTGGATCACCAACTTCCTGACAGACAGGAAGCAGCATGTGAGGCTGGGAAAGCACATCTCGGACCCGCAAACGCTCAGCATAGGAACACCGAAAGGCTGCGTACTCTCTCCTCTCCTCTACTCACTCTACACCAACGACTGCACCTCCACAGACACCTCTGTCAAGCTTCTCAAGTTTGCGGACGACACAACCCTGATCGGACTGATCCAGGATGGGGAGGAATCTGCCTACAGACAGGAAGTGTCACAGCTGGCGTCCTGGTGCCGTCGCAACAACCTAGAGCTCAATGCTCTTAAGACAGTGGAATTGATTGTAGACTTTAGGAGAGCTCCCCCTCCCCTCACCCCACTCACCATCAACAATACCACAGTCACATCTGTGGAGTCTTTTAAGTTCCTGGGAACCATCATCTCCAAGGACCTTAAGTGGGGGGCTACCATCGACTCCACAGTCAAAAAGGCACAACAGAGGATGTACTTCCTGTGGAAGGTGAGGAACACAATCTGCCACAGGCAATGATGGTCCAATTCTACACGGCCATCGTAGAGTCTGTTCTCACCTTCTCCATCATGGTCTGGTTTGGCTCAGCCACCAAGCACGACACCTGGAGGCTGCAGCGAATCGTCCGATCAGCAGAGAAGGTTATTGGCTGCAACCTTCCCTCCATTGATGAACTGTACACTGCAAGGGCCAGGAAGTGAGCGGGCAAGATCATCTCTGACCCCTCTCACCCTGGCCACAAACTCTTTGAATCACTTCCCTCTGGAAGGCGACTCCGGATTGTCAAAGCTGCCACAGCCGGACATAAAAACAGTTTTTATCCACGAGTAGTTGCTCTACTCAACAGCCAAAAATCTGTAGCCTCCCTTTGATCTGGTATTTTGTTGGTTCACATGCTTGATCAGTGGTGTTTTATCATTAATGTTTTATTATTATTAATGTTTAGTGTTTTCTGAGTCATTTGTAACTGTCACTATATGTCATGTTGTTACTTGTGGGCGGAGCACCAAGGCAAATTCCTTGTATGTGAATACTTGGCCAATAAACTTACTTACTTACTTACTTACTTACTTACTTACTTACTTACTTACTTACTTACTTACTTACTTAGATTAATAATAGTTTTCCTTGATATTTAGCAGCACTTCTGAACCCATCATCTACATCCCATGTCACAAGTGACCAGGAGCTAAACAGGACCAGCCACGTGGATTTTGTGCTTGCGAGAATAGGTCAGAACCTATGCATTCTCACGCAAGTGACTCCTTTCCCTACTCCCTCAAGCCCTTCTATTATCTATATGACTAGAGCCAGGAGCGTTATGAAATACTCTCCACTTGCTTGGATGATTGAAGCTCCCACAATGCTCTGAAAGCTTGACACTATCCAGGATGACATGGACCAGTTGCTTGTTAGATCCATGTTTTCCCGGAGAGTTGCATTCAATATGTATCAGCTACAAAAGCTGTTGCTGCAACTTGGCAGCACGGTGGCACAGCGGTAGAGCTGCTGCCATTCAGCTCCGGAGACCCGGGTTTGATTCTGACCACAGGTGCTGTCTGTACGGAGTTTGTACGTTCACCCTGTGACAGTGTGGGTTTTCTCCGGGTGCTCTGGCTTCCTCCCTCACTCCAGAAGTATGCAGGTTTGTAGGTAAATTGGCTTTGTTAACATTGTAAATTGTTCCTAGTGTGAATAATAGTAGTATAGTGCTAGTGTACGGGGGGGATCACTGGTCGGTGTGGACTTGGTGGGCCGAAGGGCCTGTTTCCGGGCTGTATCTCTAAACTCTAAAGTGTAAACTCCATAAAGCATTATATGCAACACTTGAGGACAATGACATTGGCTCGACTGGCAGGTTTCCCTCTGTGGAATGCACTATGCTGACTCGGATGACACCACTCTTCCCTCTTCATCACTGGGTCAAGATACTGGAACACCCTTTCCCAACAGCATTTTAAAAGAGTTTTTTAACCACATGGATAATAAAAGGGGACCAGCAATACTTTCTGAGGGGCATGAAATGCCGGTCTCAATAATGAGGCTCTCCTCCCATTTCTGAACAAATATTAATGTCTAACCATGTAAATATTTGATCACAATAAATTAACTATTTTAGTAAATCAGAAATATAGAGCATGTTTTGTAGGCTTTATGTTTGCTCAATATGTATGATTTTCTCTCTGGGGTACGATGTTTTCACCTCAGATAAATTATGAGCCCTGGCACTGAGTTTGCTTGGTCCTTAACAGTTCCACTCTCAGCTCCCTACTCAATAGTTCCCTGGTCAGGGTTCTCTAACAGAATGGGGGTAGTTTGATCAAAATAGGATATCACCCCCCACCTTTCCTCCCCTAACACTGCTGCCCTCTAGGATGAGAGAGAATTTAGGGAACAAATATCATCAGCTGAGAAACTAAATATTGTCTTCCTTGCAGGAATCATGCACAGTTTTGTATTGGATAATTTAAAATGAGTTGCCATTTACAAAGGCTGATCTGACATTGTAAGATACCCTGGGTTGCCTGGATTTAGTCTATGCTGTCGACACTGCAAAGTATAATCTAAAGGAGATGGTAGCATCGAACTTCACTGACGGCTCAATTTACTAAGCAGCCTTATGAATAACATTTTGACAGGAAGGGTCAGATGCTATGCAAATTGTTTCTCCCCTCCTCAATTTAAATTCTTACCACTTGAACCTCTCCCTCGCCTCTTAATCAGAAAGAGAGAGAAAAAAAAAGTTTTCTCCCGAGAACTATAACCCTTCTCCCCCTCTGGTGCTGGTCCAGTGAGAGAGAATAGGAAGTCAAATTGACAGACAGGATTGTGTTCAAAAGGGAACTGCAGGATTGTCTATTTTCGAAGCAAGCAGATGGTGAAATTTAGATGACAGGCAATGGCTGACTTTGAAGTAATTGGATATAATTTATGTTGTGAGCCTGCGCTTGACCACAGTCACAAGGCGAAGGTTAATATGTAAACGATTTTAAATTATCACATTTCATCCTTCATTCCTTAATCCTAGCTCTAGGCTATTTATGTTGCTTTTGTTCCGGTCTCGTTGTGTTCGTTGGCTTTTATAAAATGAATAAACAAAACCCTAAAACCTCACCAAGTGCTCTCTGACTTTTATCGATGAGCACGAGATGAAGCAAAAAAAAAAAAAATCACTCAGTCTATCTTTTTATTTTTACTTTGCTTTAATCTTATTTGATGATGTCTCAACAGGCCAGGACATGCTTTCATAGATAGCAATTTCACTGCACCATATGTGTCTCTCACAAGATAGCATAGCAAAATGAGACTTGGCAGGAAGGGAACTAAACACATCGACCAGAACAGCAGAAAAAATATTTACTTAACCCCCTAATATCTGGAATATGATTCTTATATTGTGCCAACATTCAAGTCAAGGGTGCAGTAATCAGTGCACTTGGACTACTGTATACGAGAATGTATAATTTAAAATGAAAAATTTGCATCCTTTTCATAATTCTTTTACTATGGAATGACTACATGGAATTCAAATTTGGAAGAGGGTTTGAGTGTTCTATTATTAATTTGGAACAAGTCCTACATTGAGTGCTACTGTGTGTGCTGAGGGAATTCACCATTCAAAGAGTTACCGCGCACAAATTGTACGTGGGGAAAGAAAATCCCAAGGCTTGCTCTTTGTACAATAGAAAGATTGCTGGAATAGTATGTTTAAATTCATGACTCAATTTCTTTTAGTTTGAGTTCAAAAACACACATTTAGTGAATAAGCAAAAACATAAATGAAAATGGCCTCTGCCACAGAAAGCTGATAGTGTAGCAGGTGTTGCTAGGAAAATGAATTCTTTAACCCATTATCTATAAACCCTGAACAAAGATGAAAAATACCCAGGCGTTTTTGTGTGAAAATGCTTATGGAAAACTTAAAATGGTTACTTTCAGCATAACATCATTTAAAATTTGCTGCAATATAAAATAATGGCAACCGTGCAGAATTATACTTTTCTGTTAGACTTAAAAGAACAAGAATGAGGATGTGTTACCAAATATCCAAGAGATTACCTTGAAAAAGTAAATAGTAAGTAACTTGAAAAATACATCCAATTTTTACAGTCCAGTCTATTCCGCTTCAACGTTGGAAAAATAATTTCTAACTACATCTCTATCCTAAAGTGCGAAAAATCATCAGGTCAATTCCAAAGTGACTATAGTTTAATCATTGATGTGATTATTTCATCATAAAATATCTGAAATGATCAGAGAAGAATGCTGTTGTGGGTATAAAAACATTGTTTTTTTTAATGCTCTGACAGATATTTCCAAAAGCCAACAATTTGCAACAAAATACGTGCATTGATTCAATATTACGTACTGTACGATTTATTTTTTTCCGATCAGTCAAACGTTATTTTTGCCTGAAAATGTTAAGGTTTTCAATATATTTATTAATGGTTTGCCACTTCTTATTTACATCTAATTTCTGGGGGACAATACTATTTAATTGCATTTTAATTTTATATTCAGTTAGTTTTACTCTGCATGTTCGTGCTGATCAACAAAAAGGGAAATTAGTTATTAGTAAATGCTGCAGCTCACAGTAAAGGCATGGAACACATGTATGTCTGTTTTTTGTTATAATCCCAGTAAAATCTATATGAAACATACCAAAAGTTTGTTGTACAAAGGAATGAAAGACCTTCTTACAATGGTGTGAGATCATTTATGTTCCAATTATCTTCAATACTTATGAAATTGATTGTATTCGTTGAAAGACTTGCTATCAAAAATGCACCTTAGCATATATAATAGTAAATATGAAAGTAACACTGATATTAATATGAAAAGATTATGTTATCTGTATTTTGTTAATATGAAAATGTAAAATTATGTTTAAAAACCCAATGGTGAAACACAAGTGCTGTATTGAAAAGAAAACATTTGTGGTAAATTATTAGATTTGGTGGATAATATCAGTAAGTGGCAACTAATAAAAAACCTTGTTCACGAAAATATTGTCTTGCCTTTTATGTAATTGCAGGATTAATCTCTCCAAATATAGTCATACAAATACATTCCAGGACGTAACCAATTAACTGGAACAGAGCAAGGAAAAATAATTAACTGCAATTTTGAAAAGAGAATTATTTTCCTATGGTTTCAGAATTATATTTAACTTGAAGAAAACTGTGAAATGCATGACATTTTTTGGTGCATCGATTTGTCTCGAAGTTTGTTTAATATAAGTTGGTGTTTGATAACTTTCTGAATGTCGAAGCCAAAATATGCACTTTCCAAATACACAGAATTTTTTTTGGGGGGGGGGGGGGGAAATACAGACCAAAGGATTTTGTAAGATTGCAAATTATTTTGTATGAGTAAAAGTCAGCTCCATTAAAAGATTTTTGTTAAATGACTCATAGATCCCAAGCAGCCACAGTGGACAGTTTGTAAATGTAAACGGTTTCATTTCTGTTGAAAGCCTTTTGACATATTGTGTAAAATTGGTCAGCATCTTAAGCCTTGCTATATTTTTAAGTGTTAAATAATGCTTTCAAGGGATGAGTATTTATCTGATTGTAATGTGAACCCAGGGGCGATGCTCAGTGGTTAGCACTTAAACGTTCATACACTGTCAACACTGAATGTCCAGTGTCCTACAGCCCATCCTATCAAGTTTATCGTCCATTTTATCAGGGGCTAATGGTCAGCGGACAGGTCTGAGCTTTTCCCTGGTGGCTTGACATTAGCAACGAGTCTTGTTTAAGTACCGAGGAGCTGCCGATGCTGAATACAGAAGCCAATACCTGTTTCTCAATAAGTAGTAATTTAGCTCATGATTAAATGCCGCCTCACTGACATACTCAAGTAGCAAAATGTTCCAAAGGGACCTGCCCTCACCTCTGAGACCAACAGACGGGAGGTGGATCAATGTCCAACAACAAGGGAAACAATTGCATCTTTCTGTCTGTCTATTCTTAAATGATGAAGACAAACTGCTCTGATGAAAAAGGAGATTGTCACTTAGTTGGCAAATACCACGTTATTTGTGTCCTTTAATTATTCCTTAGATTTAATTTCAATTAGTTATTTTCTTCGTATTGAATAGTGGAAGGCAATTGAAATGGTCATTTTATGCAATTATATTTCAAAATGCTTTTTGCTGTGAATGTTATTAAAGAAATGTCAGGATTGGTGTTAGGTTCTTCAGTGACAGAGTTGATAATTCACAATCAAAAGCTGACACACTAATAATACTTAATGATTTTTATGTTTTGACCTTGTTTAATGTAAACCAAGAGTTAAGCCTTTTAAGTTTTAAACTACAAGGGAAGACAAATAAGGCGATTCCCTGTTTAGACACGAATGGCACCCCTACAAATTTGCAGCTTTTCTTTTTTGCTTTTAAAAAAATATTAGTCGATTTCACAGGCAAATAATTCATTATTCCATCATTCCCCTTATACATTTACTGATCCTTTATTCTTCATTCTATTATCAATGTGTAGAAGTAGGTGGAAAGATTGGTTCCTTTTTGCACAAAACATATTTTTCCTATACCTTGATTTCAGTTCAAAATGCTAAACCGGGACTTGAACGGCACTAAAATGACTTAAATGTGTTTAATTGCCTGCATATATTTGCTTCATGACAGTGAAGATTTTCACTAGGCAAATGTAGGCTGCATTGTGTCAGGGGTGTAACAATATGGTTCTGGTAGCAGCAATGCAACTTCAGGGTCTGAAGCAAGACACAAAGAGATAGCCATGACTCTGGGAAATAAATAAAACATGCAAACTTAGCCCTGACCCCCAGCTGTGATTGAATTTGCAGTGGTCATTTCGCAAATGTCCGCTGACAAAGCCACCCATCAGCTTTCGTCACACTGCTGCTTAATTCTAGGATCTTCCCACTGATACCGATCTCTAGGTCTGCCAATCAAGCCCACTTTAATTAGTTAAAAACTGTATGAATTCAATCATCAGCACAAAAGTGTCTCAACAAGCAAATTCTTTGATACTGCTTAATATATTCTGCCTGGAGGTTCGCTTGGACCAGCCAAAGCATAACCTATTAATAACAGTTTTTGAAGATATAATAAATTTGTGTGATTCCTGCGCATTCTAGTTAGAATTAGGACAGCCTCAATATTGAGAAGCTGATCCAATGAATCTTTGTTCTCTTCCCCCATTTGCAATAAAATAAAGATTATTTGTTTTTTTTATACTTGATTAAAGATTTATATCAGGATTCACATTTAGTTAATAAAACGTTTGATTGATAAATCTTTATAAATTGTCATTTCCTACTGTGGCTTTAAGTCCTAATAATTGCTTCGACACAAATCTGACTCCAAGGGGGCGAAAACCAGTGTGAACAGTGGACAGGATATGAGTATGCTAAATTGTGGGCTTGGATTATCATAAACCACAACATTAGTTCACCTTTTAATATATGTTCTTTTTTGGTCTTTTTAATCAATGTGTTACTTTGCTTTTTAATTAGTCCGCAGTTAAACCTTTTAAACATGATACCCATAGATGAGTTCCAGGTGCAGGCTATAAGGATGCATATTGAAATCAGAGGCTCTAAGGCCACCTTTGCCACTGATTCGGTACAAGCTGTGAAGGTAAAAAAAAAAACACATTGTAACGTTCATAACATTCAAGCGGAATGAAGATTGCAAGGCCTTGGTCATTTTAAACACTGATTTCCAGGAGGGGCTGTCTTCTTTTGCATCAACCACAGATTTTATTCTAACTCTTATGACATCCACATAACTGAAGATCGAGGAAAGCGGTTCTACGGAAACATGCACTTTGGAAGAAAAGAAGGACCTGTTCGGATTCAGGAAGGAAAAAGCAAGCTATATGTTAAAAAAAAAATGCTAACAATTATAAATAAAAGAGTAATATTAAAATTACCTAGAGTTTATTGTTTTTTTAATCTTACGCAAACATTATTTAGTTCACCGGACACGTTTAAAACTAAAACAACAATAGTCAGTTTCAATTCAACCTTTTTAGTTGTTACAATATTCAATCTTTCTCACGTTGCAGAGCAAGGTTATAAACAACAGTATTTGCCCAAAGGGAAGTCCAGTTTAGAACTAAATAATTCCTTAAGATCTAACAGATGTCATTAAAATTAGGTCAGTGGTAATGTATTTAAATTTAATACTGTCGAAATTTGAAAAAAATAATCTCTCTAGGATCTAAATTTTTCAGATATTCAATGAATTTACCAAGCTTAATGCAATGGCAGTATAAAACAATACTGCCCCATGCAGTGTTTTACATCTGCTAAGATACCTTTGAATGAATGTCATCTTATTTTACCTTGGCTGCAGTCGATCGATGCTTCATTAGGCTGAATTGTCTTTTACCCATGCAACCTTGAAACAGTGGCTTAATTACCTCTGTGTTAGGCAGAAACCTTCCGTAAACAGGGCAGTTACATGTCTCAACAGTCTAGGCAAGTGCATCATCTGTGATCTAAAAGGGAAAAAAGGGAGGAGGCAGGGTAGTTATAAAAAGGAGACCCGTGGGTTAGGGGCCAAGGTTCAAGTCCAAACTGCCAGGCTATTGAGTAGCTTTTATAAAGCAATTCTGCACTGAGCTTTATCGCCTGCTCTCCACGGCTACTTTCTTATGTTTAAACTAAGAAAGCCACCATGAAACCTGGAATGAATTAAGTATATAAAATATATATGAATGCAATGTACGTAAGAAAACAAAAACAAATAATGTGAACATTAAACGGTTTGTAAATAGTGTCTTTTTTTTGGGGGGTAAAACGCTGGAGAACAAAATAGTATTGGTGTCTGTATTTTTGATTTTGAAAAACGGGATGCCGGATCTGTGAGATATTTCTGTTCTTCTGGGAGTAATGTCATTCCAACTTTTGACATTTTTTACCCCATTTAAATGGTTTTGACAAGCAGGCACATTTCTGGCCCTGCCTTCTGGAGGAGACTTAAACCAAAAAGCTCTCCCTCCCCCAGCCCCCTCATTCACACAATACAGCTGTGTGCAGTACCGTGTGACTTTGAAAACCCAAGTGCCCCTACTGCATTTCACGAGTGCAATAAATAACAACACCAAACTAATATGGATTATGCCCCCCAGTTTGCTAATCTGTGCCCTCACAATTGTAAGGATTCATCATCAAGCAAACACGACGTCATCATATTAAGCAAAAATACCAATTGAGCATGAGGGACAGGCGCATTACAACCCATCCATGAGGATCACCAAGCCAGAATGGAAACAATCCCTGCTCAAATTGTCATCTCAACACTCAGCTGCCTGCTGCAAATTGCCACCAGTCTCCACATCCATTGAATACTGTAATAATTCTATGCTCAGCCAAAGAATGAGACCATGAAAGGCTACGTACATTGTTGGTCCTGATGTAGTCTCCTGTCAAAAGGGGGAACCGGAAGGACTCCAATTCATCCCGACCAATGATTGAGGTTAGTAATATCTTTCTTAATTTTATATTTTTGGCGGGAAATGTGCCTGTGTTATCACGGTAGTCAAGCAAAGAAAAGATGAATATATACATACGCATGTTCTAAAAATGTGCTACTTTACAAAATAACCATTATTATTCACATCACACTGCACAATTTGTTTTCTTAAAATAAAACTATTGCATAGTTTGTGATATTGACGAATATGGCTAAACGTAGGGTGCAGCTAACACACTGGCAAAAGTATCAAGTTTCTAATGTTCTTTTATATTCATGTAGTTTGTTAGGGGAAGCAGGTTAGTGCAAGGAATTAGATCACATATCTGCAGCCAGTAGGTTTTTTTTTCTCTCTCTTTCTCTCTCTCTCTCTCTCTCTCTCTCCATCTCTCTCCCTCTCTCCCCCTCTCTCTCTCCTCTCTCCTCTCTCCCACCTCTCCTCTCCCCTCTCTCTCTCTCTCTCTCTCTCTCTCTCTCTCTCCTCGTCCTCTCATCTCTCTCTCTCCTCTCTCTCGTCTCTCTCCCCTCTCCTCTCCCTCCCTCCCTCTCTCTCTCTCTCCCTCTCCCTCTCCTCTCCCTCTCCCTCTCCTCGCTCCTCCCTCTCCTCTCCTCTCTCCTCTCTCTCGCCTCGTCCCTCTCCCTCTCCCTCTCCCTCTCCCTCTCCTCTCTCCGTCTCTCCTCTCCTCCTCTCCCTCTCTCGTCTCTCCCTCTCCCTCTCCCTCTCCTCCCTCTCCCCTCTTCTCTCTCGCCTCCCTCTCCCTCTCCTCTCTCCCTCTCCCTCTCTCTCCCTCTCTCATCCCCTCTCTCCCTCTTCCCTCGCCCTCTCCCTCTCTGCTCTCTCCCTCTCCTCTCTCCCTCTCCCTCTCGCCTCCCTCTCCCTCTCCCGCTCCTCCCTCTCCCTCCTCCCTCTCTCCCTCTCCCCCTCCCCTCCCTCCAATCTCTCCTCTCTCCCTCCACCCCCTCCACACCCCACCCACACCCCCACCCCACCCACCCACAACCACCACACCCCACCCCCACCACCCCACCACCCCCCCCCACCCCTCCCCCCCACACCCACTTCCCACACCCCGCTCCCACCCCACTCACCCCCCCCTACACACACACCCACACCACCACACCCCACACCCCCACCCCCCACCACTCACCACACCCCCCCTCCACCCCACACCCACACCCACACCTCTCTCACCCCCACACCCCCCACACACACCCACTCTCACCACCCACCCCGCACCCCCGCACCCCACTCCCTCACCCTACCCCCCCCCCCACCCACCCCCCACACCCCACCCACCCCCCCCCCCCCCCCCCCCCCACCCACCCCACACCCACACCACCCCCCACACCCACACCACCACATCCCCACCCCACCCACCACCCACACACACACCCCACACACCCCCACCACACACACACCCACCCCACCCCCCACACACACACACACACACACACACACACACACACACACACACACACACACACACACACACACACACACTTGCTGTGTGAGCTCTGTAAAGCAGTAAACCCATATTTCTACAGAATCCTCTAATCCCTGCTTCAAAATGCTGCTCAGCTCTGTGCTAAGAGTCGCCCCTTCCAGTGCTCATATCCAGTTTTACTTCCCTATCATTTATAATATATAAGATAACAATTCAGTGAACCCAAACTGAGCTTGTGGATTCATCATCACACACCAGGCCTGCACCATTTTGAGGGGGGCTTGATTTATGCAGATCCTACCGTCAGGAACAGAGAGTGTCATTAATAGTATTGTTGCCCTGCTATCTCCAACACCAATCTCTGCCTCGCAAATGAAGGCTGTGTGATATCCTTCCCAGCAGCAACACAAAACACACACACACATACACTGCACGCAAACAAACACTTGAAAGGCCTTCCTCAGGCTTCAGCCTGGTGCCGAATAACAATAAGAATTTCATTTCTCCTCCTTTTTCTATTTTTTCTTTATCGGAGTTCAGTAAAAGCTTAATCATCAAGGAGGAAGATGTGTTATGAAGAAATCCGGGGTTGATGGAAAATGATTTCCCCTGCATTCATTTTGCGCAATCTCTATATAATTAATGTAAGCCATGCTCATATACGTTAGTGCTCTTCAAGCTTGCCACTCGTTAATCATATGACCTTTCTAGCCTTGGTTAATGACCTTGGAGGAATATATCAGCCAGTGATGGCTGAAGCTGTAGAATGAAATTGTTTCTGTAAGTGCTGATGGTCATTCATGACAATTTATACTTCACCACAGGCCTGAGGGCCATGGGTGCACAGAAATCATTTTAAGATTTATTTATTTATTTTTCTTACAATATTGCTTTTACTTCACCATATTTCCTAATTAATCAGTTCCTATTTTCATTTGAGTGTGACTGTAATAGAAACCAATAAGCCATTTCAAAAGTTCTTCCTACCTAATATCTTTCAGCAAAATAATGGTATAGATTAATCTGGTTGTTTCCAGCGCCAGATACAATTGTCATCTCACTTCCCTTATGTTTAATTTAAACGAAACTGAATTAACAGTGCAAATGGTTCATATAATCACAAGGTGTGCCTTTTTCCCAATGGCCAGTCTCATAAACATCCAGATTTATAGTTGAACAACCTTTTTATTATGTTTGTTACTGGTGAGCTCTAAGCTGCTGAGAGCTGCCACATGAAACTACAACAGATGAAGTAATATTATCTGTTTTGAGTATCAGGAGAAATGACTTGGCCACTGGTTGTCTATGTTTGCGTAAATAAATCTTGAAGTTATGTCATTGCTACAGTATAATATCCAACCATGCATAATTTATTCATGCATTGGTTGGCAGCGCCCCAGTGGTTTAGTTGGTAAATGCATGACATGTGTTGGGCGCCACAGTGGTGCAGTGGTAGAGTTGCCGCCTTATGCCCCTGACCCACTTAGGAAACCTGACCGGAAACCTCTGGTGACCTTGCCCGCGACCCAAGGTTTCCATGAGCTCGCCGGAGGTTTTGGTCACTCTCCCTAATGGTCGAAAGTGGTTTCCACGTGGTCGAGGCTACTTCTAGGTTGCTTCGATTATTTCAACATAATTAAAACTGGCCTCGACTAAAAATAGGTTGCCGTTTGGTCAAAGCTAGTGGAGTGGGGTCGCTATTTACTTACAGGCAGTCGAAGGCCAGCTCCTTCGCTGAACGGCCATTTTGATTGGCTCATTGGAGTTTCATGATCTAGAAGACCCGCCAGAAGGTAAAATGCCCGCTAAACTTTATTAAACTTCTTAAAACTGTCTCTACTCCTTCTCCCCCCCCTTATCAGCCCTTCTCCCCACTTCTCTCCCCCTTCTCTCTCCCCTTCTCCCCTTCCCTCCCCTCCCCTTCCCTCCCCTTCTCTCTCCCCCTTCTCTCTCCCCCCCCCCCACCGCGCTCTCTAAGGGACTTACCGTGCTCTGTGGCAGCCGTTTACCTTCCTCTTCATCATGCAGTCAGAGCTCCTCCGTCCTCCGTGGCCCCCACCTTCGCGATGTGCTTGTGTGTGTGTGTGTGTGTGTGTGTGTGTGTGTGTGTGTGTGTGTGTGTGTGTGTGTGTGTGTGTGTGTGTGTGTGTGTGTGTGTGTGTGTGTGTGTGTGTGTGTGTGTGTGTGTGTGTGTGTGTGTGTGGTCGGTAGCAAGGATCCTATAGGACCTTTGGTCGGTAGATGCAGCTCACGCTTCGGTCGATCCAGGTCGAGGCTTTCCAGGCGAGTGACCAAAACCTCTGGTGACTCTAGAAACATTGGGCCACGGGCAAGGTCACCAGAGGTTTCCGTTCAGGTTTCCTAAGTGGGACAGGGGCATTACAGCGCTTGCAGCGCCGGAGACCCGGATTCGATCACGACTACGATGCTGTCTGTATGGAGTTTTTACGTTCTCCCCATGACCGCGTGGTGTATCTCAGAGATCTTCTGTTTCCTCCCACACGCCAAAGCAGTACAGGTTTGTAGGTTAATTGGCTTGGTGTATGTGCAAATTGTCCCTAGTGTGTGTAGGATAGTGTTAATGTGCAGGGATCACAGGTCAGCGCGGACTCGGTGGGTCAAAGTGGCTGCTTCCATGCTAAACTAAACTAGACTAAACAAAACAACCTGGTATTAGCAAAAAAAAACAAAATGCTGGGGAAATTCAGTGGGTCAGCAGCTGAAGAAGGCTCTTGACTCAAAACGTCACATATTCCATTTCTCCAGAGATGCTGCCTGACCTGCTGAGTAACTCCAGCGTTTTGTTTCTATCTTCGATTTAACCTGCATTTGCAGATCCTTCCTACACATCTATGGAGGGACTTGGACAGAGGACATTTTCCATCAGGAACCTTCTTCAGAGTGATTGATCAGTGGGGAGGTAAAGGTTCAGAAGAAGCGAGGAATAGGACATAGAAACATAGAAACATAGAAAATAGGTGCAGGAGTAGGCCATTCGGCCCTTCGAGCCTGCACCGCCATTCAATATGATCATGGCTGATCATCCAACTCAGTATCCTGTACCTGCCTTCTCTCCATACCCCCTGATCCCTTTAGCCACACGGGCCACATCTAACTCCCTCTTAAATATAGCCAATGTACTGGCCTCAACTACCTACTGTGGCAGAGAATTCCACAGATTCACCACTCTCTGTGTAAAAAATGATTTTCTCATCTCGGTCCTAAAAGACTTCCCTCTTATCCTTAAACTGTGACCTCTTGTTCTGGACATCCCCAACATCGGGAATAATCTTTTCTGCATCCAACCCCTTAAGAATTTTGTAAGTTTCTATAAGATCCCCCCACAATCTTCTAAATTCTAGCGAGTACAAGCCGAGTCTATCCAGTCTTTCTTCATATGAAAGTCCTGCCATCCCAGGAATCAGTCTGGTGAACCTTCTCTGCACTCCCTCTATGGCAAGAATGTCTTTCCTCAGATTAGGAGACCAAAATTGTACGCAATACTCCAGGTGTGGTCTCACCAAGACCCTGTACAACTGCAGTAGAACCTCCCTGCTCTTATACTCAAATCCTTTTGCTATGAAAGGACAAGAGTTAGCAAGTGATAAATAGACCCAAGTAGGATGGGTTGATTGTCAGATGGGTCAGATAGAGGAGAGAAGGGTGAAGATAATAACCAAGAATGGGCGGGACAAGTAGAGATGGCAAAAGGGTGGAATGATAAGAAAATGCGGGGTGTGAAATGTAGGACCTGAAGGAGGGATAATGGTTTGAAGGGAATGAGTGGGGGGGGGGGGAGAAACATGGTGGACATGGAATAGGGAAGAGAGGTGATGAGCGGGTGTAGATGGTTTAAAAAATCATCTTGGGGTAGAGGAAAGATAGGTGTTGGAGAAGCTGGGTTGATAAGAAGAGAGACAGAGGGGGGGAGGTTTACCTGAAATTGGACAATTCAATGTTTGTGGCATTGGGTTATAGACTAGTGAAAGATGGCAGTGGAGAAGGCCAAGGACAGACAGGTCAATATACTGTAACCTCCTCCACACGCTTTCTGTAGTGACACCTGAAAATTTGTTATTTTTACCAGCTGATGGAGTGAAGGGCTAAGGAGAGGTTAGGTGGACATTTAGATAAAATTGCATTACAGATGGTTGGGAATCATGTTTCAATGTTAATTTACTTATTTTAGAGCTAAAAGATGCACCAAACAATATGACAACGAATCTAGATGTATTGTGCGGATTATACAGTAAGTAGTCACATATGATTTTATTTGTAAATACAATTCCTGCAAGTTATGGGAACTTTGCAATGCAATAATAGAGGACAACAATTGCATTTTTTTAAATTATGCTCCAAGTATTGTCAGGATGTCTCTCAAGATCTGCAATAGCATGCAATGCATTTTTAATAATAGTGATGGCAAGATGGACGTACTTAGTTATTCCTTATTTACACTGAAATTGAAAGTCATATCAAAAAAATTGAGATTTTACTTCAAACGCTCAACAAGTTGATTTAATACTGTTTGTAGAAGAGAATTTCCTTAAGAACTCGACTGAGAGATCAATGGAAAAACCCCTGAAGATGGGCAGGTTTATAGGCTAATTGGCCACTGTTAATTGCCCTGAGTATGTAGGGAGTGGGATAAAAAATGTAGGGACGACAGATGGCACAATGGGCTAAGTGTTCAGCTGGCAACCGGAAGGTAGCCGGTTCGAATCCCGCTTGGAGTGCATACTGTCGTTGTGTCCTTGGGCAAGACACTTCACCCACCTTTGCCTGTATGTGAATGTGTGTGAATGTGTGTGAGTGATTGGTGGTGGTCGGAGGGGCCGTAGGCGCAGATTGGCAGCCACGCTTCCGTCAGTCTGCCCCAGGGCAACTGTGGCTACAGAAGTAGCTTACCACCACCGAGTGTGACTGAGGAGGGAATGAATAATGCGATGTAAAGCGCCTTGAGTATTAGAAAGGCGCTATATAAATCCCATCCATCATTATTATTATTTATAACATGGAACTTTTGTAAATGGGTAATCGATGGTCGGCATGGTCTTGGTGAGCCAAAGGGCCCGTTTCCATTCTGTACCTTGCAATCTTTCAAAAATATGTGGAAGATAGAGAAAGTCATGTTCAAATTCTGCAATGCTCTGGTTAAACTCATATCTGTTGGACACAAGGAAACTAAAGGCAATTCAGGAAGGAGCTACTAGGCCTATCCCAGGGATGAAGGGGAATGGAAAATGGAAGGAAGTTGAGGTGTTCAGCTGGAATGGAAACAAAGGACAAAGGACATTTATTGTCACATACACCAATTGGTGCAGTGAAATTTGCGTTACCATGCAACACACAAATAAGATAAATACAACACTATAGAATTCAACATAAAACATAAAACATTCCCCAAAGCGGAATCATCGTTTCCCACTGTGAGGGAAAGCAATAAAAGTTCAGTTTTCTTCCTCTTGTTCACCCGTGGTCGGGGCCTATTGAGGCCTCCGCAGTCGCCGCTATGGACGGTTCAATGTTTCAGGCCCTCTCGCCAGATGATGGTACTCCGGCGTTGGAAGAACACTCTCAGCGGCTTGGAGTTTCTGAATCGGCCGCTTCCTACCGGAGACCATGGCTCCCGAAGCCCACAGGCTGAGCTGGACGGAGCTCCAACACTGGCGACCTCAGCGAAGGATCCCAGGGCTCCGCGATGTTAAAGTCAGTGCTGCCCGCGGCTGGAAGCTCCGCAGACCACAAGTCCACGGTGGTCAAGTCGGTTGTCCCAGCACTCCGGAGCTTCCAACACGGCGACCCTAGTAAGGCATCGGACGCTCCATGATGGTACCTCAGTGCTGCTCCGCTGCTGAAGCTGAAGCTCTGGCCGGTCTCCGGCAGGAAAGGCCGCGCCACTCCAAATGGCAGGCCACAAGGAGGGGGCAAAGATGCGGGTCGGAGGAAAGACGCATCCTCGACCCAGGTAGCGACTGTGATAAACAGTTCCCCCACATAAAAAGACTAAACGACCTCCGAAACAAAACTTTTTGACGGACTAAAAATTAAAAAAAGGATGAAAGTACGAACAGCTGTAGGCGAGGCTGCCACACTCGATGGCGCCATCACTCGGGAATGATCCGATGAATTCAGTTTAATTTAGTTTTAGTTTAGTTTATAGATACAGCGCGGAAACAGGTCCTTCAGCCCAACGAGTCTGTACCGACCAGCGACCCCTGCACATAAGCACATTAACACTATCCTAGGTAGACAAAAATGCTGGAGAAACTCACCCAAAACGTCGCCTATTCCTTCGCTCCATAGATGCTGCCTCACCTGCTGAGTTTCTCCAGCATTTTTGTCTACCTTTTCTACATTTTTCCAGCATCTGCAGTTCTTTCTTCAACACTATCCTGCACATACTAGGGACAATTTTACAATTACACCAAGCCAATTAATCTACAAACCTGTACATCTTTGAAGTGTGGGATGAAACCAAAGATCTCAGAGAAAACCCATGCGATCTTGGGGAGAACAAACAAAATCTGTACAGACAAGCACCTGTAGTCAGGATTGAACCTGGGTCTCTGGTGCTGTAAAGGGGCTGTCCCACTTGGGCGACCTAATCCGCGAGTTCTGGCGAGTTTGCCCTCGACTCATACTCGCAGCATGGTCGACACGAGGTCGTAGGAGGTCTTCGTAACTCTCCTTCATGTTCGAGAGTGGTCTCCACGTACTCGAGGCCTCAGCTAGGTCGCGCCGTTTTTTTCAAAATGTTAAAAAATGACCGCGAGTAAAAATAGGTCGCCATGGAAAAAATCAATACTTTTTTTACTTGTAGGTTTAATCGTAGTAGGTCATAGTAGTTCAGCATGTTCAGGGCCTGTCCCACTTTCACGACCTAATTCACGACCTTTTTTACACGTGGACATTTTCCATCATGCTAGAAAAACGCCCCGACCTACTTGATGCCACACGTACCTATGACTAGCATCACGGCATTCTACAACCTACCTACGATCTCCTACGACCTCCTATGACCTACCTACGACCTCCTACAACCTCCTACGACCTACCTACGACCTCCTACGACCTCCTACAACCTAACTACGACCTCCTACGACCTCGTGACGACCATGCTGCGAGTATGAGTCAAGGGCAAACTCGGCAGAGGTTGTGAATTAGGTCGTAAAAGTGTGACAGGCCCTTTAGTCATGGATAATCGAGGGTAGTCGAAAGTAGTCAAAAGTAGTCATAGATAGTCTTCATCATAGTCGAAGGGAGGTCGAAGGAGATCGAAGGAGGTCGCCTTCACTCTCCATTATTCGGTGTCCAATTTTCCAGATGTTAGTCGTGGCTAGTCGAAGCTGGTCTTCAACATAGTGGAAGGAGGTCGAAGGAGGTCTTCTCCATAGTCGAAGGAGGTCTTCAACATGTCATTTTTGGAAACTCTTCTAAACTCGCCAATTAGGTCGCCCAAGTGGGACAGCCCCATAAAGCAGTAGCTCTACCGCTGTGCCACCGTGCTGCCCTCAATTCTAGCTTTGCATGAGAGTAAATAATATAGGAAAACTCAATCAGAAAGTAAAAACATTGTAACATTGTAAGATGTTAAAACATTGTAAGATGTTGCAAATGTGAAACTAATGTAAAACAGGCTAGAATGGTGAGAAAACATGCTTTACTCTGGGGGGCAGAGAACTAAAGGATAATCATGGAAGGTTGTGTTGGCCGAAATAAAATCTCACAAACATTTGAATAGGACGGATTTTGAGAAACAATGAGGTGCATAAATTGGCAAGACAGCAGTGGGGCACATGAGGCATTTTGTGGCATTTGATGCGGCTCAGAGAGTATTGGAAAGGTTGGGATTTGTTATTGAAATGTCTAGTATTACAAATATCTTAAGAAGAATCCTCCGTCAGCAGGATTTTAGTGCAAATGGAGTGATGTGGAATAGAAGTAGAAAAAAGCTATGATGCCTCAAGATTCTCCAATGAGGCTGACTTTTCAGTCCATCCATGTCAGCCTTTGCAGTCAACCCTATACAAAGCTGCACAACCCTTTCAATTACTTTTGTACCTTCTACGACTGTTTTAAGTGGGCAGACAAAGCAAAAAAAATGGCGCCTTCTCCAGACAGTTGTGTGCACAGGTCCAGTAACTGTGAACTCCTTAATCTATCAGAGTGAAGTATTATTGTAAATAAGCAGAATAAAGACAAAATCAATTAATTTAGCTAATTTCAATGACATATTTATTTTCAGTGTAATTTACACAGAGTGACAAAAATAAAGAGACAGAAAGAGATGAAACTAACAGCGAATGAGATAAGAGGCCATGAGCAAATTTTACAGTTGTGAAACATAAATAATTACAATTGGAAAGAATGTAAATTCCTATTTGTTAAGATTATTTTTCAGTGCCAGAGATATCATTTGGGAATAATTATTGACCTGTTCAAAAAAATTAACTGAATGAAACGGACAGGTTTTTATACAGTGTGTATAGAGTGTATACATAAGGTAACTAAATATTTTAGTGATAAGACTTCTGGTGTGGTACCATTGTGACATAGTGTCTGAGAGGGCAAGGCATCTTGATTGGTAACATCTGTTTAGCTTAGTTTAGTTTCACTTATTATTGTTAGGTGTGCTGGTGTATAGTGAAAAGCTTTTATTTTTGTGCTATCCAGTCAAAGAAAATATCATGCATGATTACAATCAAGCCGTCCACAATGCACAGTTAAAGGATAAAGGGTACAGCATTTAGTGCAAGATAAAGTCCGATTACATATAGTTCAAAGGTCTCCAGTGAGGTAGATGGGAGGTCAGGACCACACTCTAGTTGATGGAAGCAGCACTCAGTTCCCTGATAACAGCTGGGAAGAAGCTGTCCCTGTATCTGGAGGTTTGCATTTTCAAACTTCCTCTTGCCTGATGGGAGAGGGGAGAAGAGGGAGTGACCAGTACCCGATGAGACTGGTCCTTGATTGTGGCCTTGTTGTGGCAGCGTGAAGTGTAGATGGAGTCAATCATAATCATAATCATACTTAATTATCCAAGTATGTGTTGCAACATACAAGGAATATGATTTGCCATACAGTCATGCCAAAAAATGCAACAAAACACACAAAATATATTTTAACACAAACATCCACCACAATGACTCCTCCATATTCCTCACTGTGATGGAAGGCGAAAAAAAAGTTCACTCTCTTCCCTTCTTTGCCTCGAGCCTTCCGTTGACGGGGCGATCATTGGGCCCTCCGCATTGGGGCGATCAAGCTCCCGCATCGGGGGGATCTCAGCCCCCCCCCCCGCGGTGGGCGATCGGACCCTGGGTCGGGGCTGGTCGAACCTCTTGCGACTTGGAGCTTCCCGACATCAGTCTCGACCCGAGACTGCGAGCTCCTGGATGTTGGAATCCGCAGGCCACAGTTGGAGCGTCAATGGAAGGAAGATTGGTTTGCCTGATGTTCTGGACTACATCTGTAACTTTATGCAATTTCTTACGGTCTTGGATGAAGCTGTTCTCAAACCATGCTGTGATGCATCCCAATAAAATGCTTTCTATGGAACATCTGCAGAGATTTGGTGTGGATTGTTGGGGATATGCTGAACTTCCTAAGCCTTCAAAGGAAGTAAAGGCATTAGTGTGCTTTCTTGTCCAGAGCTTCAATATGGCTAGTCCAGGACAAATTGATGGTGATATTGATTGCACCAATTCTGGATTGCATTTCTGTGGTTACTGGATGTATTTGTCCCATTTTCATATTAACAGCAAGATTGCTGTTGGCCTTTATTATCTTTTCTACAAAATGTGACTAATGGGCCAGTCCAACTTCGGCGATTTTTCAGCGAACTGCCTGCGACTGTCAAGTTGCCGGCAGTCGCCTAAAAAACCGGCAACTGGAACGGCGACTGTCATAGTGGAACACACATACATCGCTTCCTTCACCAGCCCGTTATGCAGGCGGGGGACAGGGCAAGCAGGGGGGAGCGAGCGCTCTATGAAAAATTCACACGGGGCAAAGCCAAGTTGAAACGGCCACACACCGCGATGAACAGGAAGGTTGGCGCTGTAAAAAGATGGCTAAAGCACAGTGTACGGTAAGTCCTTTAAAAGAGGGGGGTAGATGGGGGGAGAGGGGGGAGAAGGGGCGAGAAGGAGTGGAGACAACTTTTAAGAAGCCAGAAATACACGGCTGTGAACCTCAGCGGACATTTAACATTACCGGTTGGTTATCCTTGGTTCTGAAAACTACTGCTTACCTTTTTATTTGAAATTCACCGGTCAGCACCGGCTACAACCTACGAGAACCTCCGAGAACATTCGACCTCCTGGTAACCCATTAGGACCTACTGGCGACCCACCTACGGCTCGTGAATTCTTGCTACTCTCCATGGCGGCTTCATTCTAGTCGCCGCTAACTTTTCAACATAATGAGACCCTGACTACTTCCCAGAATGCGGGAGCTCCTCATGAAGGCGACTCCCCGCCAACCACCCGCGAACATGTGGCGACCATGTGGCGACTGCATAGTCTCCTGCAGTCGCCTAAAAAGTCGCCTAAGTGGGACAGGCCCATGACTATCTCAAGATGGTTTTACAACCCCAACTCAATAGAAGAGTACACTCAATCATGAGTACACACTCATCCCACTCCACCCGAACCACACCCTCCCCCAGTATCTTCCCCTGCAAACACAGGAGATGTAACACCTGTCCCCCACACCTTGTCCATCACCTGCATCCAGGGACCTGAGCAGCCCTACCAGGTGAGATAGACATTCAGGTGCACCTCTTCAAACTTTGTCTCCTGCATTCAGTGCTCCTGATGTGCCCTCCTTTACATCAGTGAAACCTAGTGTAGACTAGGCAACCGTTTCGCAGAACACTTGCACTTGGTCCGCCAAGGCCTGCTCGATCTCCCAGTTTCTCACCATTTTAACTTTTCCGACATTTCTGTCCTTGGCCTCCTCTATTACCTGAATGAGGGCACATGCAAACTGGATGAACAGCGCCACATATTCTTCTATAACCCAATTCTCTATTTTAAGTAACACGCCACCCTACTCCCTCTCTCTATTTCTTGTGCTTATCCACCCGCCATCCAAGTGCCAACTCATCTCCCCCCCTGTCTTGCCCTAGTCACCCTGCTTCTTCCCCGTCTTTTGTATACTGGTCTCAAATCCCCGAGTCCCTCATTTCTCCCTTCTTTCCCATCCCCCTCACCCCTTGTAGCTGTATCCCTCCCTCTGGCTTTACATTCCAGTCCTCCTCATCTGACAACCTTTTGTCTCCTTTTTACCTCTCGCCCTTGTCACATACTCCACCCATCTGCTGACCAGCTCTCCACCTTACCTGTATTCACCGATCACTTGACCCCCCCTCCCCCACTTCACTTTTCCAGCTTTCTCCTCACTAATGCAATCTGTCAGAAGAACCAAAGCATCAGCTGTGCATTCCCTTCACAGATGCTGCCAGACCCGCTGAGTTACTCCAGCACTGTGTTTTTTGCTTAATTAAAACAATGATTTGATACCAAAGACCGTGAAGAATATGAAACTATCACAGTAGTTTGTTACTGCACTCTGATACCAACAACTTCTCCACCATTTTATATGAATATATGATGACACATAGCACACATATTTATCATTGATCATAACATTATTGTACTACATGCAATTCTTGTATCTTGGTTGGGCATTTACCCACTGATTATCACCACTCAAGATTTCTTCATTTTATACAGTTCCAAATTGTTTGCTTTCCTTTTCTATACTTTGTTGTGAATCTCCTGCAACCTTAGTTACAGATAATCAGAGGAATTGGAATATCACTTAGCTGTGTTTCTTATCATAATGAGTCAAAACACTGGAAGATCAGGGTCACTTGCACTGCAGTGCTACTAATACTGAGAAACCTGAATAATAGATACTGACCTCATCTACGTATAAAATTGCATAGGAGCATGTTACAATGTTGGCAATACCTAGTGACAGAACTGTACAGTACAGAAACAGACCTCTCGGCCCACCACCTCCACTGTTGAACGCATTTAAACTACTCCCATTTACCACAATAGAGGTCGTTTTCATACCTTACCCTTCCACATATCTCTAATCTCCCTCTCCCCTGACTCGACCCGAGTCTTGACCCGAAATGTCACCCATTCCTTCTCTCCAGTGATGCTGCCTGTCCCGCTGAGTTACTCCAGCATTCTGTGTCTACCTCATTCGATTCATAGCCTTCTGATTCAAGTGCTTGATGCTTCTTAGCATTTTTGTTGCCATGATGGAGTTACAGAATCAAGATACAATGATATCCTTTGTTTATTTATCTTACCATTCATTTTAAATTAATTTGTAAACTTACTAAGGTATTTAACTTTGATTCTCATGGGTTCTGGTATTTACAATAAATACCCCCATGTGTTTCCAACTTCCCTCCAGCCGTTCCTCATTCTTCCCTGCCTTCTTTACTCTATTTCCCACTTGGGAAATGGTGCCTACTTGAACGACTTTCTAATCTACTTTTGACTACGTACAACAAGTTGCTCTCATCAACTCAAGCTCCTAATGCTTCCCAGTGACACCTATCCACTGGCTTATGTCCAAACCCAAGCAGCTCCATAAACGCATACAACATCTATTCCGAGCCAACATAAATACTGACAATTCTTGGTGCCAACCACCACATCATAAACCCACAAGCCACAGATTATTTATTTTCCAAGAACTAATCACGAAACATTTGCTTTGCTGTCTCTGGGTGGAATTGCTCAAATGTTCTTTTCAAATTCCTTCTCTGCAGCTGTGCACTCCTCCCACACAGTTTTTACTGCAGTTGAGTACTTCTTTATCAGATGATTGAGACCAATTTGTGAGGGTTATCATTCTGTTTGGTTAACGGAGGAAGCTTCGCTGGGTAGAGTTAGTATCTGACTCCCCAATTCCATAAATATCATTTTGTAAACCATTCTCCCAGAATGTACCCTCCTGAGCTGTTTTTCTTATGACCGAATGCAAAACTGGCCATTGACAGAATGTTCCTAAACTTACACTCACACCAACTTTCTTTTCCCTTTGTATCACTGAAAATATCTGTGGGTAAGCAAAATTGAAACATCATGAAGTCACTTTTCGACCTGTTGCCGGTCGTGTGTTAAACATCAAAACAATGTAAAATGGAACCGTTTGTGCTCTATGTCTCAAAGAATTTAGATAGGAAAAATAATATACAATAGGTTGCTTATTTAATATAATTCCATTAATCTAGATACATATATTTATTGTGGAATGTGGGAGGAAGACAGGATTTGTTCTGGACTTTTCTCACCTCCAGTTTATCCCCCTCTCCCCACACCCTACTTTCAGTCTGAATAAGGGTTCCAGCCCGAACCATCGCCTATTCTTTCTCTCCAGAGATGCCGCCTGACCTGCTGAGTTACTCCAGCATTTTATGTCTATCTCTTTCTTCTCCTCGTGCTGGGTTGGGAAAGAATTGGATGAATTGCATTCTCTGTGGAAAAGCTATTTTGAAATGAATCAGCATTAATTCAGCCCTTCAATCTAAAACAACTGGTACACAGGCGTGTGCTGTAAGACACGGACTTGCCAACACAGTCAGGGGATCAAATCCAGCACTTTTCCCCATTGCTGGATCCTGCACTGAATTCAATAATGAAACTAAGTCTTGCGGGACGGGTGTTTCAACACAGTGTAACGGTCACAGATTTAGGATGAAAAAAGGGAGGAATGTTAATCCTGGGTTATCATTTTGCATTGGTTTGATTCTCTTTCCTATTTCTGCACTTTTATGTGTTTTGTAAATTAAATTTAAATTATTTTGTCATTTAAAATTTATTCGACCTGAATAGAGTTTAGATATGTCCAAATCGCATTTAAAACCTGTTAAAATTAGGAAGGTCATAGCTTTGCTTTCTGTCTTGACCTTTTGAGGGTATTGGCTCCACAATACAATAACCGAGGCCTAGTTGTGTCTGGACTTTATGTGACATTTAAGGGTGCAGAAGATACGTGAAATAGATCCTTTTTATTTGACTCAGCAACGTGCAGGAGTGCAGGGAGCAATCCACGGCAGCAGCACCAAACTGAAAAGGAACTTGATTCAAAAGTGAACCCCCCCTCCCCAATCTTCGCACATCCCCACTCCTGGACTTTCCACCTCACTTTAACTTCATGTTGTGTGTATGTTATTGTGTTTTATGTCTGTTGGCAGACCAATTTCCCTCCTGGGATAAATAAAGTTGTATCGGATCATATTGTATCATATCGTATTGTAACTTAAAATTAACTGTGAGTTTGGCTTACTTGGCTACGTCACTCTTAGCGAGTCTCAGAAAGTGTCTTTCAATAATCCAATGGCTTAAAACAACAGAACAGCTAAATATTACAAACTGGCCGCATTGGCAACCATTTTAGTGCTGATGACTCCATAAAATGTATCAAGAATAAACATATTTCCCATGCTTCACTGTAAGATAATTTCTGCACGTGTGGTCCATGTCATATGATTCTTTATCGTGGGACCTCATTCATAAAGGGGGAAAAAATAGTGGCATAACAATTTCTTTGTCTCTTCATGCTAATTGGTGATGGTTTTTTAACCCCATAACTTTCAAGAATGGCTAACCATGTACTTAACTATTTCCTTGCTGGTGTTTTTTCTCCAAGGGAAGACTAATAGTGTCTTTCTTGTTTTGGAGTCATACAGTCATAGAGCAATGAAACAGGCCCTTTGGTTCAACTTACCCACGCAAACCCAAGAAGCCCCACCTGCCCACTTTTGAAAAATTAAGGTGTTTAGATGAGTAATCCTCAGATGGTGAAGGATTTACACACAGCAAGGTCTCATATAAATTTGGCAGACAGATACTCAATGTAATAAGGCATTGGGTGAATGGTAATTGTTAGTCAGGAGACTTAATTATTATCCTATAATATGTTATATTTGTCTTAAAGTCACACTTAATGTATGACAATGCTCACATTCTAGAGAGGATTTTGAATGCACGAGTTTCTGGAAAGTAAGTGTCCTGCCATTAAGTCATGACTGGCATATCCTATGTGGCCACATGGAGTACAGGTGGTTCACACCATCCCTCGGTATAGAAAAAAGAATGAATCCAAAGCAATGCTCACTGTTTGGTCAATGCAATCTGCACTGTTAGACAAAGCACAGTATGAGATATGTGTATGATTCACAAGAGCTGACAACAAGTGACGTGCATCTGAAATAGATATTTGCTCTTGTGTTGATGATATTTTCATTTGATTTATGGTAGACTGGTTCTGGGGTTTATGCAACTAAATACTTGTCCCCAAAGAGAGAAACAAAATTGTAGACTCAGTTTTTCATGATAGAACAAGAAAAGTACATTGGGGCAACTCTTCCATTACTATTTGTTTGATATTGTCAACAGATAAACCAGAACATGTTTATTCAGTTCCTGAGCATAGGCTGAAGCAGTGGCTGATGATCTGCAAAACATCATCTCTGGGGCAATCATGTCATACTGTGACCAGTGGTGTGCTACAGGGATTGGTGGTGGGTCCACTGTGGTTTGTCATCAATATTGATGATTTGGATGAGAATGTAGGTGGAATGGTTAGTAAGTTTGCAGGTGACACCAGAGTTGGCACTGGAGTCAAGATGACACCAGAATCTGGATCAAGTGCGAAAGTGGGCCAAGCATTGGCAGATAGAATTTACCTTGGTCAAGTGGAAAATGTTGGATTTTAGGAATTTAACCCAACACAGGTCTGACACAATACATGTCAGAAGTTGAAAGTGCACAGGCTAAAATAATTCATTTCTGCAGCATGACGCTCATTATAGGGGAATATGTAGAAATATATGGTTCATTTTCAAGTTCAGATGGTCACTTGGAGTATTGGGTTCAGGAAAGAATGCAGTTATGAGAATATTGCCAGGACTTGAGGGTTTGGGCTACATGAAGAAGTTGCACAGGCTATGACTTTATTCCTTGGAGTACAGGAGATTGGAGGGTGATCTTATAGAAGTGTATACATTCACGAGGGGCACAGGTAAGGTGAATGTGCATAGCATTTTGTCCATAGTAAGACAATCAAGAACTCGAGGGTATGGATTTAAGGTGTGGGTGAAAGATTTAATAGGGACCTGAGAGCTCTACAGCTCAGATGGAACATCTTGGTCAGCCAGGACAAGTTGGGCTGAAGGGCCTTTTCCATTGCTGTATGATTCGATCTGACACAATTACAAGGAATCCACGAAAATTCATGAGAAATTGGCTACGAGAAGAAATATAAATAGAACATTTTATCTGATTTAATATACTTTAAATGTTTTAAATGTGAATAAAGGCCCGTGTTAAGTCCTCTAACATACAAAAACAAACTATTGTAACAAACCAGGATTAAACTGTTTGTAAATGTCAAACAGAAATATTCAGAAAGAGTAGAAACAAAGAACTCCAAATGCTGGGCCATACCAAAGTTAGACACAAAGTGCTGGAGTAGGCCAGCCTTTTTTCTCCAGAGATGATCATAAGATCATGTGATGAGTAGTATTAGACCATTCAACCCATCAAGTCTACTCCGCGATTCAATCAAGGCTGATCTATCTCTCCCTCCTAACCCCATTCTCCTGTCTTTTCACCATAATCTCTGACACCCCTACTAATTAAGAATCTATCTATCTCTGCCTTAAATATATCCACTGATTTGGCATCCACAGCTTTCTGTGGCAAAGAATTCCACAGAATCACTACCCTCTTGACCAAAGAAATTCCTCCTCATCTCCTTCCTAAAATAATGTCTTTTAATTGTGAGGCTATGACCTCTAGTCCTAGACTCTCCCACTAGTGGAAACATCCTCTCCACATCCAGATGCTGCCTGACACACTGAGTTACCCCAACACTTCGTGTCTATCATTCAGGAATGAATAATTTGGCAACTGGTGAAGAGCAGCGGTGCTTCATTTGGTGTTGAAGCCATTCTCTAAGTTTTGTGTGAATTGAATGTTATAGGAAAAATGTTATCAAGCTGGAGAGGGTGCAGAGAAGATTTACGAGGATGTTGCCAGGACCAGAGGGTCGGAGCTATAGGGAGAGGTTGAGTAGGCTGCGACTTTATTCCTTGGAGTGCAGGAGGATGAGGGGTGATCTTATAGAGGTGTACAAAATCATGAGAGGAATAGTTCGGGTAGATGCACAGAATCTTCTGCCCAGAATAGATGAATTAAGGATGAGAGGACATAGGATTAAGGTAAAGATTCAATAGGAGTCTGAGTGTTAACTTTTTCACACAAAGAGTAGAGGGTGTATAGAACAAGCTGCCAGAGGAGGTTGTTGGGGGAGGGACTATCCCAATGTTTAAGGAACAGTTAGACAGGTACGTGGATAGGACAGGTTTGGATGGATATGGGCCAAACGGAGGCAGGTGGGACATGTTGTCCGGTGTGGGCAAGTTGGGCCAAAAGGTCTGCAAGACTCTATGACTCTATGATGAAAGATTACTGAAATGTTGCCTCTATTTCTCTCTCCACGGAGGCTGCTCAACCTGCTGCAGTTTCTGTTTTAATTTGCAACTGCAGTTGTTGTTTGTAATTTTCTTTTGCAATAAAACTGAGTATATCTTTTTGTTTTGCTAACTGCTTCCTATACCTGCATTCCGTGATCCATGACCACTGAACATCAACATTTTTCAGTCCCACGATTTATAAAAATACCCCGTTTTCCCATTTCTTCTGCAAAACGGGATGACTTTATGCTCCATTTTTCACCTGCCATGTTGTTAGCCTGTCACTGAAGCTGTCTATGTTCCCTGAAGACTATCTGCAAGCTCTTCACCACTCACTTTGTCATCTGGCTTTGTACCAAAACCAACGCTCAATATATTACATGGTCCATTTGGTCCACTCATCCAGATCATTGATATTTTAAACAGCACTGATTTCTGCGGCATCTCACTCATTACAGCTCCGAACTCGAATGTGGGCCATTTATTCATATTCTCTTTTCTGTCCCTTTTGACTCATTTCATGCATTTGCTTTATCCATGTTAACTACTTTATTTGACAATCTATTTTGTGATGCCTTTCCAAAGGTTAGTCTGTGTCCAAATTCACTGGGAAGTTGGTGGGGCAGGGCAGGTCCTTGTCATCACTAGTATCTTGGTCCTCAGCAAAAATCACAAAAATAATGGTATGTTATTGGTTGTAATGGGCTTTGGTCTGTCCTGAGGATATCTTTTGACCATTTTTACCTTACCCTTTCCATGTACCTATCTAACTGTTGGGATAGACCCAGCCTCAACTACCTCCTCTGGCAGCTTGTTCCATACAGCTTTGTGTGAAAAAGTTACCCCTCAACTCCCAATCTTTTCCCCTTCACCTTAAACCTATGTCCTCTAGTCCTCGATTCACCTACTCTAGGCAAGAGACTCTGTGCATCTACCCAATCTATTCATGATTTTATATATCAGAATCAGAATCAGAATCACACTTTATTCGCCAAGTATGTTTTGCAACATACGAGGAATTTCATTGGCCAGGTCAGTCATACAATTAAAAGTAACAGATCACTCAAAACACATTTTAACATGAACATCCACCACAGTGATTCTAACACATTCCTCACTGTGATGGAAGGCGAAATAAAGTTCGAGTCCTTCCCCTTAGTTCTTCCTCGGTCGTGGGCCTCGAGCCCCCGTTGACAGGATGATTCTTAACTCCCGTAGCCGGCGGCGTTCGGGCCCTCCGCGTCGAGGTGATTTGCTCCTGCATCGGGGGGGATGTCAGCTCCCCTGCGCTGGACGATCGAACCTCGCGTCAGGGCTGGTGAATCTTCTGCGACGTTGGGGCTCCCGACTCGGCCTCACCCGAGACCGCGAGCCCTTGATGTTGATTCCACGGTGGTCGCGGTGGGAGCGATCCCAGGCAAGGGATCAGCTCCGATGTGAAGTCCGCGCCCCGCGATAGGCCTCAAATATTATATCTATATTATATTATATTATATTATATTAAATTATATTATATTATATTATATTATATTATATTATATTATATTATATTA
Source organism: Amblyraja radiata (assembly GCF_010909765.2). Lineage (NCBI taxonomy): Eukaryota > Metazoa > Chordata > Chondrichthyes > Rajiformes > Rajidae > Amblyraja > Amblyraja radiata. Next base: position 12,415,053 of record NC_045972.1, on the reverse strand, counting down.
TATTATATTATATTATATTATATTATATTATATTATATTATATTATATTTAAGATCTATTGGGAAAGATCAAATGGCCACATTGGAAAACTTACTCCATCCCTGCTGCTGACATATCTTTACCTATTGTTACATATTTATGTTAATAGCATCATAAATGATTATATATAAATGTATATTAACATATATTGATTATATATTAACATAATTGCTAATTGAATTAATAATCAATTCATGATACTATTGATGATAAAAGCAAATCTGATATTTCATAAAAGCTATCTGAATATCTATTTCCTGTTTCATAAAACTCTTACAAAGTGATTTCACTTGAACCCACTTACATTCATTCAGCATTTTTCTTTGTATGTAACCACCTTTGTTTAGTTGTGATTGCATTTTGAGTTTGCAGTTTGTGTCTTCAATGGTCCTTGAGTTTTTACCTTGACAATTTAACAACAGTTTGACAGTTTCAAAGTTATTGAAATGGGATGCTGACAGAAAAAGCCCATAGGTTAAACTATTTGCTCCACAGAGGAGGAGGCATGCCCTGAAATGCGTCAGTCTGGAGTTCCACCGATCCCTGACTCAACATCTCACTGTACAAGTCTATAGCCTGCAGGGCAGTGAATCAAAAGCTGCACACATCACTTGCTCATTGATTCCATTGAAAGACAGATTTATATTCGTGGTAATTGCACAGAATTAAGCAACCTTAATATTTATTTGACATTAATTAGACAGGGTACCATTTGCGCACAGTATAAAGTTCCCCTGGTCTTTCCAGTTTTATGTTTAATATTTTTTTTAGTGGACAGCATAGTACATCATTGCTACTAATGTATTTGTTATGGCAGTTCCTGCCAGTGGTATGGTTTCACGTTGAAGTTAACATGATGTTCAATAATTATAGTCATAGAATGCTACAGCATGGAAACAGGCCCTTCGACCCAACTTGCCCACACTGGCCAACATGGCCCCGCTACATTAGTCCCACCTGCCCGCGTTTGGTCCCATATACTCCATATCCCTCCAAAACTGTCCTATCCATGTATCTCTCTAACTGTTTCTTAATTGTTGGGATAGTCCCAGCCTCAACTACCTCCTCTGGCAGCTTGTTCCATATACTAACCATTCTTTGTGTGGAAAAGTTACCCCCTCAAATTCCTATTTTTCCCCCTTCACCTTAAATCTATGTCTTCTGGTCTTCAATTCACCTACTCTGGGCAAGAGACTCTGTGCATCTGCCCTCTCATGATTTATTAATCGACAGTTAAAGGCCGAGCCCGAAACAACAAGAACATCACCATTTCAAAAGAAGGCTTTCACCAAAAGAAATCACTACAAGTAGTGCAAAATTAAAATGTATCAAGAAAAAAATGCTTTGACTTCAAAAAGGCAACACCAGAGAAACTTGGAAGATTAGGAAGTATCAGTTGAGAAAATAGATCGCTGATGTTTCAGTTATAAAAGCGTTCCTTAAGGTGCACATTATCCTCGCCAGTACTTGAGTGGATTTGGCAAAGGCCATTTGGTTAACATTCAGGGGACTGAAGCTCTCAGGGTCATCGTTGCAATTTTTAAAGGCAAATCGCGACTGAGCTTTTACCAGAAATAACCGTTAAACTTTCCATCCTGGCAGTGAGTTCATATTTTTGGTTGATGCATTGTGCTGGTCAAGACATCTGTGCATTATCAGAACTGGTGTCTGGATAGTCAAGTCAAGTCAAGTCAAGTCAAGTTTATTCGTCACAAACACATACGAGATGTGCAGTGAAATGAAAAGTGGCAATGCTCGCGGACTTTGTGCAAAAAACAAACAAACAAACAAACAAACAAACTACAAACAGAATGGAACAGAATCACATATTCTTTTACATATTACATATTGTGGGAGGAAGGGAAAAATAAAAAAAACAACAACAAAAAAAACCAAGCAATTTTTAAAAAACAGTAGAATGGTACAGTAAAGTTAGACCCTGGTGAGATGTCCTAATGTCCTAATGGCCTCTGGGAAGAAACTTCTTCTCCACCTCTCCGTTCTCACAGCATGGCAATGGAGACATTTGCCTGATCGTAGCAGCTGGAACAGTCCGTTGCAGGGGTGGAAGGGGTCTCCCATGATCTTATTGGCTCTGGAGTAGCACCTTCTGATGTATAGTTCCTGCAGAGGGGCGCGTGAAGTTCCCATAGTGCGTTCGGCCGAACGCACTACTCTCTGCAGAGCCTTCCTGCCCTGGGCAGAGCAATTCCCAAACCAGATTGTGATATTACCGGACAAGATGCTTTCCACAGCCGCTGAGTAGAAGCACTGGAGGATCCTCAGAGACACTCTGAATGTCCTCAATTGCCTGAGGTGGTAAAGGCGCTGCCTTGCCTTACTCACGAGTGCTGCAGCGTGTAATGTCCATGACATATCCTCAGAGATGTGGACTCCCAGATATTTAAAACAGCTCACCCTATCCACAGTATCTCCATTTCTCCTCAATGGTGTGTACGTCCTCGGATGATGTGCCCTCCTAAAGTCCAATCCACACCCCTTACACACCCCTTACAATCCACACCCCTTACAGCAATACATCCATTGAGATTGGTTTTTGAGATGGACTTCACTCCGTTCACAACTCTCTGCAATTTCTGGTGGTCTTGGCCAGAACAGTTGCCATGCCAAGCTGCTGTGCACCCAGACAGGAGAGTTCCTGCGGCGCATCAGTGGAAATTGATAGAAATTTGTTTCAAAAGAGAAGGATAAAGTAAACATTTTTATTTTGAATTAACTGAGATTTATTTAGTTGTATCATAGAGTTTATTAATGGATTAAGAATATTTTAATTCTTCAATTGATTTTTGATAGTTCTTGCAATTTTTTGTATCTCAGGATCATTCAGCACCATTCTAGTGCTTTACAACTTTGACAGCTGACAGAGCATATGGGCATGGTTTTTTTTCCAACTTGATTCATGGCTGAACCTCCCATATCATGATATAAGATTGCACAGACTCCTGTCAGCACACAGAGCCACACTATTGAGAACAGGGAAACACATAGAAGCAAGTCAAAATTGGGGACCTGCAAAAGATCAATTCATATTTGGTAGGTGTCTCATTGGTAAGGAAAGATATTTCGCTGCTGGTAGCAAGTTCCTGTCCAGAGTTCTCCGGAGATACGTTCGAACAGTTGCAGGTGATTTTTCCTAAATTAGTTTTGTGATGGTATTAAAGACGAAAGATTGACTTGTCAAAGACATGGGCAAATATGCAAATTAAAATTCACCAATAATATTATGATGAAAGCTGTTTAAAAAACCTTCTTAATAGGAAGACATGCGATATACTGTACATCAATGGTCAACCTTCAACTGCTTGTAGGCAGAGCAGGAAGCATTTATTAATATTATAAATAAGGAAGTAAATGCACTATTGCGCTCCAGGTGATGTAAGTCATCTTTGTCTGGCTATGCAAACAATGTTTTTAATTGCCAACTTTGAATCCTGTTAATTGAGAATACAGAAGCTTTATCTTAACATTAATTTGTGGGACTGAGTCCAGTGGTATGAAATATCGTGTTGCATTTGAAGAAGAAAGTCAATAAATCTTTCCTAAATCCATTGAATACCTTCTGATGATATAATCACGCTGCAAGAAATACAAAAGTCACATAAATGGAAGCACCAGTTCTTAGAATGGAGAGCGCAGCAGGTCATTCAGTCTGTTTGAAAAAGGGTCCCGAGTGGACTGGTTTTATAGTCTGCTTCACTGAAGGTGATGGGAAATCAATGTTCCTGTTGTTTCAGAAGTCTAGAACCAAGATTATTTTCCTGTATCTCATTGAAAACAACTAGAATTCAAGTTGAAAGCCGAGATATCCAATGATGGAATGACACCATCGGCACTAAGGCATAGTGGCAACTCAACCCATCTTCAGGCTGCATGTGCAGGAAGGAACTGCAGATGCTGGTTTAAACCGAAGATAGACACGAAATGTTGGAGTAATTCAGCGAGACAGGCAGCATCCCTGGATTGAAGGAATGGGTAACGCTTCAGTTCAAGACCCTTCTTCAGACTGCGAATCTGGGTTAAAATGTGGTCGGAGAACAGGAGGAATCACAGAGGGGGAGCAGCGAGAGAGGATGCTGCAGAACTCTCATCAGAGAAAGGAGGAGAACTTCTTCAGACTGAGGAAGGGTCTCGACCCGAAACGTCACCCATTCCTTCTCTCCAGAGATGCTGCCTGTCCCGCTGAGTACTCCAGCATTATGTGTCTATCTTCAGTGTAAACCAGCATCTGCTGTTTCTTCCTGGACATCACAAGGGAGATATGCAACATAAAGAACAATCTGTCGTGGTTAGAATTGGGTGAATTGCCAGAATGTGATGCCTAATGTATTAGTGGGAGCTGGGCCCTATCCATGAGGTATCAATGTCATTCTCAGTATTAAAGGCAGAACAAGATTCAGAAAAAATATTAGGTGAGTTCAGAGTAGATGTGGATATCATAGACACTTGTTATCCTCCTTTATAAACTGCAATCCTTCACCTAGTGATCAAATTTCAATGAGGGATATAAAATGATGAGGGGAATAGATAGGGTGAATGCACAGAGTCTTTTACCCAGGGTAGGGGAATCAACAACCAGAGGAGATATGTTTAAGGTGAGAGGGAAAATATTTAATAGGAACCTAAGTGGCATTTTTTTCATCAGAGGGTGGTGGCTAATGGAACCAGCTGCCACGGGAGGTTTAAGGTACTATAATAGCATTTAGAAGACATTTGGACAGGTGCATGGATAGGGAAGGTTTAGGGGTGCATGGGCTAAACAGAGGCAAATGGGACTAACTTAGATGAGGTGCCTTGATCGACATGGACAGATTGGGCCAAAGGGCCTATTTCCATGTTGTATCACTCAATGATTCTATGACACTGATCTTCAGAGATTGTTTAAGAACATAATGCTGGATCTTCTGTCAGTGTTCCACAAAACTCTTGGGACTTGACAGTCATGACGCTGTGATTCACAACCCTGATGGGCTCTCCCCAGACAGCTAACACAGAGGCCTGCTTTGCTGGTGTAAGGATAAAGACCACTGTCACGCTCATGACTACTGGTCCTCCAGAACTCACAATCCCGAAATAGGAACCAGCTTCACCAGGAGAACACTGCGTATGACTCCACTACGCAGTTAAGCATCAGTGCCAGGAGAGGTCCCAGAACAGCATGGAGGAGGACCTAAAGTGGGTCTGATGGCCAATTAACACAGTATGAGACCAGTCGTTGAACCAAAATCCATTTGAGTTCTTTAAAATTCGAGAGATTGTCGAGAGGTCAAATTTGATGGGGTGACAGAAGGTCCTCTATATCCACACTCACCCATTATTCCAGGGACTCAATTGCATAGATATCTCTCCAAAGAAGGCTTAAGCCGACATTTCCTCTTCCTCCTGTTTCTGTTCAACATCCATCATCTGAATCGACATGCATTGCTCTCCCTCACAGAAATATTTGGAAAGGGCTTCAGGATAGAGTGGTGGGAAGCAAAGGATTTCTATGCCTTGGACACAATTTTTTTTAGACTGGCACTTGAGGGAAAAAAAAACCCAGTGAATTTGTGGCTATTCAAGCTCCACGAATGCAACCATTTCCTGGACTGACAAGTGGCACAAATAACTTACAGATATATGTCAGTGGAAGTCAGATACAAAAGGCAGAATTTATATGTCAGTGTCTTCAGGCTTCATTACTCAGTGGCCAACATTGGCAGCATTCAGCTTGGATATTTAGAATGAAACACATCCATAAAGTTCAATCAAAGACCGCTAAGGTTTTCAGCACGGTGCAATTTCATATTGATTTTCCTGGAAGTGAATTACAATAACGGCCACTTCCAGGACATTTTGGTTCGTTCCAGAAATCTGCAAGGTTCCAGAGTTTCCCTTCTGACTCTGACCCTGACCCGGTGTCCGCATCAGTCATTTATAAGATTTATTTATCCCCAAGCAATGGTGCCCCAAAGAGTATAATGGGAAATCTTAGACAAAGGAGAGTCTTGTTTTGGTGGTGACTGTAGATAAGGAACAATAGATACTGGATTGTTGATGAAGACACAAGATGCAGAAGTAACTCAACAGGCCGGGCAACACCCGTGCAAGCAATGGATAGCTCATGTTTCTGGTTGGGACCCTTATTTTAAGATTAGCAGCATGGTGGCACAGCGGTAGAGTTGCTGCCATACAGCGCCGGAGATCCGGGTTTGATCCTGACTACAGGGGTGCTGTGTGTGCGGAGCTTATACTTTTCCTCGTGACCTGCGTGGGTTTTCTCCGAGATCTTCGGTTTCCTCCCACGCACCAAAGATATACAGGTATGTAGGTCAATTGGCTTGGTATAAATGTAAATTATAATCTGTGTGTATGTGTAAGTGTGCGGGGATCGCTGGTCAGTGCGCACTCGGTATGCTGATCGGCCTGTTTCCCTGCTTTTTCTCTAAAACTAAAAAAACTAAAACTGTGTGAAGTTGGTCACTTCTTCTTCTTCTTGCGTATGGCATGCACAGCCTAAAGTTGTGGGACAACTTGTTCTATTTGATCTTACTTGATTGTGCACGCCAGGTCGATTGCATTCGTCGAAACAGGGCGGACCACGTGAAGGTTGCAATCTCCCACCCCAAGTTGGTCACTAACTGGCCTGTTATCCTTTTGCTTGCCCCCACTACAACAGCCTCTAACCCATCTATCTTGTTCCTTACCCCAGCAATCTCAGGCATCCCCACCCTGACATCCCCACCACCCTCAGCTTTCCCAAATTCCCTCGATCCCTTTAACTCCCCCCCCCCAAAAAAATGATCATTGGATTTGAAAACAAAGATAAGCTTTTTAAAACTGAGCTGCTTGTTAAGTGGGATCCAATGCTGGTTGAAATAGATAAAAGTAATTCATCAATCTCTTTTATAGAAATAGCAAATAAGGTTTAACTTCTGGGAAGTTAATTGGGTTTTGATTGAATTTCATTGTATTCTTGCCTCGGAATCTTTCAGTCAGTTTGTCTCTCTTCCATTTTTTGATGATATTTGTCGAAAGTGAGTGGCTCCAGCGTTCATTCTGGGAAAAACCTTCAAAACCAGTGCTCAATCGAGTGAAACGGAAGTGATGACCAAGTATATTAAGTTTCTTCCATTTTGCATTGCCCAGAGACTTGTAGGACTGACATAGAGGAAGCCCTCGATATTTACCTGCAAAGGCTCAGTCATGCACTGTCCTAGAAATTAAATATTGTTTCAACCTGGTTCTGTTTTTCTTAGTTTACTTTAGTTCAAAGGCACAGCATGGACACTGGCCCTTTGACCCACCGAGTTTGCGCCAAACAAACAATCACCCGTACATATTAGGGACAATTTAAACAAGACAATTATTCTGCAAAACTGCACGCCTTTTTAAAGTGGGAGGAAACCAGAGCACCTGGAGAAAACCCACGCGGTCACAGGGAGAACGTACAAACTCAGTACAGACAGCACCAAAGTCAGGATTGAGCCTGGGTCTTTGGCACTGTGAGGCAGCAACTGTGTTGCCACTGTAGTTTTTCTTCCAGTTTCCCTCCAATTGTTCCTTCTTTGTCTTCGTCTTGTGAAGTGTGTACTGATGTCTGGATATACAAGTGCTGGCGACTCTTATCAAATCGTTCATTCACTGTGTGTGTACCTGCATAGTACATTGCAACAGGGAGTCCAACACAGAGAAGTTCTGACTCTAATCTCAGCTCTTTCCTCATTCAAGGCCCACACACTTGCAATTCCAATGCAGGCCACTGAATAATAAATAGGAGCCATTTCTGCATTTTCCTTCCCCAGGTCTGAGTCTATTTTATTGCAGAATTTGTCCACTAAATCATAATATCAGACAAGATTTAAAGGGCTACAGTCCATAAAGTGTGTGGCAGACAAGCAGATAGGAATTATTTGTTATTTGTATCAAAAATACACCATTAAATCAGAAACAGTATCAGTGCTTGATATGCACATTGCAGTGAAAGCAGCGTTTTCCTAATCAGCTTTTCACCCACAACAGTATCTGTTCATGGGCGTTCAGTTGGGATGTCTTCAGTTTGGGCATGCAGGGATAGTAATAAACGTATTTGCTGAGAAGTTCATCGCTGCCATTATTCCAGTAAAATTTCAGGCCTGGTCTTCTGGCTGGTCTAGGCTGGAATCACTTCAAGGCTGGGAGGGAGGCAAATCCCTTTTGATGAGCCCCGGGAGCCCGATCCTACTTGGAGGGCACTTAAAGTTCCCGATGTTGGGGGAGTCCAGAACCAGGGGTCACATTTTCAGAATAAGGGGTAGGCCGTTTAAGACTGAGATGAGGAAAACCTTTTTCATCTAGAGAGTTGTGAATCTGTGGAATTCTCTGCCACAGAAGTCAGTGAAGGCCAATTCACTGGATGTTTTCAAGAGAGAGTTAGATTTATCTCATAAGGCTAACGGAATCAAAGGATATGGGGAGAAAACAGGAACGGGGTTCTGATTTTGGATGATCAGCCATGATCATATTGAATGATGGTGCTGGCTCGAAGGGCCCAATGGCCTGCCCCTTCACCTACTTTCCAGGTTTCTATGTTTCGAAAGCGGAGAAGTAAGTCTGAACACTCTTCTGGCTTGAGCTCGACTGTAAAGTTAAATTGCAAACGGCAGACGCCGACAATCCTCTGATGATGCAATCGGTCTCAATCTGCAATGTCAACCTTAAACCTTAATAAAATCCCAGCTGTGTGGACAGAGGACATTGGAGTGGTTGGGAAGTGGCAGGTGGGGGAAGGGTGGGGGGGGGGGGGGGGGGGGGGGGGTGATCAGGGAGGAGGACAAAGTCCCTAGCTAAAGAAGCCCATGGTTTCTCCGTGACATTGGAGATGTACATTTGGTCATCTGGTACTAACTGAGCGAAGCTGAGAAGAAACTGTGACTGCTTCCTCCTTGGGACTCTTTGCTCTCCTTAGCCTGGCAGATGACCACCACTGACATGCTATGAAGGTCTGAGGTTAACATTGTAGACTGAGCCAGATGGTGTCATCACAGGACTGGCGGCTCGGGACGTTTGCAGTTTAATTTTCAGAGCAGGCCAGAAGAGAGTTCATGTCTCCATCTCTGCTTTAACTGCCTTCTGTGCAGGGTGAGTTAAAAATCTGGCCACAGATATTTTCATTTCACAAGCAATAGTGCAGCATTATTCTTTGTTTAGGAAGTACCTCATTCGTTTTATAATGTATTTTATCTGCATTTTCAATCTGCGGTTTTCTATTGGTTTTCCCCTTTTATTCCCTTCTTTTATAATCAAAGAGCTGTGTGTATATCCGTTCTACAACTGGCTGGCAGCCGAGTATGCTGAAGACTGCCAACACAAGTGGTCCACCATGAATCTCCTGATCAGAAGCATATATTTCATAGGGCAGAATTAAATGAATGTTTTATTTTCCCCATGGTGGGACATATCAGCTACTGTAACAGGCTAGATGAGAGCTGCTGTCGTTAATCACACATATTGGCTGGTGGGATATATCAGCCAACAAAGCTGCCTGAGTTCAAACTGATGAGACTTATATAAGGCAGTGGTTGGTTAGCTGCAGCCAGAAGTCTCTGTACAAATATAATTCGTAACTATTGTCAGGCATAACTTCATTCCTGCATTATCAGATTGTTATAAATAATTCAGTAAATAAAATGGTATTTGATTAGGCAGAGTTTGAAATAATATCGCATGTGTTGCTTTGGTAGATCTGAAGTTATTGTAACATTGTTTAACAGGTTTAAAAATGTTTAAATATTTTAAAGTTTCTAGAATGTCATTTTTAGTGTTCCTTCTGCTGATAGCAAAGGCAAATGCTTCTCGAAAGTAAATCAATGTCAGGTACATGATATTCCTACATTTTCACAATCTCTCATTGTAACAGATTGCAAAACTTTATTTTGTTTTACAGTCATGGAGCAGTATCTTTCAAGAAACCTCATAACAAGCATAATTTAAATGCGAGCGTAAGCATTGTTAAGTGCCCCTCACTCACACTTGTCCTCCTGGACATGCATGCTAATGCCCCTGTCCCACTTAGGAAACCTGAACGGAAACCTCTGGAGACTTTGCGCCCCACCCAAGGTTTCCGTGCGGTTCCCGGAGGTTGCACGTAGTGGAAGCAGGTAAGGAGACTGACAAAGACCTCCGGGAACCTCCGGGAACCGCACGGAAACCTTGGGTGGGGCACAAAGTCTCCAGAGGTTTCCGTTCAGGTTTCCTAAGTGGGACAGGGGCATTAGCATATGATGAGCGTTGGACAGCACTGGGCTAAACTCGTTGGAGTTTAGAAGTTTGAGGGGGACCTCATTGAAAGTTACAGATTAACAAAAGGCATATATAGAGTGGATGTGGAAAGGATGTTTCCACTGGTGGGAGAGTCTAGGACCAGAGGTCATAGCCTCAGAATTAAAGGGCGCTCTTTTAGAAAGGAGGTGAGCAAAGCTTCAACTCAGCTTTGCCAGCTGTCAAAACTATCACCGCCTTTCAATGATATTTATAATAATTAAAAATAATTGAAAGGCAGTGATTTTTGACAGCTGGCAAAGCTGAGGTGAAGCTTTGCTGACTATCAAGACTTTGAGTTTTGTGGGTGAGACTTAACCTGGCCTGATCACCTGTCTCAACTCTGATGCTCGAGGACCTGCCATTACTCAAGGCCTCCCTACATAGGCCCAGTGCCATTAGAGAGACATCACCTCAGGAACCTGTTCACAAGTTCACAAGTTATAGTAGTAGAATTAGGCCATTCGGCCCACTGAGTCCACTCCGCCATTCAATCATGACTGATCTCTGCCTCCTAATCCCATTAAACAATATTTTTTCAACACAAAAGAAAAAAATATTAACAATTTCAAAGATAGCAGGAAAGAATAAAAACAAAATTAAATAATTCAAATTTGAAGAAACAAGGAACTGCAGATGTTGGTTTGTACAAAAGGACACCAAGTGCTGGAATCACTCAACGGGTCAGACAGCATTTCTGGAGAACAAGGATAGGCAATATTTCAGGTTGGGACTCTTCCTCAGCCTTCAGTTGAGTAACTCCTTTAATTCAAGCTTGAACCTTCCTTTCTTCCCTCTACACCTCCGCAATCTAACCTGGCGGAGGATCCAAGAGGAGACTCCCCAGTGTAAATGCTGGAGGATCTGGAAAATCCGCTTCACCACTGGACTCCATGAATAGCTGAAAGGAGCCAGCAGATTATTGGAAATGTTTGGCCACCCCTGTGTGGGAATCCTGAACATCCCCCGGAATCTATCCGGCATTTCTAGGTGCAACTGTTGGTATTTTCCAGCATTGTTTCGATCATTGCTGAAAATATTCTTGTTATGTTGGCTGATGTCGGTATTATGGGCTAACGTCAAGCAGATATTATGGATAGTTTCGTGAGCTGGGTTTTGAGTGTTTAAAAATTTGTCCATGTTAAATGTAGTGAAGATTAAACACTATTGTCACAGTGCTGAATCCAATGCATTTGTATTCATCTCTTTTTAGCAGTTCAATGATAATTTGTAGAGACACTGGGATCTATAACATCTCCATAAATGTTGTATAGATTTACTATTTGGTGTTTGAAATCCTGTTAGGCTGCTTTCTTATCTATCACAGCTACAAGATAATAAGCTGTGTCAGGTAGGTAATAGCCAATAAGTGCCCCACAGAATGAGCACCTCCCACCATTAATTATTTGTTTGATTTATTTAATTGAATGCCCTGTAGATCTCAGTGTTAGACAATAGTCAGCTATGTACTAAAAATGTGGTTTAAAAAAATGCCATGCTATATACTATATTTAAAAAATGCTGCTGCAAAAGGCCAGAACAGGTCAGTTGGTTGCACCAAGTGTAAATGCAGCTATACATGATTATTTCTTACTTTTTTACAAGCAATAAACAACCTCAATAAAATCAGCCTGAATTGCAAGTACGTATTTAGTGATTACTATTTTAATCGAACAATTAGCATGATAATTCCCAGAACCAGCAAATATCAATGTAATACAATGTTTCATAGGTAATGGACAGTCCTAGTGAAAAACAAGTAATCACATTAAAACATAAATAGAAAATGTTAAAGGAGGAAGCAAAAATGAGCTCTTTTACAGTTTGCATAAATTGTATCCATGGTGAGTGTAATCTCCAAATCAGATTTCATTGAAAATACAAAAACTAAACCGCACTACGTTGCGTACATTTTGGAATTCTTCAAATAAAGCACGGCATGGACAAAATCACCGAATCATAGGATGGGGAGCAGAGGAGGAGGCCATATGGCGAATCAGTCTGTCGTCTGATTTCTTTGAAGACAAATCAAAGTAATTCATCCCTCATTCTTTTCCCAAATTCCTGCAAGTTCATCTTCCTCAAACTTTTAAACTATCTTCTATTCAACAACCCACCGAAGAGTGCATTATAAACCCTGACCACTTGTTAATTAGAAAAAGTTTTACCTTGTGTCTTTGCTGATTCTCCTGCCAAGCACCTTAAATATAAGTTGCCTGAGCATTGGCCCTTCAGCCATTGGGAGCCATTTCTCCAGATTATACTCTTTCTAAATTGTTGTTAATTTTAAGCACTATCTGATCCTCTCTCAGCCTTTCCCACTGTAAGGAGAAAGACACCAGCTTCCTCAGTCTACTTACATATCAGTAATCTCACATCCCTGGAACTATCCTAGCTAATGTATTCCAGGCATCAACTGAAATATCTGCAGACCATATAATAGGTTTATTTTGCACTCTTGGATAGGCTGAAGGAAAAAGCTTGTCAACTGTTCAGTAATTCCTTCCTCTCCCTTTCTATCCTTTTGTGCCAGTTTATGGTTTATCAGCACCATTATCAGTTGGTGCGCCGCTGAATTTTCCATCCCCGCTCATTCACTTTTCCAAAGGGAGGATCCTATCTCCTTCACTCCCTCCTGTGCTCGATATCCGAAGTGAATATCTGCACAAGGCACAAACCCATCTCATTCCATAACTTAATGTTTAAAAGGACAGTAAAAGGACAGCAAAAACCACCCCTCTTTTTCTCAGAAAACCATTATTACTTATATGAACCAGCTTCTCGTGGATTATTATTCCATATAAACATATTAAGAAGATGTAAGATATCTGCACGGACTGTTAAAAGTCGACTTCTGCGTATCTGCTTAAGTTTTTAATGTTAAGATACTCTGTGAGTTTTCTTTCAAAAGGTCCTTCAAATTTCATCCCGTTAATTTCTTGGCGACAAAATAGAAGTTTTCTGTTACATTTATTACTCCTGTTTGTGGTTGCACCCTCAACATCTGCTCTGACTGATGCATAATTATGAAACGCAAACGTTTCTCTCCTCGAGGTACGTTTCCTATGCATGTCGCTGAATACTTTTTCTGTCAAATATTTAAAATCTACTAACATAGAAATGACTGCCAAGCACCAGCTTTTTGCTAGGTAATGATTTTTTTTTACAACATATGTTTACTTAGTTGTGGAATTTCAAATGATCTGTTAAAAATGGGGTGCTTTATTCCAAACGCAGCAATGAAAGTCAGTGTTTACCTTTTCCATATTTATGCCGATTTATTTGGTTTATGTGGCAAAATATCTGTAGCCAGAGTTTAAAGGACCAGCTTTGTTTGCCAAGGTTTAAAGTTGCATTTTCATGTATAAACCTTATGATCAGCAGCGTATAATTCAGCTGTGAACCAAACATGTGCAAGTTATTAGATTTACTGGGAAAAGCAAAAAATGGCGCCAGTTAACAATCACAACCACAAAATTGTACATAGGACTTGAGTACATCTACATGCAGATATTAGCAGTGTGGTATCCTATCTTTTAATATGCTTTTACCATCATCTGCATTTTTTTTGTTAAAATTGACACTTAAATGTGCTTTGACTTCAAGGCTGATGTGGCTTTGTAACTTTATGGAAGAAAATTGAAGGGAAAATTACATCTTATACAATATTACGAATCAGGATCTATGTTCTCAAGAAGAATACAATTTATTTTTTAATTATCAGTTTTGAATAGGTCTAAATTAATGATGCAATTGTATGTGTATGTTCCTTTACCACAAGCGATCTTAATGTAAAGTGTTTGCCATCACGGTTATGTTTTGCATGTAGGATTTCTGAAAAGTCTTGGGTTGATTAATATTATCCATTGTCCTGTAACCATGGCAATAGGGTCAGCACATATAATACTTAATTTAATCTTCCCACTGCTTGTGTGCATCACCAGTGTCCAAATAATAGGAAGTCTCGCGTTTTGTGACTGTTATTATCTGTATCACCAGACCTTCACATGACCAAGAGGAATAAACCCATTTTATTTAATATATGCAGTAAAATTCCTACACCCCATCCCCCACCACCCCAATCACACACATATACACAGTTGCAATACAGTACTCTTAAGGATTTTGATAGGTTTCCATCAGCTCTGTGGGTTTATAAGCATGTCGTTCAGTCAAATGAACCTTTGCGGATTCTCATTGCTGATACAATTGACTGCAGAGTCTGATGGTGTTGCTAGCCAGGTGGGTCAAGTGCACGGCTTTATCTTCATTTGGCCCAGACCTTATGTTATCTCATCTTAAAAGCTGCGCTGGCTGGAATTGGGAAGGGGGTGGGGAGGAGTTGCACAGACAATTGGACGAAGAGCCAGACACAGACTAAGAGAGGGCAGGGAGGGATGTTTTCTGCATGCAACTGCTGACTGTTAATCATACTCGGTGTTGTATTGACTTGTAGTATGTCAGCAGGCAGTATAGAACAAGATAAGAGCTGAATTTCATGCCCATGATTTCAGTGTGTTTGAATCTTTCTTGGTGAAGCTAGACCAAAAGCAGTAACGTTCAATTTACCCAATAACGCTTCCTATTTCGAGTTTGTTGCTACCTAGTGCAAAAGGTACCACTGTTTCACCAAGCATGTCATAAATTTTTATGTACGTTAAAAAAAATCCCCTTTTTCTGAAAAATAATGCCACAAACACACTTAATAATCTAGCGTTATCTTGTAAAAAATATTAAAACATTCTGGATGATGAGTACTGCTGAGTATATCAAGAAAAAAAGATTACTAACCATAATCTTCTTTATTTTTTCTCTTCTGGATTAATGTATTTTCTATATTTTCATTAATTCTGATCACCTACAAATTTTAATGGCAAGAGATTTTTTTTTTAAATCTCCCACAAAAAAAATTGGAGCTATTAAATAGGATTAGCGATGGGATTTTGTTTTCTTTTTTAAAATGCACAATATTGTCAGCTGTAGCATTTGTCACAAGGTTAACTCATTTTGCTTTTATTTTTATAATTCATTAAACGTCACTCAGAACATGATTTAAGAAAAACGGCGATGGAAAGCAGAATAAACGCCTTACATTAAAGCAAACCTACATGACTGAATCTTTTTTGTGATATACCTACTGCTGTATACATTCACGTGGCAGGCAACTATAATAAGATGAAGCGCGTAAAAAATATCAGCATCTAAGAGCACCCAGGAGCAGTGATAGACTGGTGTATTTCAGTCATTTCTCACTCTAGTTATTATGTACAGTATATGTTATGCAGGCACCATAACGCCATGAGATTTCTGCATCTTTGCAAGTTTTTTTTGATTGCCAATTTTCACTATACAGTTGAACAGCTACAACATTTCCCATGTTGTCTTTGGCCTCTGAATGGAAATGCAACCATCAATGGATATTGAGTGTCAGTTTGTATAATAAATACGAGCGTAAGACACATTCTGCATTTTACATATCAATTCCTGATTTCTTTGCGTATGTTAATGGCGGAGGAGCACTTTCTGTGCATTATCCGTTAAAATTAAAATAAGCTTTTAAGGCTTACACCCTCATTACACATATTAGAATGTCAAAGCCAGCAGATTAACAAAGGGTGGATAAGGAAATGGCCTGTAATGGTTCAGATTTTTTATAGAAGGGGTCAGAGGGTCTTTGATGCACACAGAATATATGATAAATAAATTCTGAGAATCCTGGTTTCATTATTTTAAAGATTGCTAACAATCTTTGATTTGATAAATAAAGTGATCTTGTGTTATTTTGTGGAGAGATAATATTTATTATCAAGCCTAATTTTGATTTCCTTGTCAAAATTTTACAGAAGCAATTTTTTTGTTGGCAATTCCATAGTATTTCATTTTAACAAGAAGCTTACATTGGGAGTCAAGACCCATTTGTCAGATGTTTGGGTCCGTCTTACATCCCCCTCAGCTCCAATTCAATTTTAAGAAGCCACGTGAGCATATAAATATTTTTGCAGCATTTAGTATTTTTAATAAAGTTCTTGCATTATTTAATAGTGAGGTTAAAAAGGCAGCTGGTGTATCGTGTTAACCCCCATCTGAAAATATGATGGGATGCGCTGCCTGGTCTGGCAAACATTTATCATATGTCCGAATCTAGCCCATTGACCACAGCTGCCTTGCTTTCTATTAACCCAGCGCAAAAATTTGGATTTTCACTGTCGACTGTGAGATCCCCATAAGTCATTCATTTACATGTACTAACAATCTTGGGCTTTAAATCTTAAATTTATTGCACGCAGGGCTGATGACAGGCAGCCCCTGTCCTTCATCTTATAGATGCTCTTGATACCCCAGCAAGCCTTTTGTTGGTATTGATGTAAACATTACCACAAATCACCACTTAGGGACTAGAAACAATTGACTAACTGTTTTCAGATCCAATACACATAACTTGATCAGACACAAAGTTTAAGTACAGTTAGCCTTGGCAACATCAACTAAAGCTGAAAATAGTGGCTGTTAATGGGCCACACAGTAAGAGCCTGCAGCCAGGATCATCCCAGGGAGAGTGTATGTGGCAGTATAGTCAGAAAACTGTGGCAAGTGGTCAGCTCGCTTTCTAAAAGTGCCTCCGTTTCCTTGGAGAGCTTTTCAAAGAAAAGCTGATTTGTTTATAGTGATGAAGTAGCAGTGGATCGTTTGTTGTTTTTGTGCCTCTGACCCTTCAGTGTAAAATGCATTTCTTTTGTAACGAATCTTCTCGGCACGTTATTCTTCACATTTTGTGAGGTCCCTGATGCGGGGCAACACCTCCCAATTACAACGGCTGCCAGAAGCTAATTTGGTGATCATTGTGAACTATAATGGAGGATTGTGCAAGTCTATTGAGGTATTTGCATACTGTACATACCATGAATGTGGAATGGTGACTAGCCTTTTGCAAAATGGCAATTATGGGTCATTAAGCATTCAGCCTGCAGAAAGCAGCTGAAGTCTGATTTTTTGAGCGAGTGTTTTTATTTCACAACAGTACATTAGCTCCCAAAGCATTGTATGGTGGATCTCAACCTTCACCAATCTGTCCTTTTATTTTTCCATTACTTTTCCTTTGCTACACAGATTCTTGTGGAACTGCCTACTTCGTGGAGAGGGTAGCGATGGGAAGTGGTTACTTTGGATACTGTAGGAATGATTGGCAAGAGCATTCTGACCCATGGCCACCTCGCACTGTATGAGAACTACTGCTCTCTCCACATACTACAGACAGGCCCGTGCTGCATCCTATGACTGAATTATACAATGACTGATTTATTCTATGAAGGCACTCAGAGGGGGAAAAAAAGGCAGAGTGATGAAGAATTGAATCAAGGATATGTAATATAGGTTAGCTAAGTAAGGGATTGTGACAGAAGAAAAATGGCAACAGTGAACTGATTAAGTTACTTTTATAAGTGTGAGCTATTTTAATCACATTTCTCTGGCTGTGACCAGATAGAGTTTTAAAGGGATGAAATTGCTGGGCCATCCTTCACCTTGAATTAAATCTGATATACATGCATACAGCCAACCAGATATTGCGTTTACATATTCTTACACCAATTAAAAGAAACATTTTGATCAACGGAAAAAGTGGTTGTGTTGCAAATAAGATCTTTCATTTCCTTTTGAAGTAAATGAATTGGCAGGGAATACTTTTGAGTCTGAGACTAAGTGCAGATGTAAAATTAGAAGAAGAAAGATTTGATAAACCCAGCAGCATTTCGGAAAGCCATCCTTCAGAAAGCTATGCATTTTTTTTTTTTTAATATAAATATTGGTTTACTCGAAAAGGGGAAATGAGTCTTTGAAAAAGCCTAATTTGTAAAAGTTAAATCAATACATGTACAAAACACTTATTGTTAAAGCAAATAGGAAAATAATATAAATCACATTCACAGCACCAGGCATGTGAATTTTACAATATAGTGTAATGGTTATTGCAGAATAAAATAGCATTGAGATCAATATTACACCATATTTCTCCCTCTTTTAATCACCTAATTTGTGAAATGGCATTGGAATTTCAAATCTCATTTAAACATTTGTAGAAATAGGGCATAAATCATTTTGAATTACTGGAACACTCTAATTTATTGAATTGCATTAGTAATTAGTAATTGAAAAATATTAGAGATCTACTTTCTATACAGTAGTTACAGATAAAGAAAAGAATTGAGAAGAAAGATGCAAAAATAATCGGTCCTGACTGTATCTTCCTTTCCTTCAAAGCTAAATCTCTGTAATTAATAAAGTCATTTGATGCTGTTAAATGTTGCGCTCGGTTTAAAAAATCTATACTCGTGGTTACAGTCGATCCAATTTAACTAAAGCTGTGTCTCATGTGTTTGCATCTTAACTAGTCAGCAAGTGTTTTTCAAACAGCCATAGTATATTTTTTCAGTAATTAGCAACAAGTAAGATAAAATACATTTGCTTTAGAATTGTACTGGTAATCTGTGGCTATTTTACTTACTCCTGTTCAGTTATGTTTCTAAATTTTGCATAAAAATATAAAAATATTCACACTGCACAGTTTGTCACTGAAAGAAATAGAATCACTTAGTGAGAAATGAAAAACTAGGCAAGTGATGTCGTGCACTTCAGCTTCACTCTATCCTGCTACTTCTGCATTCACTGTAAAACACTGAATGCCAATATAAAAGAAATCACAAAGAATTATTCATGACATTTCTTTGGTTTATACAATTCTCCTGTCTTACGTTTAGATAAAAAATGGGGTCATCTTTATTGCTGTGTGAATTTGATCACATCATTGTAACAGAAAATAATTTACTTTTTAACCCTTTGAGGTTCTTGGCAGCTCTCTCAAAACGAAGAGCAGAAAATAAACAAATTGCAAATGCAAACGCCTTCTTGCTGTTCAAAGCTTCGGTGTAAAATTTATTTTTGGTTTGTTTGTGTGCTAGAATTGCAGCCTCTTATTTGTATTGCAGTTAGAAGTGACAATTTAGGGGTCTTTTGTATCTACAAAGAAAAGTCAATTTTCAGGAGCTGAGCAAATATAAATGTCAATACCAACTGACCTTCCATCATTAATGTTTGGCAGGTTATATAAAATGTGTGTTTAACTGAAGGATTTAATTGTCTTTATTATCAGCACCGTTCACAACTATCATGGTGATTTGTATTTTGTCTCTTATTAGGCACAAGCACACATCCATTGCCATTAACAATTTCTCAGAACTATTTAAATAGTTACCAAAACATAAAAAAAAAAAGAATGTAAATGCCTCAAGAAGTTTACTGCAGATTGTGTTTAAAAGATATTTGGTAATTCTTTACATAAAACCATAAATATAAAGCAATTCAGGAATTTTTTTTACAACCTTGAAATAATCTACAAGGATTTAAGCAATGTTAAAAAAAAAATATTTTGTTTAAATGAAAAGGAAGCTATATCTCCATTTGGTGCATAGAGAGAAGGCTTTGAATATAGATGTATGAGCAATTTTATTTCACTTTATAAATATTAAGCTGGAGCATTAGTTTGGTCTGTGGAATTGTCATACAAAATCAACCTACAGAATATTTGGCCCATTTTCATTTTGCATGGCTTTGGGAAAATATATTAAAAAAAAATACAAAGAAAATAGTGTTGAAATATTGGAACATGTGACATAACACGTAGGTAAAATCCATGGCTCATTCTGTGACAGTGAAAAATTCAAATTTCAAAAAACTTTACACTTGAGAATTACGTTTATAATCATTCTTTTAACTCACTCCATATTCTACAACATTGGAAATGCTTCAATCATAATTAGATGGAGAAATGCTTAAAATATCTTCAGATATAATGAGAGGAAATATATGGAGTATGCAGTAAATAAGCATGTTTCTCAAAAGTAAAATAAACAATTAAATCTTTAGTGTAGAATACTTTCACGTTCATTTAATGTTGTGTAATCCTATTGTGAACTATGAATAGTCACTAAAATCGATAGGTTCTAAAGAAATTAAAAGTAATTTTAATAAAGATACTTCAAAATTGTTTAAATTAAGTTTGTTTTCAGGTTATAGTCTGTTTGAATATGTTTCATTTTGGTATGACTCCTTTCAGCTGCAATGGGTTAGTGTGTGATGATTATAGCTTCAAACATCCTTTGTCCATCTCATCTCTGCCTACTACTTCAGGGCTGAAAAGATCCCCGTACTTTTTCTGGTCACATTTGTGTGTAATTTTTTGGGGGAAAACAGTGTTTTCTTAAAATGTTAAAGAAGAAATATTTATCGGAGCACAGCAATAACTGAGGTCATTCGGTAAACGTCAGTCAAGTCGACTTGACGACAGAGGTATACAGCTCCCTGCCCAAAGGACAACTCAGCAGCGTTTTAAGGGGATAGAGAGCATGCAATGGAAATAACGCAGATTTAGAAAAACAGAGCAGGGGATATTGGGGAGGAAAACAAGACCCCCTGCTATTGTCATCAAGCTAGGAGTAATAAAAACAGGTACTATTTTAACTGCTAATGCTTCCAACACTTTCTTTACCTTCTTATCAAGCATAGGGAAGATGATAGGGAAAGTCAGTCATTAATTATTGCTTTTTAAAATCTTGTTGATATCAACACAGTTTTCTTTGCAGATTGAAGATAGATGCTTAATGGAGTGGTTGAATGTGCACCTTGAATTCCACAAGCAGGATAGTAATTGGGCAGAGACAGAAATTACTTTTCTTTAGTTATCAAAAATAAAGCACACATTTAAACCTTGTTTTGTAAAGTAACTTTACTTACTCATTTGGACAACGTAAGCAATATGCACCAGTGCTGCCTTATTCCAATTTGCACCTGTCTGTCAAGCCCCCTTTTGACAACTGGCTGTGCCAATTTTGTTGTCTTCCTAGGAAGGGCGAGGGAAGAAAACACTTTTCTTATCATAACTCTTGGCCCTTGAAATGCCATAAGCAGTTTCCGATATTATTAGCAGTCCAGATAAAAAAAGATCACTTGATAAATGCCATATTGGAATTTCCTTCAACCAGTCATCTCGCTCCCTCTCTCAGTTGGATAAATTTGCTATCAGTAAACAGGCAGACCTTTATAAAAGGGATAAGACTTGTGAGGGGAAAATAATATCAGCATTTATCTCAGATATTTCTTGAATATGGTCCGACTGGATTCAATCTAATTTATTAAAAAAATGAAGACAGCAGATCAAGGTCTGTAAATAATCAATTGAAATGTCAATGGTTATGAAACTGCAACATTTCCTAACAATTCATCGTCAGTAGTTAGGATCAAAGAAATTCCCCTCAGATAATTACTGCAAAATTGAGGGGCTCTGCCTCGGAAACATTTGGGCTTACTTTGTGAAAGTGTCTCATTTTGCAAGACTTGGGTTAAGAAGAATATACTACCAAAAGCTGGGCTATAATTGTTGTTACATCCTTTGCATAATTTGTTTTGTTACATTTTCTTTTTAATTCAACATAATCTCACCATTTAGTTCTTTGCCTTTGAGATTAACCTCTGTTGCTTTAAATCCTGATGCTCCAACATAATTTCCTGGTGATAAATGATGTCTTTTCATATCCTAGAGAAGGGAAAAACGGTCTCCAGATTTGAGCTATTGAAATTATACTTCTTATCTTTCCTGCGTTTGTTTGATTACAGCCATGTCATGCCGTCTAAGAAAAATATAAAAACTGAATTTGAGCCTCTATCTCCAATCTTTAAATTGGCTTGGAGGATTTTGTTTTATATCCTCTTGTATAATAATGTCACAATACAACAGTGTGGCAACATGCAGGGAGAATTACAAAACCATCTGAGATACTGCCATGTCTTTAAAAGATTAAATGAAGGAAATGAACAAAAACATTAATGATGGATAAGTGTGAACCCTTGCAATTTTTGTGGGTTGTCATAAAATGACCTCACTTTATTTCTATTGTCTTCATGTTATTGTTGAAATAGCCAGCAGAGATTGAATTCGGATTTTATACGTTCCTGTGCAAACTTGGTTGTCTTATGTACAAGACTTAAATGGAGCATAAACTCTTATGCAGCCATTATCGTATTATACAGTAACTCCTCTGTATAATATCCTTTGATATTGTATGTTCACTGCTGACCACATACAGACCACAAAAGACAAACAGATCTTAATATACTATGGTTTATAATAATCATAGTAATTAAACTATTTGTCCCCAAAACCTATGAATTAAAAGACTCACAAGAAACCTTTACTCGGAGACAGAAAGTTTGCTTTTCAACGATGAGCAGTAATTAATATGTATTGTTAAACTGCCTGGCAAATTAATCCGTGTGTTGTACTGCCTGGCAATATATGAGGGATGATTTAACAGTCTTAACTTTATTTTTAACCACACACATGGCCTCACAAGTGAAGCCTTTGAATAATTTTATAGTACAGATGGAAGCCATTTGGTCCTTCATGCCTGTGCTGGTTCCTTCAAACAACTAAGCAATTTAATACACACCCTTATGCTTGATTTGGAGCCCAGCAGTTTATATCCAATTCACTTTAAAAATGGATTCATTGCTTTTCAGTTTCCATATTTCATAACAGAAAGAATAATTGAATTCCCTTCTGCAAAACTCTTTGTTAAAATGTCCAATCGTGTTTAGTTTCTTATTGTCACATGCACCAAGATACAATGAAAAGCTTTTGTTTGGGTGCTATCCAGTCAGTGAAAAGACTATACATGGCTGTGTAGATTGCAGAATATACCTGGAATTGTCAATAAATAGTAAGATGTTGAGATCTCCTGAGCAGAAAGTGAAATGTTTATCCAAATGGTGGAGTGGGCAGCTAGCAATATAATGCTCAAGAGTCTACAATGCCTTGCAAGCTTAGAGAATTTCCTTCTATGTATTCCAGTTTGGTTATTTTCTGAACATATTTTTGCTCCAAATCCTATGAACATCCCAGTTTATACCAGTTTAGTGACAAATCAACTCAGTTCTGGATCCACATACATTTCTGAGGGCATAAAGGTAGAGGGTTGGTAGTTTGGGAATCAAATGAAATGTATTCTACCTAGGATGGTATATAGATCGATAAGCAAGATATCTTGCTCACTCAGATATCTGTAGTAATGTTGTACTTTTGAAAACTGTATAAGAGGAAAACACACTTGCCCCAGGATGATATTCCCAAAACAGTTGGAGGTTCAGATCTTGCAGAGATATCAACAAACCTGGCAAACTCTGCTTGGCTTGCACTCAAAGTTCCAGGTGGAACTAAAGAGAAACTACTGTAAGCAAAGGTGCGCGCCCTCTGGCATCAACTCAACCTGTGCTTTCCCTTTCTGTGCTTCATGCTTTCTCAATATATCAGACAACCAACAGTGCACATTTAAACACAACACTATATTAGTAAAGGCATCTGTTTTACACTCTGAATGGACCTCCCATTGATCTAAAACTTTAGAGGACTATATTGTTACTTTTGGTGCTCACTGAAGCTGAGAGTCAAAATAAAATTGTATTCTTTCAGGTTGCACCCCCTTCTAGCAGGGCACTTGGATTCAGAATTTCTCGGGAGCTTCTCTTTCTGTTCAGCATTCATGCCCGAATGGCTTTGACCATCCTCATTTTGGCTTCTCTTCCAAACAGAATGAGTTAGAAACTGAAAGCAAAAGGTGCTAGCTTCTCTCCGAGGGAGAGGATGGACACGTCTGTTGTTCGACGTCTATGGGATGCCATTTGTAACTGGTGGTGAGGAGAGACATCGAAGCAAATAGAGATACAGCACAGAAATGGGATGCCATTTGAAGCTTGGTGACTCTCCTCCTGAATTTCCAGATTCTAAATGGACAACACCATTGAAATCTAATAAACCACTACATTGGTTAAAGCATCTGATTTAAACTCTGGACAGATTTTCCAACGTTCCTCATCTCAAAATATACAAGCTGCTCCAGCTCAGGTCATGAAGTCTAACTTGAATGGCCCATTTATTTTTTTGAGTAGCTTAACTGGTTGTACAGCCTAGGTACCGTTTCTCCTCTGCTTTTCAATCATTATTCAATTTTATTTGTTTGCTTCAGGGTTAACTTTTCCTCCCTTTACTGCACAGCTCAACCTTGTGACTCCCTTAGGTTTTTTTTTTAGCAGATACCATCAAAAAGAAGACATAGTAGCAAAAGCTCGTCTGTCACAGAAAGTAATGAGTGAATTGAAGAAGTAAGGATCTGTGCCGTTCACTATTCCATCACGGGAAATGATCTACTTCCACAATGTACGGGGAAGAATAATGAACGCATGTTATCATGCATAACCTTGGAGTAACAACATTGAATGTTCCAATGTGGTCGAGACTTGTCAATGCAATGGAAATGCTAAGAATAAGTATCCAGAAAACCTTCATGGAATAGATAGAAAATGTGTACGAAACAAACATAACAAATAAAAGAAAAATCATAGAAAAATCAAAGACCAAAACATATCTTAAACAGTTTGAAATGCCACAATGGCAGAGCTAGTAAAGCAGCAATTGATGTTATATCCTGACATCAATGCTGTCCGTGTGCATATTTTTCCTTCTAATGGTTTTCCGCCAGTTTCCTTCCAAAGGTGTTAATTAGTTTAGTTTAGAGATACAGCACGGAAACAGGCCACTTGGGCCCACCAGCGATCCCCGCACATCCTACACTAACAAGGGACAATTTACATTTGTACCAAGCCAATTAACCTACAAACCTGTACGTCTTTGGAATGTGGGAGGAAACTGAAGATCTTGGTGAAAACCCACGTTAGTCATGGGGAGAACGTACAAACTCCGTACAGACAGTACCCATAGTCGCGATCGAACCCAGGTCTCTGGTGCTGTAAGCACTGTAAGGCAGCGACTCTACCGTTGCGCCACTGTGCCACACTGTTAATTGCCCTTGTGTGTAGGTGAATGGTCAAATCTGGAGGGAGCTAATCGTAGAGAGTATAGGATAAATTAATTGTGAGCCAGCAAAGATTCAATTGGTCGAAATGGCTTCCATCTACGTCATAGCAAAATATGGAATAGAGAAATATGTTCCATTTAGAATCTTATATGGAGGGAGAGTCTTGTACAAGGAGATGTAGTTTCAAAATAAAGGGCTGCACTTTTAAAGCCAGAATACATCAAAATGTCTTCTCAAAGATGGTCGTGAATACCTGGAACTCTTCAACTCAGGAACATCTGGAGACAGGCTCATTAGAAGTAGTTAAAATGGAGGGAGGTAAACTTTTGAAAGTTTAGTTTAGTTTAATTTAGTTTAGAGATACAGCATGGAAACAGACCCTTCTGCCCACCGAGCCTGCGCCGACCAGCGATCCCAGTACAGCAGCACTATCTTGTACACCAGGGGCCAGTGTCAATCTTTATCGAAGCCAATTAACTGCAAACCCACATGTCTTTGGAATAAGCGAGGAAACCGGAGCACCTGGGGAAAACCCAGATGGTCACGGGGAGAACGTACAATCTCCGTACAGCCAACACCCGTAGTCAGGATTGAACCCGGGTCTCTGGCACTGTAAGGCAGCAACTCTACTGCTGCGCCACCGTGCTGTCCCTTAGATGGGAGGAACATTGAGGATGATGGCAATCTGGCACAGCACAGCCCAGTGTAGACCAGCCATAATCTTTGAGAATGCTGGGGCAGGCTTGGCTTCATCTGGCCCCTATTTTCATATATATCTTAATGTGTGTGTTCAGGTCTGCCAAAGACAATTGTCTGAAAGTGTTGGGAATACTTACTTGAAGGTCTGCGCAGATTTGGGAAAGAATAAACCATTTTTTAAAACCCCAAATGCATCTTTACATGCTTACTAACTTATAATTGTATCTATCCTTTTTCATCGTATTATTTTTCCATGCGGCTCCTTGTGATCTTCCGAACCTTTAATTTTGCTACAATTGGGTGGCATAGTGGTGCAGTAGGTAGAGCTGCTGCCTCACAGTGCCAGAGACCAGGGTTCGATCCTGACCCTGGGTGCTGTCTGTGTGGAGTTTGCATGTTCTCCCTGTGACCACATGGCTTTCCTCCAGGAGCTCCGGTTTCCGCCCTCATCCCAAAGAGGTGTGGGTCTGTGGGTAAATTGGCCTCTATAAGCCAGAGCTAGTGTGTAGGGAGTGGATAAGATGTGGGATAGCATGGAGCTTGTGTGAACGGGTGCTTGATGGTTCGGCATGGACACGGTGGACCGAAGGGCCTGTTTCCATGCTGTATGTCTAAACTAAACTAAACTTACGTAAAACAGAAAATGCTGGAAATGCTCATCAGGTTAGGCAGCTTCTTTGGAGAGCGCACCAGAGTTAATATTTAGGTTGATCAGAGCAGGGAATAGTTAGAAATGGAGCCGGTTTTACTTTGTAGGGATGCGAGGAGGATGGACAGAAGTAAAAATATCCCTGTTAAAGTGGAGGTCGGGATAGACTGAAAGGCACAAAAGATGGTAGTGCTGGCTCAAAGATGGTGGAGTAGATTTATGAATTGCAACTTAAGGAGATGTAAATAAGAGGAGATGAATGGCAAAGGAGAAACAAAATGGCAGAACCAGAGGGCCTGAAGGTCTGAGTCAGGACTCGAGGGCTTAACTTACAGGGAGAGGTTGGGATGGCTCGGACTTTATTCCTTGGAGCGTAGGGGGCTGAAGGGTGATCTTGTAGTAGATCATGAGGGGAACAGATAGGGTGACTGCTCAGAGTCATTTCCCCATAGGGAAATCAGAACCCAGAGGATATATGTTTAAGCTGAGAGGGGGAAGATTTAATAGGAAACCAAGAGGCTACATTTACACACAGAGGGGGCGGGTGTATGGAATGAGCTGCCAGAGGAGGTAGCTGAGGCCTGTACTATAACAACATTTAAAATACCTTTCAACAGGTACACGGATAGGAAAGGTTTAGAGGGATATTGGCCAAAAACAGGCAGGTGGGACTAGCGAGGATGGGGCATCTTGGTCGGCAAGGACAAGTTGGGTTGAAGGGTCAGTTTCCATGCTGCGTGACTCTGTGACCCTATGACTTTAACTGCAAAATAGATTGTAGTTATTGGAAGTCCAAAGCAAGAAAGAATCCTGAAATATCCAGCAGACAAGCAGCATCTGTGGAGAGAAAAATAATATGAGTTGATTTGAAAGGTCAATATCAGTTCTGACCCAAACTAAAAAGGCTGATTATCTAAAATTGTTGAATAAAGTTTTGAGTCCCTGGAATCATATGTGTCAAGTTGGAAGATGACATCTTGTTCCTCAAGTTTACATTTGGCCATGTTGAGAGGCTAAAGACACTGAGGTGACTTCGATTAGATGGAGATTTAAAGTGCGAGACTCTCTCACACACTAAACCAAAGCCTCCTGCAAAGTGGTTCCCCACTCTGCATTTGGGTTCTCCTGTATGGAGACCACAGAGTGAGTACAAAATGCAATTTAGTCAAATGGGAGAATTGTAAGTGAATTGATTTAGTTGTATTTCTTCAAGTTCAATGTGATATGTTCCTGGTACGTTAATGCTCCACCTCACACCGACTCCGAGTTCTTTGTCCTGGTCTTTTACACTGTTGCAAAATAGAATATACTTGAGGAGCGTCAGCTCTTCCTCCATCTAGACAGATCACAATCTTCAGGGCGCAGAGTTGAAGTTGAGGGTCAGATAACCAACCTTTTCAGTTTATGTTGAGGAAGCAACTGCAGACGCTGTTTTAAACTGAAGATAGACATGAAGTACTGGAGTAATTCAGCAGGACAGGCAATATCTCTGGAGAGAAGGAATAGATGACATTTCGGGTCGAGACCCTTTTTCAGACTGATGTCAGGGGAGTGAGCGGGCTTCTCCCTCAATTTCCTCCCTCAACTCCTTCCGTATTCGAGGATGAATCCCTGAAGAACCTGATGTCTTGTCTTCCCTCAGCTTTACTAATTTATCAAAAAATTTCCTTTGATCCATCAGAATTTTGTTCATCTGCCCTCATCACTTCAGGATTTCACCTCCCCTCTGAAATCCTTCTCTCTGGTAAAAGACCGATGTAAAGTACTTATTAAAAAACATTTTTTGATCATCCTCTACAAATTGGCAATCCTCTCGATTCTGAGGTCCCACCTCACTTTTAACAATTCTCTTTTTACTGATGTATCGTACAAATAAATCAGTGAAAGGGAAAAATGCAAAAATTCCAGTGTAGTTTTGTTGAAGGCTGCATTTGGGACCCCTGGAACATATTCCTCAGAAGTTAAGAAAAGAACAGAGGACAGCTGAATATTAAAGAAAATCATGGTTAATTTGCAAAACCACATCGCTTCGAAAGTATGCAGCAAGGTCATTAATGCTTCTAAAATGGTCGCTCATGTTGATATAATTGCCACATCTATTTAGAGCAAAGAATGCAACACAAGACAGCAATGAGTTTTCTCAGACATTACAGAGAGAAAGAGACGGTTTATTTGTCAAATGCACTGATTATGAAATTCTTATTTGCCGCAGCTTTCCTGACACATTAGATGCAACAACAACAGTAAATAGACCGTAAATTATCAGGTAATTCTAAGTGAACCAGACCATGATAGTGTTAAACAACTAAAGTACGCAGAGCAATGATAACAGTGCAAAGACTGTAGTGATTCAGTGCTGAAGTAAGGATGCAGTTGGGGTTGTGCAGGGTGGTTCAAGAACCTACTAGTTGATGGGAGGAAGCTGTCCTTGAATCTGGAATTAACTGTTCTCAGACTCCTGCACCTTCTTCCCGATGGTAACAACAGAGAGAAGTGGGGAGGCCCAGGGTAGTGTAGTCTTTAATGATATATAGTTATCTAGTATTGAAACAGGTCCTTCAGCACATCTCGTTCATTCGGCCCAAGATTCCCCATCTAAGCTAGTCTCGCTTGTCTGCATTTGGCCCGCATCCCTCCAAACCGCTTGTATCCATGTAGCTATCCAAATGTCTTTCAAATGTAAATGTACCGGCCTCAACTGCCTTCTCTGGCAGCTCATTCCACTTATCTATCTGTGTGAAAAGGTTGCCCCTCAGGTTCCTGCAAAATCTTTCTCCTCTCATCTTAACCCGACTTGATTTCAATAACCTGGAAAAAAGACCATGCATTCATCCCATCTATTCTCCTTGTGATTTATACTCCCCACAAGATCACCGTTCAGCCTCCTGCATCCCAAGGACCAAAGTCCTAGCCTTTCCAACCTCTCCCTATAGCACATGTCTTTGAATCCTGACAACATCCTCATCATCTTCTCTGTCCTCTTTCCAGCTAAATGGCTTATTTCCTTCACCAGGGAGACCAAAACCCGAATGCAATACTCCAAGTACAAGTCCAAGTCCAAGTACAATACTCACCAATGTCTTACACTGTAACATAACACCATTGTCTGCTTTGATCTGTCCTTTTCACACCTTACATTCTCTTTGAGCCCTTCCGCATCTCCAGTTTCCCTGACCCCTAATGCCCCTGTCCCACTTAGGAAACCTGAACGGAAACCTCTGGTGACCTTGCCCGCGACCCAAAGTTTCCACGAGATCGCTGGAGGTTTTGATCACTCACCTGGAAAGCCTCGACCTGGATCGACCAAAGCGTGAGCTGCATCTACCGACCAAAGATCCTATAGGATCCTTGCTACCGACCACAGACACACACACACACACACACACACACACACACACACACACACACACACACACACACACACACACACACACACACACACACACACACACACATACACATATCGCAAAGGTGGGGGCCATGGAGAGTGGAGGAGCACTGTCTGCCCGATGAAGAGGAAGGTAAACGGCTGCCACAGAGCACGGTAAGTCCTTTAGAGAGCGCAGTGGGGGGGGGGGGGTGAGAAGGGGCGAGAAGGAGAGCGATGGGGGGAGAGAGGGGAGAGAGAAGGGGAGAGAAGGGGAGAGAAGGGGGGAGAGAAGGAGTGGAGACAGTTTTAAGAAGTTCAATAAAGTTTAGTGGGCATTTTACCTACTGGCGGGTCTTCTAGGTCCTGAAAACTCCAATGAGCCAATCAAAATGGCCGGTCAGCGAAGGAGATGGCCTTCGACTGCCTGTAAGTAAATAGCGACCCCACTCCACTGGCTTCGACCAAACGGCAACCTATTTTTAGTCGAGGCCGGTTTTTGATTTTGTTGAAACAATCGAAGCAACCGAGATGAAGCCTCTACCATGCGGAAACCACTTTCGACCATTAGGGAGAGTGACCAAAACCTTCGGCGCCCTCATGAAAACCTTGGGTCATGGGCAAGGTCACCAGAGGTTTCCGTTCAGGGACAGGGGCATTACTCTCAGTCTGAAGGAAGGTCTCAACTTGAAACATCACCCATTCCTTCTCTCCAGAGATGCTGCCTGTCCTGCTGAGTCAAACCCCTGTCTCACGGTGCGAGTCCACCCACGAGTGATCCCGAGTTTAAATCAAATCAAACTCGTGGTAATCACGTAGAATTAAAGGTTCTATTTGTTACGAGTTCCGACATTCCCGCTATGTTAATTCTACGTGATTACCACGAGTTTGATTTGTTTTAAACTCGGGATCACTTCTGGGTGGACTCGCGTCGTGAGACAGGGCCATTACACCAGCATTTTGTGAATATCCCATCTCCTTTATTCAATTCCTTAACTGATGATGACCAGTGTGCCCAAAGCCTTCTTAACCACCCAATCTACCCATTCAACGTTGTTTCCTGGTGAACCCTTTGATAGTGGGGTGGTTAGTATCAAGAAGAAGGTTAGTCTGAAGAAGGATCTCGACCCGAAACGTCACCCATTCCTTCTCTCCGGAGATGCTGCCTGTCCCGCTGAGTTACTCCAGCTTTTTGTGTCTATCTATGGTTAGTCTCAATGATGGACTGTGCAATCTCCACCAGTTTCTGCAGGCTTTGTCAAATGACCAAACCAGACCGTGATGCTATCAATGCTCTCCATTGTACACCTGTAGAAGTTCAACAGAGTATTCAATGACATGCTGATTTTTCTTTAAATTCTGAAGAAGTACCAGCATTGATGAGCTATCTTTGCGATCACATCCATGTGCTTGGCCCAAGACTGATCATCAGCGAAATGCTTGGCCAGGAAATTGCAGCTGTTGACTCTCTCTACTGCCATCTCACCATTGAGGATAGTTGACTAGACCCGTGGCTGAAGTCAACAATTAACTCCTTGGACGTGTTAACGTTGAGAGCAGGAATGTTGTTCTGGCAGCACTCAAACATATTATTGATCTCCCTCCTGTGCTCTGATTCATCATTACCGGCTATTCATCCTACGATGATGGTATCGTCCGCAAGTTTACAGGTGGCATTAGAACTGTGCCCGGCTGCACCTTCATGGGTGTAGAGAGAGTAGATCAGGGGATTGAACATGCAATGCAGAATGATGATGGTCAGTTAGGAGGAGTATAGTTGCCAATCTGTAAAGATTGAAGTTTGCCAAAGAGGAAATCCAGGATCCAGTTGCATAGGATGCAGCAGCGAGCCAATTCTGAAGAAGGGTCTTGACCCGATACGTCACCCATTCCTTCTCTCCAGTGAAGCGGCCTGTCCCGCTGACTTACTCCAGCATTTTGTGTCCATCTTCAGTTTAAACCAGCATCTGCAGTTCCTTCCCACAGTCCCTCAGTTTGATGATGAGTTTGGATGAGAAGATGGTGTTGAACGTTGAGCTGTAGATGATCAGCAAGCCTTACGTACAGGTTCTTGTTGTTCAAGAGGTCCAGTGTAGAGTGGCGAGCAGAGAGATCACACCCACGTTAAACATATTAACGTAGGACTCACTTCATGTGCAAGGGAGAGAGAAAACATTTGATATGTTAGCATGACATTTCTCCAGCTGCTATTTTAACCAAGGAGTTCGCCCATTTGACATCTATCTTATAAACTCATTAAACATTTGTTCTCTAATATTACAGACATTAATTTCCAGGCTGTAATCTTATTTAACCTGGCATTTGCACACACATGTATATGTGAATGTATATCCAGTTCTGGAGCAGGAGATCTGTATGTACTGCTTAATTTGTTCTGCAAAAATGTGCATAATTTTCCAATGATCTTTCTCAAATGTTAGTACATGAAATAAAGTGAAGGTTGTCTGATCAAAAGAAGATCAACTTTTTTTAATGATCTTCATAACAGCTTAAAAATGTAACATTGTTCCATCAATTGATTTAATTTCATTTTAAATTTACCGAAAGAATCTAATCCCTTGCACTATCACACATGGTATTAAGGGCTGTTTCCTGAAGAAAAAATTATCTATTCACTGAAGGAAGAGTGTGGACTTGAACTTCTAGTTACACCAATCTATTTTCAATGAAGTACTTCAAGATGAAAATAATCAATTTTTCATAAAATATGGTTGTAAATATTTTATCTTCTTCTCTCAGGTTGTGAGAGGTCTGTGCTTTCACTTAATGAGTGAGGACGTCCAATATGAGTGTACAACTCACTCATGGAGGATTGGGAGTACAACATTCTCATATTCTTCTGCATTTTCCAGTATTACTTTCATATTTTTTCTCATCAGCTCTGTCTTTATAGCGCAATGCTGGTAACATCTCTTGCCTCTAGGTTCCAGGCTGTTTGTTATCTCAACTGATACAGTCCATTCCACTGAAAACCATAACTTTAACCCCATTTGCCTCTCGATAATTATGCTTCGCCCATGCTGTCGGGCAGATCCCGAAGCAAACTTTCCCCAGTGGTCACATGCACCACAGATTGTGAGCTGCGCTGAAGATGTCAGTGAGAGCTAAATTTGTGAAAATTCCCTAACTGGATGCTGTATTAGATTTTTTTAACATATTTTGTGAGGACCAAGAAGACCAGGGGTGTGTCTGGCTTCACACTCTCTTTGCAAAACTCAGTGCCTATTGGCAAATTCCTTCAGTGGTAAGGCCATTCCTTCCAGCATAAAGGTCCAAATGTTCTGTCCTTTCATAGAAACAGAAACATAGAAACATAGAAAATAGGTGCAGGAGTAGGCCATTCGGCCCTTCGAGCCAACACTGCCATTCAATATGATCATGGCTGATCATCCAGAATCAATACCACGTTCCTGCTTTCTCCACATATCCCATGATTCCGTTAGCCCTTGGAGCTATATCCAACTCTCTTTTGAATACATCTAGTGAATTGGCCTCCACTGCCTTCAGTGGCAGAGAATTCCACAGATACTACCGTTCACCTTTTCTTTTGCTCACCTCCTACCTGCTGGCATCTTCTTTAGTCTCCTGCAGTGGTTTGAGAATCACATCCCCAGATGATACCTACAAATAGAAACATCCTCATACCCTTATGCAAGAAGGCTCCTCACCCCAAATGTCACCCATGCACGTCCTCCAGAGATGCCGCCTGACCCACTGAGTTACTCCAGCTCTTTGTGTTCGACTCTTACCATTAAACTCACTCTGCCACTTTCATTCCAGTCTCGTGCTCAACAATATCAACACAGCAGATTTGAGCTACACCGCGTACGCATTTTACACCCTTAGATGTTTTGGCTGCGTTTCCTCGCATCACCATTAACCAAAAAACACTCAGACCTTTTTTTTTAGAGTTAGAATAAATACTTGGGATACAGCAGTCAGTTTTTCATCATCAAAATGTGGCTTGAATCAGGAACAACAACCTCAGCTTGAGTGGATCACACAGATTTCACTTGCACCTTTTACACTCAGTCCTTTCATGTCCCCCCCACCCCCTCCCTCATCTTTCTGATTGTTTTCTATAAACTGGAAGAAATACCATTACTTTATGTCATTTTCTTCTGATGTTTTACTGGTTTGCTTCATGTGAGGAAATAAGAAATCTGATTGAAATGGCGCAAGACATTGCTCCTTCTGCTTTAGTGAGAACATTCAGATAGATAAGGGGGAGGGGGGGAAATACATCAAAGCATTTGAGATGAAAGGTGCAAATTAATTCTGAACGGTTTAGACGGGCTTTGCTCATCCCTAATCAGATCATCCCAACTTTGAGAATAACCATGGCCTCAAATATTTTAGGATTCGACAGAAATGCTGTTAATGTCACGAGTATAACGTTTGAGAGGAGACTTATTGTTTGGTCTGCTTCTTGAGATAACACACTTACTGTTGTGTAATATTTACCAACCACAGACACTATCGTCTAAAGAACACAATTAACATTTTTTTTTTTTTTAAACAAATATTGTCATCATCACGCATGTTCAGCCCTGGAAAGGAACATTTTTGTAGGAAGGAACTGCAGATGCTGGTTTAAACCAAAGATGGACACAAAATGCTGGAGTAACTCTGCATGACAGAGTGATGCTGTCCCTCCAACACAAATTGGAGGGACAGCATCTCATATTTCCCTTTGGCAGCTTACAACCCAGTGGTATGAATCTTGATTTCCCTAACTTCAAGTAACCCCTGCATTCCGTCTCTCTCCATCTCTCGCCCACCCAAGTCACACCAGCTTTTCGTTCTTACCTAGCAACAGCTAACTATGACCTGTCTCGTTTATCATTGTTACTTTTTTGCATATCTTTCATTCATTTGTTCTATATCTCTCTGCATCATCGGCTATATCTCTCCTTTCCTTTTCCCGTGACTTTCAGTCTGAAGAAGGGTCTCGACCCGAAACGTCACCCATTCCTTCTCTCCAGAGATGCTGCCTGCCCTGTTGCGTTACTCCACCATTTTTTGTCTCTTAGGAATATTATTGCTTGGATATGTGTGCAAAATGCTCTAATTCCAACTAAACCCATTGTGGATCATTGATCTTTGTTCTTTGTTTATTAGATGCTGACTAAAGGTCCTGTCCCACTTCCATGACCTAATTCACGACCTCTGCCGAGTTTGCCCGACTCGCAGCATGGTCGTCACGAGGTCGTAGAAGGAGGTCGTAGGTAGGTCGTAGGTAGGTCGTAGCAGGCTGTGATGCTAGTCGTAGGTACTCGTGGCATCAAGTAGGTCGGGGCGTTTTTGACTAGCCTGATGAAAAATGTCCATGAGTAAAAAAGGTTATGAATTAGGTTGTTAAAGTGGGATAGGCCCTTAATTTGAGAGGCATCTCCAGCATTTTATGTTTTTATTTCAAATTTTAGCACCTCTTGGATACTTTTCAGATTCAGATTCAGATTCAGATTCAGATTCAATTTTAATTGTCATTGTCAGTGTACAGTACAGAGACAACGAAATGCATTTAGCATCTCCCTGGAAGAGCGACATAGCAAATGATTTAAATAAATAATAATAAGTGATAATAAGTGTCCGGGGGGTGGGGGGGTGATTGGCAGTCACCGAGGTACGTTGTTTTAGCCTTTCAACCATGCCATATCCTTTCTTGTTAATAGTAGAGTCGATTGTTCAGCTTTGACTACCTTAATCACCTTTTGTATCTTGGTCTCATGTGGATTTTGAAAGCCATCTTCGAAGAATAATCACCGCACACTGAAATTTAGTGCTTCTAATACACTGACTGCAGTAAAATAAACCATTTTGTCTGGAAATGTTCTTAAATAACCTCTGATGGGATAAGCATGTCCCAAAGTAGAAATTCAAATCAAACATATCACATAAGTAAAAATATGAGTCCACCAGTGGAAAAAAAAACAAGTTTTGCAGCCTAATTCCTCTAACAAGCTCCCGATCCACTGTTACCGCATAACAACTACATCGCGACTCCATATCCACAAACCTCGTGAAAGTGTTGAGGGTTCGCTCTCTACTGTCTTTTCTGGCAGGAATTTCATATTCATAAATTATAGGAGCAGAATTAGGCCATTCGGTCCATCAAATCTATTTTGTGACTGACCTATCTTTCCCTGTCAACTCCATTCTCCTGCCTTCCCCCCATAGCCCCTGGCACCCTTATCATGGCTGATCTATCTTTCCCTCTCAACCCCACTCTCCTGCCTTCTCCCCATAACCTCTGACACCCTTATCATGGCTGATCTATCTTTCCCTCTCAACTCTATTCTCCTGCCTTCACCCCATAGCCCCTGGCACCCTTATCATGGCTGATCTATCTTTCCCTCTCAACCCCATTCTCCTGCCTTCTCCCCATAACCTCTGACACCCGCACTAATCAAGAATCTATCAATCTCTGCCTTAAAAATATCAATTGACTGGGCTTC
Source organism: Amblyraja radiata (assembly GCF_010909765.2). Taxonomy (NCBI): domain Eukaryota; kingdom Metazoa; phylum Chordata; class Chondrichthyes; order Rajiformes; family Rajidae; genus Amblyraja; species Amblyraja radiata. Next base: position 12,378,606 of record NC_045972.1, on the reverse strand, counting down.
CACAGCTGTTTTGTGGCAATGAATTCCACAGATTCAACATCCTCTGACCAAAGAAATTCCTCCTCATCTCCTTTCAAAAGATACATCTTTTTATTCTGAGGCTATGGCCTCTGGTCCTAGACTCTACCATCAGTGGAGACATCCTCTCCACACTCACTCTATCCAGGCCTGGTATAGGCCGGGAAATTGTATAATATATGAAGTTGAACAGAACTGCTGCTGAAAGCTGAAATCTGCCCAGCAGATCAAACAGTGTCTGTGAGAGAGAAATACTGAGTTAACACTGAAATAAAATATTTCCTTGTACCCATCATATTTTGGATGAAAATATTTCACGACAAATAATCCTTCTATCAATCATCTAGCATGTATCACCCTATCTACCTATCACCTCTCCACTTAACATGGTCCTCCAAATTATTTTTAATCAATCTGCTCTTCTTTGAGGTAAGAATGCCAGCCAGCATTATCTCTGTCTCTGCCTTTTATCCTTTGGAAACACAGTTGAAGTTTTAGGAACTCTCCAATCCTCCATTACCATGCCTTTTCACAGAGTGGAATAGAACAAATAACTGTTATTTTCACTCTTGTTTTTTTTCTATGAGCCTTGCATCCATTTCACCTGGGGCTGCCAATTGATCTACTTTCTAAAATGATAGTGTCCATGACACCTCGTTATTCTCTATTTATCTCATGAAATATTTCATATTGATCCATCTTAACCAATGTCAGCATCAGACCCTTCCTTGGCAATAACAGTCATAAGGTCTTCATTAAGAGCTGTGCTCATATATTTTGCTTTGAACAGAGGTTTATCGAGTATCTGATCAACTCTTTTGTTAGTAAAGGGTCTGTCCCACTTAGGCGATTTTTTAGGCGACTGCCGGTGACTAGGCTGTCGCCACACATTCGCCGGGATGTCGTGAGTCATCTCCTCAGTCGCCCAAAGAGTCGTAGCGATTTTCTGGTCGCAGCTAGATTTTTGAAATGATCAAAACTTTTCGGCGACAGTCGGCGACTGTGGACTGGTCGTAGCTTGTCTTCTCCTGATATAGGTGCTGTCGTAGGTTGTCGTAAGTTGTCACCAGAATGGCATAGGTTGTTACCAGGACGACGTAGGTTGTTGCCAGGATGACAATAGGCCCATTAGTCCAGTCACCGGTTTTTCGGTGACCTGCTACGACTATGACAGTCGCTGGCAATCGCCTAAAAAAATCGCCTAGTGGGACAGGCCCCTTTAATCTCTAGTTCTTCATGTAGTTGTAAATAACACCATTTTATTTTACATCTGACAGTACCTTTTCTTAGCTACCTATTTCACTTTTTAGTTTGTCCCTAGTGCTTTCCATAATCTTCTATGCACTGTGCAGCATTGAGTTCTTGATATAATCATTTTTTAATTTTTTTTGTTAACCTGACATCCATTGTGTTTTATTTTTGGGAGATCCATCCTTTTTCATTTTGGCATTATGTTTGGCATCTACCCTTACTAAATCGTCTCCCAATCTCAGCCACTGTTCTGACACTGAGCTGTATTCAAATAGATATTTCCCATTGATTTTTTCCCTAATTATGCTATTATAATCTGATTAAGAGTTTAAGAAGGAACTGCAGATGCTGGAAAATCGAAGGTAGACAAAAATGCTGGAGAAACTCAGCGGGTGAGGCAGCATCTATGGAACAAAGGAAATAGGCAATGTTTCGGGTTGAGATCCTTCTTCAGACTGATGTGAGGGTGGGGGGGGGGGGGGGGGGGGGAGAGAAGAAAGGAAGAGGCGGAGACAGTGGGCTGAGGGAGAGCTGAGAAGGGGAGGAGAAAGCAGGGACTACCTGAAATTAGAGAAGTCAATGTTCATACCACTGGGGTGTAAACTGTCCAAGCAAAATATGAGGTGCTGCTCTTCCAATTTGTGGTGGAACTCATTCTGGCCATGGAGGAGGCCCAGGACAGAAAGGTCGGATTCGGAATGGGAGGGGGAGTTGAAGTGCTGAGCCACCGGGAAATCAGGTTGGTTATTGCGAACTGAGCGGAAGTGTTGGGCGAAGCAATCGCCAAGCCTACGCTTGGTCTCACCGATGTAGATCAGCTGACATCTAGAGCAGCGGATGCAATAGATGAGGTTGGAGGAGGTGCAGGTGAACCTCTGCCGCACCAGGAAAGACTGCTTGGTTCCTTGAATGGAGACAGGGGGGGAGGGGGGAGGTAACGCGACAAGTGCAGCATTTCCTGCAGCTGCAGGGGAAAGTTATTTGTTGTATGTGACGGCTGGAAGGTGATGACAAGGGGGACTCTGCCCTTGTTACGAGTGGGGGGATGGGGAGTGAGAGCAGAGTAAAGGCCTTGTCCCACTTTCCCGAGTTTACTCACAAACTCTCCTGAGTTTTCCCCTTGATTCGAACTCGGGGAATTGGAATAGGGGATGGAGTCCTTACAGGAAGCAGGGTGGGAAGAGGTGTAGTCCAGACAGCCATGGGAGTCAGTGGGTTTATAGTGGATGTCGGTCAGTAGTCTATTACCTGCGATGGAGATAGTGAGGTCAAGGTAGGGAAATGGTCCAGGTGTATTTGAGTGCCAGATGGAAGTTAGTGGTGAAATGGATGAAGTCAGTGAGTTCTGCATGGGTGCAGGAGGTAGCACCAATGCAGTTGTCGATGTAGTGGAGGTAGAATTTGTGGATAGGGCCCAGGTACGCCTCGAACAAGGATTGTTCAACGTACCCTACAAAGAGGCAGGCATAGCTTGGGCCCATGCACGTGCCCATAGCTACGCCTTGTATTTGGAGGAAATGGGAGGAGTCAAACAAAAAGATGTTAAGGGTAAGGACCAACTCTGCTAGGTGGAGGAGATGGGGATTGGTTGGTTCTGTGATCGAGGAAGAAACGGAGGGCTTTAAGGCCCTCCTGGTGGGGGATGGAGGTGTTGAGTGACTGGACATCCATGGTGAAGATGAGCGAGTGGGGGCCTAGAAAATGGAAGTCATGGAGTAGACGAACACGTGTCTTGAACATAGGTAGGGAGGGATTTAACCAAGGGGGATAGGATGGAGTCGAGGTATGTGGAAATAGGTTTGCTTCAGGGAATGGGGGTACTCCTCTTCTACTATAGATGAGGCTCTCACCAGGGTCTCTTCTATACCCCGTAACTCTGCTCTCACTCCCCATCCCCCCACTCGTAACAAGGGCACAGTCCCCCTTGTCCTCACCTTCCACCCTACCAGCCATCGCATACAACAAATAGTCCTCCATCAATTTCGCCAACTCCAACGGGATCCTACCACTGGCCACATCTTCCCATCTCCTCCCCTGTCTGCTTTCCACAGAGACCACTCCCTCCGTAAGTCCCTGGTCAATTCGTCCCTTCCCACCCAAACCACCCCTTCTCCTGGCACTTTCCCTTGCAACCGCAGGAAATGCTACACTTGTCGCTTTAACTCCCCCCTTGACTCCATTCAAGGACTCAAGCAGTCTTCCCAGGTGCGGCAGAGGTTCACCTGCACCTCCTCCAATCTCATCTATTGCATCCGCTGCGTCTAGGTGGCAGCTGCTCTACATCGGTGAGACCAAGCGTAGGCTTTGCGATCGCTTTGCCCAACGCCTCCGCTCGGTTCGCAATAACCAACCTGATCTCCCGGTGGCTCAGCACTTCAACTCCCCCTCCCATTCCAAATCTGACCTTTCTGTCCTGGGCCTTCTCCATGGCCAGAGTGAGGCCCACCATAAATTGGAGGAGCAGCACCTCATATTTTGCGTGGGCAGTTTACACCCCAGCGATATGAACATTGACTTCTCTAATATTAGGTAGTCCCTGCTTTCTCCTCCCCTTCTCAGCTCTCCCTCAGCCCACTGTCTCCGCCTCTTCCTTTCTTCTTCCCACCCCCCACCTCAAATCAGTCTGAAGAAGGGTCTCGACCCGAAACATTGCCTATTTCCTTCGCTCCATAGATGCTGCCTCATCCGCTGAGTTTCTTCAGCATTTTTGTCTTCCTATTATAATCTGATGTACCTTTTCCCTGTGCCCAATACCACAACCAGTACTGCCAAAGTGCTCTGCAAACGATATCCCTTCCCGTTGCTGACATTTTTATCCTGAAACTGACCACTCTCTTGTTGGACTTCCCGCTTAGTTTGATCTGAATACATTTCAAGAACTCCTCACATATTTTACATTGAACACCTACTCTCTCTATCCCAGTAAATGTGAGTTATTGAAATTGCATTAGAGTTATTGAAAGCCCATTGATATTTTTATCTCACAGAATTTGACTACATGATTGCCCTTCTGTCACCCTGATTGTTTGGGGATGTATTACGACACCATTTAAAATACATTTGGACAGGTGCACGGATAGGAATGGTTTAGAGGGATATGGATCAAATGTGGTCAAATGGAACAAGCTTAGATGGGGCATCTTATTCGGCATGGATGAGTTGGACTAAAGAGCTTGTTTCCGTGATGTATGACTCCATGATTCCAAGATTCTATGTTGGAACAATCTACAGAAATCACTAGTGGTGTAAATGGCCTTGATTTTTTGTCAGCCCATATCATCTCACTTGATAGTCCATTCATTTCAGCATTGATCCTCATTGATATAATTGTTTCTGCGATTGCACTCTGCCAACCCATCCATCGCCACCCAATCACTTTCTTTTTTAAGGTCCTCACATTAATATAAAAATTAAGCAGAAGGGCAGCGTTATAGTAACATCCACAGAACATTATTTAGAGCTTGGACACTTATGCTAAACATGCAACTTATTTACCTATTCTACTGACTTCATTGTAAAGTTAGCCTGGCCCTGATGCATGTTTTTGACCCCAATAATCGGCAATTCCTTTCCCCCCACCTACAGATGCTGCTCGACCCGCAGGGTTCCTCTAGCAGATTGTTTGATGCTCCAGATTGCAGCATCTGAATCTCTTGCGTCTCCCTTGCAGAGTCCCTTCTTGGTCGGCAGACTATGAAGACGTTTCTTTCTCCCTTCAACAAGAATTCTGTGAGATCTTTTCTCGCTGCTCTTCCTCTGTCATTTCCACTGACCCCCTGCTGTCCTGATGCAGAGTTTCAACTTGAAACATTAATAATATCTTTCCCCCCCAAGAGATGTTGTTTGCCCCGCTGCGATCTCCAGCAGATTGTTGCATTAAATGCATCTGACTGGAGACAGGTTTCTGCCCCTGTGAATGAGTTTTACAGTCTGATATTTGTGGGATATAGAATGAGTGCTGGATCATTTTAGAAAGGAGTACCATATCAAAACATTAAAATATTGAAGATAGAACATAGGGCAGTTTAGCACAGTAGCTGACCCATTGGCCACCAATGTCTCTGCCAACCATGATGCTAAGTTAAGTTTTCTTTGCCTGCATGTGACTCAACATTCCCTGCATATCCATGTGCCTATCTAAAAGCCTCTAAAATGCCACAAGTTCAAGTTCAAGTGAGTTTATTGTCATGTGTCCCTGTATAGGACAATGAAATTCTTGCTTTGCTTAAGCACACAGAAAATAGTAGGCATTTACTACAAAACAGATAAATGTGTCCATATACCATGATATAAATAGATAGATAGATAGATAGATAAATACTTTATTAATCCCCTTATTCAGGGGAAATTCTGATGTCCATGCAGCACACTAATAAAAATACAACACAGTATTCATAAAGAAATTCAACACCAAAACATCCCCCCACAGTGATTCCCACTGTGGGGGAAGGCACAAAGTCCAGTCCCCATCCTCTTGTCCACCCATAGTCGGGCCTATTGAGGCCTCCACAGTCGCCGCCACGGCGCCCGATGTTCTCGCCGGGTGATGGTACTCCGGCGTCGGGAGAACCCCCAGCAGCTTGGGGTGCCAGGAACGGCCGCCTTCCCACCGGAGCCTGCGGCTTCCAAGCCAACAGACCACGCCAGACGGAGCTCCGCACACTGGTGATCTCGGCGAGATGTTAGTTCAAATATATACACACATGAATAAATAAACTGGTAAAGTGCAAATAACAGAAAGTGGTTGTTAATAATCAGAGTTTTGTCCGAGCCAGGTTTAATAGCCTGATGGCTGAGGGGAAGTAGCTATTCCTGAACCTGGTTGTTGCAGTCTTCAGGCTCCTGTACCTTCTACCTGAAGGTAGCAGGGAGATGAGTGTGTGGCCAGGATGGTGTGGGTCTTTGATGATACTGCCAGCCTTTTTGATATGCTTCCACTAACTTCCCTGGCAGAGTGTTCCAAGCACTCACTTTGTGTAAAATAACCTGCCCCATTCATCTCCTTTAAACTTTCCCCCTCTTAATCCTAAAGCTACGGCCCTCTAGTCTTTTATATTTCTGTTCTCATTACCTTATATACTTTATCAGGTTCCCCTTCAATCTCCGAAGTTCAAAAGAAAGCAAGCCAAAATTGTCCATCCTCTCCTCATGCCTAATACTACCTAATCCAGGCAGGATTCTCTGAAACCTCTTCTGCACCATCTTCAAAGCCTCCACACCTTTTCTATAGTGGGACAACCATATCTGTACACAATATTCCAGTGTGATCTGACCAAAGCTGCTAGATGACTTCCTGATTCTTATACTCAATGCCCCGACTGATACCACACCCCTTCTTTATTACTCTATTTATTTGCAAGCTACTTTCAGGGAGCTATGAACTTGGCCCCCAAGATCCCTCTGTACATCAATGTTGTTAAGCATCTTGCTATTAACTGTATACTTGCCCCCTGCATTCAAAACTCCTAAAGTATAACACCTCACACTGGCTCACATTAAGCTCCATCTGTAACTGATCTGTACCCCACTGTATCCTATGATGGTATTCTTCGCTATCCACAACTCCACCAACTTTGGTGTTGTGTGCAAACTTACTAACCAACGCATCTATGTTTACACCCAAATCGTCTATATATATCACAAACAAATTGGAAGAACAAATCAATGTTAAAATGTAAAATTACTCCATGAGGCAGCAAAGTAGTGAATTTAAATTCAGTCTTAGTATTAACAAGGTATCACAATTTGTTTAGGTATCGCATAAATCGTAGGTTATAGAGTGGAACAGTGTGGAAACAGGCCCTTCGGCCCAACTTGGCCTCACCGGCCAACATGTCCCAGTTACACTATTCCCACATGCCCGCGTTTGGTCCTTATCCCTCCAAACCTGTTCTATCCATCTTACTGTGTACAAACCTGCAGTGGATTTCAGAAGTCATTTTGTCCGATCATTTGTATAAACCCATAGATGTGTTTCTTGCACACATCAATGCATAACTCCATAAGAAATAGTGAAGAAAGGAAATCTCTTGCTGCCTACAAAAATTGGAGAAATTCATTGACATTGAGCCATGCTGTCATCATGTGCCCAGAGGCCACAACCTCCTGCTATTCACATTAGATAGAATGGTGAAGAAGGTTTATGGTAAAGTTTCCTTTTGTGGGTCAGGGCACTTAGTATAAGACTCAGGAATTCATGATGCAGACTTCCAGGACTTTAGTTAGGCCGCATTTTGGAGTATTACATACAATTCTGGCCATCCCATTACAGGGAGGATGTGGAGGGTTTGGAGAGGATGCAGAAAAGCTTTACCAGGTTGCCTTCTGGATCAGAGGGTATTAGCTATAAACAAAAGTTGGACAAACTTATATTGTTCTCTCTGTAGCGTCGGAGGTTGAGTGGATACTTGATAGAAGTATATGAAATTATGAGAGGCATAGGTAGGATTGAGAGAACGTTTTTTCCCGGGGTGGAAATGTCAAAGACTAGAAGGCATAGCTTTAAGGTGAAAGGGACAAAGTTTAAAGGCGATGTACCTAGCGCAAGTTTTTTTTTACACAGATAACGGTGGATGCCTGGAACGCATTGCCATTGTGGTGGGGATAGATGCAATAGTGGCATTAAGAGGCTTTTAGAGAGGCGCGTGCATATGCAAGGAGTAGAGGAAATGAATCATGTGCAGGCAGAGGAGATTAGTTTAGCATGGCATCATGTTTGGCACAGACTTTGTGGGCATAAGGGCCTGTTCCTATGCTGTAATTTTTGTATGTCCTATGATAACAATCACCTTATCACCTCCACAATCCAAACTGCCAATTGTTCAGTGTGATTAATCATTCGCAAAGTGACCTAAGAATCATTTTACTGCAACAAAACAGTCCCAAGAGAACATATTATATTTGGGAATCAAAGGTGCATGAGTGCCAATGCATGTTTTGTTTTGTGACATGACCCTCCAAAATTTCATGACACGCAAGGTGCAAGGCATCACACACTATAGAATACTAAGTGCATTTAAGGAATAAATACTCATTTATTTAAGGGAATCTAGAGCCATGTCAAGTGGCGTTTACTGGTCACTAGGAACCGAACCATGAAATTCTTACCTGCTGCTGATTTACAGCTACACTAACACAGCAACACCACAAATAATTTCCAGTCTGAAAATGTCACCCATTCCTTTTCTCCAGAGATGCTGCCTGTCCCCCTGAGTTACTCCAGCATTTTGTGTCTATCTTCGGTGTAAACCAGCATCTGCAGTTCCCTCCTGCATGCCACAAATAAAGGTACGTTTAACGAACATACAATAAATGATCATTTATACCAGGTAAGCAGACATAATATGGCAGGCTGAAATATATAGTGCAAACTGTATAAAGTCCAGAGTAGATCGTTGCTGAGGTAGATGTGTGGTTAGGGCTGTTCTGTGTGGTTCAAGAGCCTGATGGGAAGCAGTTCTTTACCCTGTGAGTGCAGTGATCTTGGTGTTTGCACCATGAGAACATCCTGGAGTCTAGTGCGAGTGTCGGCGGCTTTCTGACTGTTCGGGCGGACTGGGACTGCAGAGAGAGTGACAGCGTTCGGTACAACTCTGGTCACATCACGGTGAAGGAGCGTGTGCATGGTCCAGACATTGAACTGATGGCTGTGGGTCTCCGCTTATACTGTGTACCTTGGGGATTCTCACACACTCCTGTGGTGGCTGTTTATGTTTAAATTTTGATGTAGTTTTGTATCTTTTTTTTTTTTTGGTATGACTGTATGGTGAATCAAATTTCATTGTACCTCGGTACACGCAACAATAAAGGACCATTGAACCATTGGGATGGTGATTAAGGTTAATTTTAGATGTAGATGCATGGGTTTGTAGGGACCGAGGGAGAGCACTTTTGGGATTTAATTTACATAGGATAAAAAAATACTTTCCACCACCATGGCTCCTTAAAAACTACCTTTGACCAAAGTTGAAAGGCATTTTCCCAGACCCATTGCACCAACAATTCCTTCCACCCTTACAGATGCTGCTCGCCCCACTGAGTTCCGGCAGTAGATTGCTTGTGCTCCAGATTCCAGCATTTGCAGTCCCTTGTGACTGACCACACGTCTCATAATGTTGCTTGGAATTAGCTTTTATTTAATCAATCTTCTGACTCTTACACACAAACAAGTCCTATTGATTTTATTTAGATCTTTGAATGCAGGCTGATATTTCACCAATGTAAATATAGGAATAACGGACCTTTTAATAGAATCTGACTTAATTGGCCGAGAGTAATTGAAGTCCCAATACCTAGTACCAAAGACCTATCCATTGAGGATATTTAAAGGTTATAGATGTACTGTTGGGATTTTTTCGGTGTAAGTTTCTTCTCCTTAAAGTAGAAGGAGGCAGGTAAAATAGGAGATAGTCCATAATGGTACGGTGACTTGATGGAATGAGTGGCCTTATCCTGCCTTTTGACTTTCTGAAATATTCTTTTAAATTTCAGCTAAACCCATTACAACACCACTTACCAGCATGTGAACCCAGAGAAAAATGCTGATTGGCCAAAGCAATTTTAGTTTGAACCTACAAACAAGCCACCATCCATGCAAAAATTACGGTGAAAAATCATACTATATTAAAAAAAATGTAATTTCCACTGAGCAAAAAGCAGACAAATTAATTTCTCATCAGTACAGAAAAGATTACATTTAGCTTATCTGTTTCATTGCTATTTTCATCTCACGCAGAATAACTCTGCATGACGTGTGAGCTTATTCTGCTCGCTATACAAGTGTTAATTATAAGTAAATTACCAAGCAACAGTTCAATCAACTGCATTAATTCAACATGAAGTGAATTATTGTGGCAGAAAATTTTAAAATGTGACTGAATTTTCAAATCACACCTCTAATTTTTTTTAAAAAGCACTAACCCTCATAATGCACGGAAATAATTTACGATCATGGTTGTGAGCTTAATAATTCCTTATGTCCATTTTTAATTTTAAACTTGTGCCACCATTAACATAACCGAGTTACACGTCATATCTTTACCTGCAGCTGATACCTATTTAGCAATTATGAGGTGCTGGAGAAAAGCACTGATATCCCTTACAAGACAACCATATGTTTTGTGCCTATTGTTTCTGTATCACAATAAATGAGCTGTGTTATAATCATGCATTGTAGTATATCTTCAGCAATATTGGCGATATGGTGATATCATTATTTTTATTTCCCCCTCAATCGATCAAGTGTTTAAATAGGTGCTGTAGATTGCTTCCAATGCAATGCATTGCATAGAATAACAAAAAACGTCAAGCTGTTTTTTCAATGAAAAATTTGCTGGAGGTTTATGACATCATGATAACCACTGGATTGAATTGCCACATTGTAACTCCAAACCAGCCATCCATTATCTTGTATTTATACATTCCAGATATATATTACAAAATCCAATTGATATTGACCAGTATTTACAACCTCTTTAGAAAGTGGCAGCAGATGTAAGTGTAAACATTCAAAGTGGCTTCATTCATTAACAGGGATGGTAAAGTCAATAATCGTCGCGGAATATTTCACAACATTGGGTTCCGTTTGGGAAGAGTTCTCTGAAAGAAAATATTTTAACTGGAATTAAATCACAGGTGTATTTGTCTGGTTTGTTGAATAAAGCATCCTTACTGCTCTAATTGCATTGACTGTATTTCATTTGTATGCAACAAAATGTGGCATAGCCATCAGAAATAATAAAGAAACACGTTGAAGTCCTCTAACTTTAACAATCCCTTCCTTAATTTTTGTAAACAACAAATGCATTTCCGCTGACAAAGATAGCCAATAAGTGATGGTCAAAAATAGAATTGCTACCAAACTGTGAGGCCTGAAAAAATATATTAAAATAGGTGCATTATTTGAAAAATAATGAAATTCTCTGGAAAATTCTAATCTGCTAATGGTTTGAGCTGCTAATCTGTAAATGTATGCAGCCGTTGATGCTGCTCCACGAAAAGGTGACCTTGGGGATTAAAATGGCTTCAGGACACTAGTTCTAGCTGCAATTCTTATTGCATAGAAATGAAAAGAATGATATCGCCAGAGAGACAGTCAGGCCCATTGTGCTGAAAATGGAGGGTTAAAGGAATGACCAGATAGGCAGATGTGCATGCGTGTATGTGTGTGTTTGTGCGTGCACGTGTGTGTTTATATGTTCATCTTTGTACATTATTATCTTGCCTCTGTTTTTATCAATATCTTAAGAAGATGCATAGAGATAAATGAGCACACCATATGTGCTTGAAATGTAGCTGTTAGTGTAAGCACGTGTCTTGGCTTTGTTGCTATCGGAGCTTACACATGCGGCACTATAGGTCAGCTTTATGTTATGCCTGAGTGTTTAGGCTGGTGGATAGTATATGGGAAAAAAAATTAAATAGCCTCACACTTGCCCTCCATCCACAGAACGTGTTTAAATCCAGCCCAGACAATGATCTCCACTGCCACACTGATTATTTTCAAGGGGCTTGAGTAAAATATTTTTTCAAGCTTAATCATGTTCCCAGTGGACGCAAATGCACAGCATGGCGCTGTTCTGAATTTTGACATTAATTGGTATTAATTCAACAGACACGGAATGAGAAACCCCCAAGAACAGAAAGAATGCAAAATTGTGTATCATTGTCAAGACGAAAGGGAGTGAGCCCAGTGGTGCTATCAGCATGTCTCACACCCAGTGCCATCAGAAATCCAGCGACATTTGAGACAAAATCCTTAGAGATTCTGCCTCAAAATCTGCGGAGATCTTGCATGTCAAATGAAACCCAGATAGTTTTGCTGATTTCAAGTTGCTTTTCATTGCTTTTCTCCAAAAGAAATATGAGCACAGGGAATTTTAACAAGGAAAACGTGAGTAACATTTTTTTGTAAGTATTTTGAAACTTCAGGAACAGTCTCATGTTGCTGGCAAGAGTCCAAGGTGCAGTAACTCTGAGATGTTAACCAGATGGAACTGGTTAATTGAACTGGAGTGAGAGACAGACATATTTAGTGGAAAACATCTTCATGTTGTGGTCTGCTAAACACACCCAACCAATCATTTTCAGGCCTTGTTGTGCTGGCCTGATGAAGCATTCGGAATGGTTAAGGGGCTGTCCCACTGCGGCGACCTAATCTGCCGAGTTTGCCCTCGAGTTCTGCCGAGTTTGCCCTCAACACATACTCACAGCATGGTCAACATGAGGTCCTAGGAGGTCTTTGTAACTCTCCTTCATGCTCGAGAGTAGTCCCCGCGTACTCGAGGCCTCAGCTAGGACACTGCGTATTTTTCAACATGTTGAAAAATGCCCGTGAGTTAAAAAAGGTTGTCATGGAAAAAATTAATACTTTTTTTACTCGTAGGTTTAGTTGAAGTAGGTCGTGGTACGTTGGCATGTTATTCGTAGGTAGTCGAGGGTAGTCAAAGGTAATCAAAGGTAGTCGAAGATAGTCGTAGATAGTCTTCAACATAGTCGAAGGGAGGTCGAAGGAAATCGAAGGAGGTCGTCTTCACTCTCCACTATTCGGTGTCCAATTTTCCCAAAGCTTGTCGAAGCTAGTCTTCAACATAGTCTTCCTTGTATGTGAATACTTGGCCAATAAACCTACTTACTTACATAGTCGAAGGAGGTCTTCAACATGACATTTTTTCAAACTCTCCTAAACTCTTCTAAACTCGCGAATGAGGTCACCGCAGTGGGACAGCCCCTTTTAGTATTGAGGCTAAGTAAAAATAATCATATATTGGTACTTCAATTAGAATTGCATTGCTGTAAACATGATGGGAGATTTTAATCTACATATTGATAGGATGAACCAAACTAGAAAGGGTATTAGAGAAGACGAATTTGTGGAATATGCCAGGGATTGCCTCTTAGAACGTATGTTATGGAATGTACCTGGGAAAGAGCTATTTTCAATTTAATTATGGGGAATGAGGAAGGACTAATAAGGGACCCTGCGGTTAAAGATCACCTCGGAGATAGTGATCACAATGTGATGGAATTCCAAAAGCAGTTTGAGAGTGAACACCACAGGACTAAACTTCAACTTAAATAAGAGCAATTCTAACGGGCAATTATAGATTCAGGTCAGTGGACGAACGGTGGCAGATATTCAAACTGCTGGTCCATAAAATCCGTCAGGAATTTATTCCAATTAGGCAGAGGGATACCAAGAGAATGAGGTACAATCTATGGTTAACAAGGGATGTCAAGGATAATAAGTTGAAAAGTAAGGAAGGGTAGATGGTAGGTCAGAGGACTCGAATGTTTTTAGGATCCAGCAGCAAAGGAAGGAGAAAATTGATTTTTAGAGAAAACATAAACAGTAAGAGTTGCTCTGGATATGTAAAGAAGAAGGTGGTGACTGAGGTCATTTGCGGACGAGGATGGTGAATTAATAACAGGAAACAATCAAATGGCGGATGTTACATCGATTTTTTGCATCAGTCTTCACCATGCGAACACTTCAAATATCCTTAAGAAAATAGATGGGATAATTTCAAATAGCAGTGAGGAACTTGTAAAAATCCCAATCACAAAGAATAACATATTAAAGAAACTCACAAGGCTAAAGGTGGGCACATTATTGGTTCCTGGTGGCTTGCATTCAAGGGTTTTAAAGGAGACAAGAGTCAAATCAAGAGTTCTTTATTGTCATATGTCCTGGAACAGAACAATGAAATTCTTACTTGCAGCAGCACAACAGATAAAATATACAAACAATACTAATGCAAAGACAACAACAATATGCCCAAGTCTATTTAGTTTTGAGTTTATTTGGGGGCTGTTGTGTTTAATCGCCTGATGGTTGTCTGGAAGAATTTGCTCCTGAACTTGGAGCTTAATGTTTTCAGGCTCCTATACCTTCTCCCTGGCGGCAAGAGTGTAACGAGAGCGTGGTTGGGGTGTGTGGCTCTCTAGACTCCGCTGGCTGCCTTTTTGCTGGCACATGTAGATCTCTTTGATGGTGGGTAGGTCAGTAACAGTCAGTAAAGGACTGGGCAGCGTTCACCAGTGTGGTTACCAGCAGATTGGACAATAACCAATGTCAGTTCCTTGTTCAAAATGGGAGAAAGACAGTGATGGGGAGCTATAGGTCTGATAGTTTAACATCTATTCTTGGCATGATGCTAGAATCAAGAATAAAAATGGAAATTATTAATAGAAATAAGGTTGCAGGGGAAAGTACCTGGGGAGGAGGTGGTTTAGTGGGAAGGGATGCGTGAACTAAGGAATTGCGGAGAGGGCCGTCTCGGCAGAGAGCAGAAAGGGGGGGGAGATACGATGATGTGATTAGTGGTGGATTGACATTGGAGGTGACGGAAATGACGGAGGATGATGTGTTGGATGCAGAGGCTGGTGGGGTGGAAGGTGAGGATCAGGGGAACTCTGTTCTTGTTGCGCCTGGGGGAAAAGGGAGCAAGAGCAGAACTCCGGAACATAGAAGAGACGCAGGTGAAGGGTCAATTTATGACAGCAGGTCATTGGTCATTATCACCAAACAATGAGGACATCTCAATGTATTTTAGCCATACATACATACATACATACATACATACATACATACATACATACATACATACATACATACATACATACATACATACATACATATATACATACATACATACATACATGACCTTATCCGATAACGTCACTTATCTAATTTCTCCAGAGATGCTGCCTGACCCGCTGAGTTACTCCAGCAATTTGTGTCTATCTCTGGTATAATCCAGCATCTGCAGTTCCTTTTTATCACATTGTAATTTTCCAAGTTTGTGATAAATGAAGATGGGTGGAAAGATGTATTATGATGAAGAAACTATGAGTTTGCTATGGGATATATATACATTGGGGAAAACCTGGCAAAAGGTGTTTAGTATGGAGAAGGGTGAGGTCAAGTACTTCAGGAAGAGGAGTCAAAAGGCAGATTATTGTCTAAGTGGAGAGAGACTGCATTGAGAAGAGTGCAATAGGATCTAGCTGGTCTTGTGCATGAATCACAAAGAGATAGCAGGCAGGTCCAACAAGTGGATAAAAAGGCAAATAATATGTTGACCTTTATTGTGGAGGGATTAGAGTTTAAGAATAGTGAAGTATTATGATATTTTGTTTAGGAAGGAACTGCAGATGCTGGAAAATCGAAGGTAGACAAAAATGCTGGAGAAACTCAGCGGGTGAGGCAGCGTCT
This sequence comes from Amblyraja radiata, assembly GCF_010909765.2. NCBI lineage: Eukaryota > Metazoa > Chordata > Chondrichthyes > Rajiformes > Rajidae > Amblyraja > Amblyraja radiata. The sequence goes on along the minus strand of NC_045972.1, from coordinate 12,363,122 downwards.
ATGGAGTGAAGGAAATAATCAACGTTTCGGGTCAAAACCCTTCTTCAGACTGATGTGAGGGTGGGAGGTGAAGTGGAAAGGAAGAAGAAAGGGAGAGGAGGAGCCAGTGGGCTGAGGGAGAGCTGAGAAGCGGAGGAGAAAGAGGAGCTGCACCTCATATTTCGCTTGGGCAGTCTGCATCCCAGCGGTATGAACATTGACCTCTAATTTCAGATAGTCCCTACTTTCTCCTCCCCATCTCAGCTTTCCCTCAGCCTACTGGCTCCCCCCACGTTGCCTATTTCCTTCGCTCCATAGATACTGCCGCACCCGTTGAGTTTCTCCAGCATTTTGGTCTACCTCTGAGGTATTATGATAGTTGTACATGGTGCTGGCAAGGCAACATCTCAAAGTGTGTACACAATTTTAGTTTTGTTTAGCTTAGAGATACAGTGCGGAAACAGGTCCTTCGGGCCTCTAAGTCCGTGCCGACCAACGATTCAGTTCAGTTCAGTTTAGTTTATTATCACGTGTACTGAGGTACAGTGAAAAGCTTTTGTTGCATGCTAACCAGTCAGCAGAAAAACAATACATGATTACAATCAATCCATTTACAGTGTATAGATACATGATATGGGAATAACATTTAGTGCAAGTTAAAGCCGGCAAAGTCCAGTCAAGGATAGTTCGAGGGACATCAGAGGTAGATAGTCGTTCAGCACTGTTCTCTGGTTGTGGTAGGATGATTCAGTGGCTGGATAACAGCTGGGAAGAAACTGTCCCTGAATCTGGAGGTGTGCGTTTTCACACTTCTATACCTTTTGCCTGATGGGAGAGGGGAGACGAAGGAGTGGCCAATGTGCGACTCATCCTTGATTATGCTGCTGGCCTTGCCGAGGCAGCGTCAGGTATCAATAGAATCAATAGAAGTAGACAAAAATGCTGGAGAAACTTAGCGGGTGAGGCAGCATCTATGGAGCGAAGGAAATAGGCAACGTTTCGGGTCGAAACCCTTCTTCAGGGAGGTTGGCGCCCGCACATTAACATTACCCAACACACACTGGGGACAATTTTTTTTTCACACCAAGCCAATTAACCTACAAACCTGTACATATTTGGAGTGAGGGAGGAAAATGAAGATATCGGAGAAAACCCACGCAGGTCACGGGAAGAACATACAAACTTTGTGCAGTCAAGCACCTGTAGTCATGATCGTGTCTGGGTCTCTGGCGCTGTAAGGCCGTAGCTCTACCGTTGCATCACCGTGCTGTCCACTTGGTCTCCTTATATCAAAAAGGGATATATTATCTTTAGAGGCTGATCAAGGGATATTCACCAGTGGGATGAGTGGGTTGTCTACAAAAGAGGCTAGACAGTTTGGGTCTGTATTCTCTGGTGTGCAGAAGAATAAGGAGTGACTTTATTCAAATATATAAGATCCTAAGAGGATTGACAAAGTAGACATTGAGATGTTTTCACGCGAGGTGAGAGTCTTATCTGCGAATGTCTGGAGTTCTCTGTCACCGAGGGAGGTGGTGATCAGATCATTCGATACACTTAAGGTGAAGATGGATGAATATTTGAAAGATCGAGAATTGAAAGTTATGGGGAACAGGCGCAGTGGAGGAATTGAAGACAGCATGAATTAGCCATGTTGATGTTGAGCATAGGAGCAGGCTTGAGGGGCCTGGTGTCCTACTCCCGGTCCTTTTTACACATGCACAGAACATTTATAACACAGCGACAGATTAGTCAACTACAGCATAAGTCCACCAAGCTTTATCTACTCCACTTAACTCACTACTTCCTCCATCTCCAATCTTCAAGCAATCCTAGTCCTTGCACATTCTTTCATTCCTTCATGCCATCATTCATTCATTCATTCATTCATTCATTCATTCATTCATTCATTCATTCACTCATTCATTCATTCATTCATTCATTCATTCATTTACAGGATCTGCCCATTGTTGGTGAGGCCAGCATTGCCCATTCCTGATTGCCACCCAGTGATGAGTCAACCTTTTGAACTGCTGCAGGGTTTCGGGTTGAAATGGGGACTTCCATGATTTGGGAGAGAGTTGGGTAGCAGGTTTCAGGATTTAGACCCTGTGACAATAGAGGAATAACAAAGAGTACCAAGTCAAAAATGGTGTTGACTTGGAGGGACTTGGAAGGAAGCTTGCAGGTGGTGGTTTCCATTTGCCCACTGACCTTGTCCTACAAGATGATTGAGGCTGTTGAACTTGGAGATGATGCTACACACCTACTTGGCAAGCTTCTCATTCAATGTACAGAAAAAAAAACTACTGTGCATTTTGATGAGATTCACATTATTCAGATTTTCAGATCAATGTTCATTCCAGATTTCCTAATGGAGTAGGCTTTAGTTGGCACAATTGCCTAATGGGGAATATACAGGAATATATGTTTTGATTTGCTTATTTTAGCATTAAGTTAAGGAGGTACATTTTGGAAGAGAACTGTGTGTTCAACATTGTCAAAGATGGCAGACAGATTGTGAAGGGTAAGCGCAGATCTTTAGTTTACATGTTGTCAAAATCACATAGCACGTCTTCAGTGGTTTTAGTGCTGAGCAGTTATAACAACCGCTTATCGAGTTTTTTTTTAATGTAGTTCATGGAAAGAAGGAGGGGTACCATGTTTGAGGACACTGGGAAGAAAAGGGAGATTGATCAGCAGTAACCTGCAAGGATGGGCTGTTGCTTTGAGCAGAAAAGTAAAGGGCCTGTCCCACTTTCACGACCTAATTCATGTCCTTTTTTACTTGTGGACATTTTCATCATGTTGAAAAAACGCCCCGACCTACATGATGCCACGAGTACCTACGACTAGCATCACGACCTACGCCTTCTACGACCTCCTGCGACCTTCCTACTACCTCATGACGGCCATGCTGCGAGTATGAATCAAGGGCAAACTCGGCAGAGGTCATGAATTAGGTCGTGAAAGTGGGACAGGCCCTTTAGAATGGGAAATGGGTAATGGGCCTGGGGTGTAGAACAGTGAGACCTAGAGCCCCATGTACATGGTCCCATGACAGAGGTGACACACGTGGGCAGGGTGGAAAATAAGGTGTTTGGCACGCTTGCCTTCATCGCCCATGGTATTGGGTACAGGAGTTGAGATGTCACGTTTAGCTGTACAAGACAGCATTTAGAGTATTGTGTACAGTTGGTAAGGCTTCATTTGGGGTACTGTGCACTGTTCTAGTTACCCTGAGGAAGGATGTTACTAAACCGGAAAGGGTGCCAAAAAGATTTACGTTACCTGGATGCTAAGACTTATACGGAGAAACTGGCTCAACTGAATCTTTTTCTTCCTGGCGTGTGGTAGGCAGAGGGGTCACCTTAGCTTTCAGGACAGAGGGAAAAAAATGTAAAAGGGACCCGAGTGGCATCATTTTCATCGGTGGTCATTGCCTACATGGAACAAGCTGCCAGAGGACGTGCTTTACGCAGGTACAATTGCAACTTTTAATTGACACCTAGACAGGTATATGGATAGGAAAGGCTTGGAGGGATATTGGCCAGGGGCATGGCAAGTGCAATTGACTTGGTTGAGCAATTTGCACAGACAGAAGTTGCTGCATAACTTTCTGTCTTTCTGACTCTAATTCTCCTACTGCCATCCTACACCAGGGATAATTTGTACTAAACAACAGCAAGTCTCCAAGAGGTAGGAGAAATTCCACCCACCAAGGGAACCATGCAGACAACACCAGCGTCAGTATTAAACCAGGATTGCATGATCTGTGATGGTGCAGAACAACCTTTTACATCATTCCACCTCAGTGATAGTGCAAAAAGTCTCATATTATTTCTCATATTTCCTCAGCGCCCTAGAAGGAAGCCAATCTGTACATCAGGAATATGCCAGCTCTCAGAGCAAGCTCATCAAACCCATTCCCCCCACCTTATTATATCCCTCTACGCTGATCTGTCCCACATTTAGAGTCATAGCGTCACTAAGTGTGGAAGTAGGCCTGTCAGCCCAACTTGCCCATGCCAATCAAGATGCTCCAGTTACCTACCCACATTTGGCCCATATCCCTCTAAACCTTTCCCATTCATGTACCTGTCCAAGTGTCTTTTAAGTGTCCCTGTCTCAACTAACAATTCACTTCATATACCCACCAGCCACTAATTCTGCCTGATTCTCCTACACCCAAGTAAGAAGGAACTTGCATTCCCAGCCCTTCTCTTGCAATGTCCACAGCTGCCACAGAAGAATGATGCAAGTGTTGCCATATCCCTGATGACTCTGACCATGTATTCTATTGAAATCGGACAAATGGAGGTTAAATCCATTACACTTGTTCCCTACCATCTTCCTCTGTTGGGCGACCATGGACTTGGAGTTCACTGCTGGGCGCGTGATAGAGATGCTCTTAATTATAGGTTTAAGCACTTGGAATTTGGCCGATTATACGTTTCCACACCAAAAAGTTACAAGCTGGTGGTCTGCTCCTGTCAGAATCACTTCGATGGTGGTTACTGGAAAATACATGGCAGCTAGTGACCAATTGATTTCCCTAGACTCTTGTGGGGTATTCATAGGTTTGTACCGTGGTGTGGCGACTGAGCGAAGAATTTAACAGATTGTACTAAACTACTTTATATCATTCCATTGCACCTAATTATCGAGGAATTATATAAATTTAGAAAAAAAAAAGAAGTTCTAGTGATTGCCAATTAGCCCCAATAAATAATTAATTGGATCTCCATTCACTGCTAACGGTCTGAGATCAGACATGCTGAAAAAAATGTGCTATCTGGAAACGCCAGTGGATAAACTAATGAGGGTAATGACTACTACTGACATTTCTGACTGGTGAATACACAGAACACTGTAGTCAAACGCACGGCTGGAAGAAGGCTCCTTTCGGCAATTGCATCCCGAGAAATGTATTATAGACTCTACACAACAGAGTGATCAGCTTGCCTGAGGAGATCCTGCAGGTGACATTCTATTTACATGAGATAAAGCCTGTAGTGGGAGAATTGATATTCCGATGGGATTAAACCTTTTGACCTGCCCTAAGCAACCTCTATTAGACCACTGGTCACTGCTGACATCTAGCCAGTATAAGTGACTTGAAGTGTGCACTGGTTCTAAATGATCACAACATCACTCGTTAATAATTGTGTCACATCAAACAGAAGGAAATATCAACATATAACCCACTCTGCTAATGACCCGACACCATGGAAATAATGTAAATTAAACTGATTTAATGAAATGCTGCCTTCTATGCCTCATCGTAAAAAAAAAGAATAACATTTCATGTTATAGTGAAAATATTTTTTTCATTTGGAAAGAAAATCTGACATTAATATTTCAGCTTTAAGCCCATATGGACCAAAATACATCTCATAGATCAGTGGAAACTGATTCAATCGTAAATTGTTTACTTTGTACTGAGATACTGGTTGACTGATTTTGTTAATTGCAATATTAAAGAAGGTTGTGATACAAAAACCTCAGTTTCTTGGCAGTTTCCAGTATAGTTGTTTCTAATTTTAATTTTCTAGCATTTGTATTATTTTGGATGACTGGTCTGCCCTGCAAAAAAATTCAAGAATTTCCAATTAAACCTTTAAAAAAGGCCAATATAGCAGAATTGTCAAATGCGCTTTCAACTTTCCCCAGGAAAAGCTCATTAAATGAAGCATCATTGGGAAATAGGAACATAACTAACACAAATGGACATTAGATCTAATTTTATATCATAAGTACTAGAATATCCATTGATCGGCCCATTCGCTTGTAAAAGTTCTGAAATAATCCCTTCTACTTTTGTCCCATCAAAATTTGTTTTTGGAAGGTTCAAGTTCAAGTTCAAGTGAGTTTATTGTCATGTGTCCCTGATAGGACAATGAAATTCTTGCTTTGCTTCAGCACACAGAACATAACCATATAACCATATAACAATTACAGCACGGAAACAGGCCATCTCGGCCCTACAAGTCCGTGCCGAACAACTTTTTTCCCTTAGTCCCACCTGCCTGCACTCATACCATAACCCTCCATTCCCTTCTCATCCATATGCCTATCCAATTTATTTTTAAATGATACCAACAAACCTGCCTCCACCACTTCCACTGGAAGCTCATTCCACACCGCTACCACTCTCTGAGTAAAGAAGTTCCCCCTCATGTTACCCCTAAACTTTTGTCCCTTAATTAGATTAGATTAGATTAGATTATTCCTTTAATAATCCTTTTCAGGAAATTACAGTGCCACGACAGCTTCAAGACAAACATAACACCACGCTTTCATACATAACAAGTTAAAATACGTTAAAATACAGGTTAAAATACAATTAATTAAAAAAAAGTGCAGTTATTTATGCTCATTATAAAGTC